>NC_081322.1:77658728-77971353 GCF_026419965.1 Kogia breviceps
CCCAGGGCCTTTTGCAAATCTACAAGTAGAGGTTTCCTTAGTTTAATAAGATTTCCCTTTCTAAAAAATTCAAATACCTGCATGTGAAGTGAGAATGGAAATTAGTTCAATCAGATATGTTCCTATAAACTGCAGGCTTAAGTTAAAACTTTGAACAAGCTAGAATTTGGATGGGATAGGGGTTGGGAGAGTGGAGAGTTGTACAACTTGAACTCTGGGCAACCCACCCAAATCGAGGCCTGAGAAGGTTGTGTTGAAGAAGGAGTGTTGTGACCTCCCGGGACTGTTGAAAGGGGGGGCAAGGGAGCTGAGATCACACATGTAAGAGAGAACACAGTGGCTGGGCAGGCATTTTTTTTCTTTATTATTATTATTATTATTATTTGGCTGCGTTGGGTCTTAGTTGCGGCATGTGGAATCTTTCATTGCAGCAAGGGCTCTTCTTTGCGGTGCGTGGGCTCCCCTCTAGTGGTGGTGAGCGGACTCCAGGGTGCGTGGGCTCTGTAGTTTGCAGCACGCAGGCTTAGTTGCCTCGTGGCATGTGGGATCTTAGTTCCCCGCAGGGATCGAACCCGCGTCCCCTGCCTTGGAAGGCGGATTCTTTACTACTGGACCACCACGGATGTCCCTGGGCAGGCATTCTTTTTCTGCCTTTTTTCTGGATTAGAATTCTGGGTCTCATTGAGGTGACCTCTGTTGCCTAGGGCTGGCCTCAGAGAAGTGGTAGGCTTGACAGCACATAAGGAAGAGGTAGAGATGTATTAAGGACAGAAAATTGAGAAGAAGGGCAGGGTGGAGAAAAGGGGAAAAAAATGACAATTTGTACATTTTAGCCATTTATTAGCATAAGGCATAAAAGTTTGTGGAATTTATTTTTTTTGTATTTACGGTACAAAAAGTTGCTGGCAAGTGTCATGAAAAGCAATGTTTTTATTTGAGAATCAACCAAAAGTTTGCCACTATATTCTTCTGAATCTAGTGTCTATGTTATTCCCAACAATCTTTCCAGTTAAGAAGCTATGGTTTTCAGGAAGTTTAGCACCTGTGGATCACAATGTAATTCCTGTGATGAGTATGATAGCGAAATAGAAAGGTATCTTTCAAATTAGATTCTCTTGGAAATTGGAATGTGTCAAATACAGTAAAGCAACTTTTGGGGTTAAAGATATATTTGCAAGTTTGTACAAGTTAGAAGATACAGGAAGGATATAAAGTTTTCCTTTAGCTAGAAAGTTTGATTTGAATGATATAGGTATAAAGGTCAGACCTTAATGAACCCTCCTCCAGGAGTAATGCATGAAAATTCATTTCCTCATGTTCATAAGGCAAGCTATTTCTCTGAACACAAGTTGTTTCAATGTTTTTAACTTATGTTCCCAAACCCTTCTCTCCATTTCTTTACCAGTGACTTGAGAATGTGAAGCAGTCTTGTGTTTTCCAGAGTTGGAAAATTTTAAGACTCTAAGAATAGCCCACCGAGCCATTAAGATTATGTCTTAGTTTGATTATTCTGATCATGGCCCACACTAAAAGAAGAATGAAGTATCAACAGGGAGAGAATAGGGGTGGGGTAGAAAGAATGATGCACCTTAAACTTGGAGACCCAGATTCTAGTCCAGTTCTCCTGGACTAGATATTCAGCAAGTATGACCTTTCTTTATGGATACAATTAAGAGTTTGGGCTTGACAACCCGTAAACGGGCTAATAATTCTAATAGCCTATTATGAGATAAGAAATCGGAGTTGTTCTAGAAAATATGAATCTGCTTCCAAATTCTCCTCTAAGCTCTGGTTCTGAGTTCTTGCTGTTATATTCACTCCTTTCAAATTAAGTTATTGAGGAATTCAGTTAACAATGCAAATGTGATATCTGGGAGGGGTATAAACATTCATTATTCAAATAGTATTTATTGGGGCCAACTATGCATCAGGCATTCTACTAAGCAATGGGCTCATGACTTGGAAAAAGACAGTCCCTGTGTGCCTTTTAAAAATTTATAGGTCAGTGGGAGGATACAGAGAAATACACAGGAAATTCCAACAGAGTGATAAGAGACATAACCAGGGTTTTTTAGGGAGCATTCATAGACAGGCCCGGAAGAAAATCGAGGATACCAAGGAAGGCTTCCTGGTGGCTGTGCTATCTCAAGGGAGACTTAAAGGATGGGTAGGGCTAAGTCAGATGAAAAGGATTAGGAGGAAGATTCCAGGTAAGGTGAATTGAAAATATGAATATTTAGATTCAGACGGAGTCCACAGAGTTTGAGGAACTTGAAAATAATTCAATATGGCAGGAGCACAGTACCTGTGGGAGAGAACGCTGGAGAAATGAGAATAATAATTCAAGTCCTTTTGCTCTTGAGACTACACTTCCCATAGTATGGAGAATGGATAGGGGAAGAAAAAGGCTGGAGGCACATCTTGGGAGAGAAGATAGCGGCCTGAAAATAATAATGATGATGAAGAAAGGGAGTAGACTCAAAAGAGATCAAGGAGAGAGAAGTAAAAAAGATTTGTGAGGGATCAAATATAGGGAGTGAGAAAGAGGGTCGAGGCTGAAGGCTGGATTTTTTGGCTTGCACAGTTACACGAACAGCAATGCCATTTGCTGAGATAGGAAACAGAGGGAGGACTAGGTCTGGGGAAAAGATAAGTTAATTTTGAACAAGTTGCGCTTCGAATGGCGAGTGCATAGTAGGTGCTCAGGAAGTTATTTATTGAATGAATGAACATGTAAGTAAAAATGTCTAAGAGGTATCTGGAAATGGCTCCTAGCCAGCAGAGATATCTTGGTTGGAGATTTCTATTTTTAAGTCTTCAATCTACAGATGAAACTTAGAACCCTGGGAGTGGTTGAGATCATCCAGAGGGAGAAGTATAGAGGGGACAAGAGAGCCTAGGGGCTGAACCTAGAGGAATACCAACATCTGTGGGCAGACAGAGGCAGAGATGCTTTTGGATGAGGCTGAGTAGGAGGGGCCATTAAAGTAGGACTAAATACTAAAGCCCTAGAAGTAACCTCTCTGAGGGCAGAGATGTTTGTTGTTTATGTTTGGGTGGCTGCTGTAGACTTAACTGTGTCTTCCCTGAATTCATATGTTGAAGCTCTAACCTCCAATGTGACTGTATCTGGAAATAGGATCTTCAGGAAGTAATGAAGATTAAATGAGTTCATGGGTGGAGCCCTAATCCAACAGGACTGTGCCCTTATGAGAAGAGAGAGCTCTCCCCACCATAGGAGAACACAGGGAGAAGGCCAGAAAGTGAGTCCTCAGTAGAACTTGACCAAGCTGGCACCCTGATCTCGGATTTCTGGCCACGAGACCTGTGCAAAAATTAATTTCTGTTGTTTAAACCACCCAGCCTATGGTCTTTTGTTATGGCAGCCTGAGCTAACTAAGACAAGGCCAAGCACTTAGGCATGGCCCTGGTAAACAGTAGGTAATCAGTATTTTTTGAGTGAATTGAATACATGAGTTATTTTTTGGCATGTCCATAAATATATCACTCTCTTGAGACAGTAGGATTATAACGGAGGGGGTTGGGAGAAGGGCGGAGCACTGGAAGCATGGCTAGCCTAGGGTGCTGGGTGCTGAGGGAGCCAGTTATCCAGATGGGTGTGGTAACAAAATAGGAAGAAAGACCCGAAAAGGCTCAAAATGTACAAATGTCCTTTTTTTTTGTTTTTTGTTTTTGTTTTACCATTTGAATAAGGCTGGTTCTGAAATTGGGCCAGGTTCCTGGTTGATTACGAGGTGTGTGTGCATGTGTGTGTGTGTACAAAGGCCCTCCTTAACAGTAGAGAGTACTATTTGAATAAGCTTCAATGTAGGCACAATCTGGATATTGCTCTCCACAGAGAAATAATACCCTAACATGGCAATGAGATTCCTCAAGTAAACAACAGATAAAGGGAGAGAGTGGGACACGGGGTAATAATAATTGGAATAATTGGAATTCTTTTACCACTCATGGTACTTATAGAGAAAGTACTTTCTAAACTGTCTTATGCCACATGCTATATAGTTAAATTACATAAACAATCCTCTAAAAAATGTAACGTGAAAGTTACTAAATTCTGTTAAGCTGGAGAATTAAATCTGAACCACTCATTGATTCACAATAAAGAGTAGCCATTCTGCTGGCGACCGAAAATCCAAACTATCTCCATCAGGTTCTGGGTAGGAAGACAGGTAATGGCATCTGAGGTGCTGAGTTTCATTAGAATAAGGATTTGGGGTTTGATTCTTGGCTTAAAAATCATTACAATTTTAAAATTTTATTTTTTGGAGTGGCTGTTTAAGAACATGCTGGAGAATCCTGATTTCATTTGCTCCTCATTGACTCGTATCTTTGCAGGCTTCTGTGGCATTTGATCCTGTAAAGCCTGTTATAGAAAAAGGTCCATGAATAGCCTGTTAGTAGAATTCTGTGGCCTTGAGGGAGGTGATCCCAGGGAGAGGGGTCTGACTGAGAGAAGGAGAGCTCTGTACCTTGCTGACCTCTGTGCCCTGACAATGCCTAATGCCCAGCACTGGACTGTTATGCCATTGGTTGGAAATGCGGTATATTACGTTCTCCAATATGTAAGAAGTCATGGTCCACATTTTGGGCCAGGAGGCAAAATAAATCTATGATGATAGAAATCAGAACAGTGGTTGCCTGTAGGGGTTAGGTGCTGGCTAAAACAAGGCATGAAGGGAACTTTCTTGAGTGGTGGAAACACTCTATGATTTCATTAAGATGGTCATCACATGGGCATGTCCAAACTTGTCAAACTGTACACAGAAGATATGTGCATTTCACTGCATAAAAATTTTAATTCATAAGACAAAAATCAAAGGTCAGTTGAAAAAAAACTCTAGGAGCTAATCAAAAGCCCTTAAAATAAATAGTATGAAACATTTTTTTAAAGGCAGAAATTTACAAGGAAATTATTTTTCTTCAACTTTAGAGAAAAATAGATGGTGTCAAATAAATGTGCAAAGAAAACTCCCAAACAGAGCATTTATGATCAAAATAATAATCAATTTGAACAGGGCTGGAGCTCCATGTCTCAGACTGAAGGAACCATTTCTAGGAGTGTAAGTTATTTTGGAAATATTTCCACATTTATTTTCTTTCGTGTTTCTGTTGGAGGAATCATGTTTTTGTAAATGTAAAAAGCTTTTAATGGAGCTAGAGAAGAAACTTTGTTCGGTCACAGTATTATCTGGTTACGAACTAAAAATTCAGAGCTCTCTCGTGAATCATGCTGCCAAGAATTGGAGGCTTAATGCTCAAGACTGTATGAATTCGAATTGTGACTTTCTGGCCTCAGTCAGTATGAGGATACCAAGATAATTGTCTAGCAAAAACAGTTTGAAAATGGGAGAACGTTACTTGGAGAGTTAGCTTTTAGAGATGGGTTACCCAGATAGATATAATATTATTTTATCCTTTTAAGTATCTGGATGAATAAATTAGCCAATATTTGATGATCTCATATGACCAGACACAGGGCTAGGCACTCAGAAAATACCCAAATAACTCTTTGCAGACCCTGTACTCAAGGAACTTCTGAGCAGGATGACGGGATAAAAGTATATATAAATAACGAATTCAAGAATGAATGTAATATTGGGTTGGCCCAACGGTTCGTTTGGGTTTTTCTGTAAGCTGTTACGGAAAAACCCAAACGAACTTTTTGGGCAACCCAGTACATGCATGAGAAATACCACTGGTGTTCAAAGGAGAGGAAATTACTTTTGAATAAGGAATAATATCACATTTTCGATGTGATAGCATTTGGAGGGGGGGGCTTTCAAAAAGGCTTTCGGCTGACAAGCCAGCAGAGTGGGGTTTGTAGGCAGAGAGAATGGCATCAGGAAAGCTTTTTTTTTTTGCAATACGCGGGCCTCTCACCGCTGTGGCCTCTCCAGTTGTGGAGCACAGGCTCCGGACGCGCAGGCTCAGCGGCCATGGCTCACGGGCTTAGTTGCTCCGCGGCATGTGGGATCTTCCCGGACCGGGGCATGAACCCGTGTCCCCTGCATCGGCAGGCGGATTCTCAACCACTGCTCCACCAGGGAAGCCCAGGAAAGCTTTGAGTGCTTGGAGTGTCAAGTTTTTTTTTTTTTTCTTTCGGCTGAAGCATTGGCTACACATCAGGGGGAGGTACACTAGACAGGATATTATGAGAAGAGAGGAAGGCCTGAACTTCAGAGGAAGCTATGATCTGGGTGAAGAGTAGAGCTGGGTCATGAGAAAATGGATCTCAAAGCTGTAAAAACCAAGGAAATAAAAGGCAGCAGGACCTAGGAAGAAGTGAGGGGGAGGGAAGAGGCAGATGTCCCTACGAGACTCTTACAACAGGTAAGGTAATGAGGGGCTGCAGGAGGGCCATAGGAAGGTCAGGGAAAGGGAGAAATCGCAAAGCTAGAATAGTCAGGAGTGTGGAAGGAAAAGGAAAGACAGCCCTCAAAGAAGACTGTGAGACTTTAATCTGGGAGACTGGAGGGATAGTGATGCTTTTCACAGACTGGGGGGTTGAGAGCAACCCCATGTCTGGAGGAGACAGAATGATGACCCATAGTTTGAACAAGCCAGCAATGCCCAGGAGACTGCTGGAAAAGTGGGTCTGGAGATGCAGTCAGTGGTTGGAGCTAGAGAAACAGACTTGACCCTCGTTCACCTGCAAGTGCCAGGAAGTCACAGAGCAGGGTGGGGAGGGTGGGCCTCTGTGCCAGAGAGGATGGAGAGGGAAGAGGAGGGAGCCTGGAGCAGGACTGTAAGGCTGTTTGCCAGAAGCACTGGAAGAAAACTGGCAAAAGGTGCGGTGTCCTTTCCCACCCCCTCTCATTAAGCCTGGGTGACGGCTCTTACCAGGAACAGGAAGGAGAATGCTGGAAGGAAAGTGTTCGGGAAAACTGCCTTTATTGGACATCTTGAATTAACCTGGATGGTTAGCTTCAGAATAAGCAAAATCTGTGAAGAGATAATGAGGTTTCTTATCCTTCCCGTGTTCAAGGAGAATATTTGCAAAGTCACTGTCCTCCATCCTCCCCCCCTTTCTGTCTTTTCTCCTCTTCTTCCTGTCTTTTCTCCTCTCCTTCTTCCCCCATTCCTTCCTTCCCTTCCCTTCCCGCTCCTCCCTTCCCTGCACATTTCTGTTTTATTTTGGACTGGCCTGGTGCATGGGTGGCCATGGCTGACCTAAAGGAGGAGTTAGGATTCACCACCATCAACAACAAACGATTCTGTGCTCCAATATTGCAATATTTGGGGGCTTTCAAAGCACAAAATATATATTTGCATTATGACATCATTAACATTTTTGCAACTTAAAAAAAAAGTAACTTTTAACTTCTTTCTTTGTACTGGTCTCAAGAGTCACTCATAAATCTCTTGGTAACTGCATAGAGTCCCAGGCCAGAGAATGGCCACTCCTGGCATTGTGATTAGAGTCATTTAATACCCAAGGCAGTGACTAATGTCTGGCAACAAAGGCTCCACTGGGTGTCACATGTCCTGAGACACTGGGTGAGGGCCACTCAGAGCACCTTCTTATTGTGTTAGCACCATGGTCAAGAGAAAAGTTGAGAACCTGGTGGATCCATGTGGGCACCTTGGAGAAATGAGAGACCCTTTCCCCATGATCAATGCCTCTATAACCAGAAAGCCTAAAATCAGTTCAACAAAGGTACCCACCTTTGTCTTATCTTCCTACTCTGGGCTTTTAATAATATATTTTTTCATGTTTACAGAAAGCAGTCAACTGAGCTATTCATGGAAAGGTTTGTGGGTTTGGTTAACTGAGGTGGAGGAATATTACGTTTCAGTTGGAAACACATCCCTGGAATGCCAAAACATTTATTCCAAAGTCTGGTTTCCTGGTGCAATCAGAGGCGAGGCAACAGTGTGTCTGTGCAGAGACTGGGGGCTGGGGCCAGTAAGGCATCAGATCCAAGTGTATCCCAAAAGGCTTTTATTGTTAAATTATATTCTTCAGGAAAAACCGCCCGTGTCGCATTTTGTAAACTTGATATCTACGCACTTTTGACTGGCATCCTATTTTAGCGTAAGCCTATGATTTTACAGCAAGCCTGTTTTCCCTCTTGCGTAGGATCGCAGCAGAAAACATGGGCCACTTCCTAGGCTCGAAGTATAAGGAGCGAAAAGGGCCGGGGTTTTGCTTCTCCCCAATTATGCTGACTTGAGTGTGCCACCTTTCTCCCCATGAGCAGACAGCAAGCTTCTCCTCACTTCCCACGGCCATTCATCCATTTCTGTGCAGCAGCCCAGTTGCTGTGCCTGCCGGGAGGGGCTGCCAAGTGCCCTGCCTACTGGCTGCTTCCCGATTCCCTGCCATTCCACATACAAACACATCCCCACACGCTCTGCCTTGCTCACACACGGAGCCACAGGCACATGTGAGCACATTCTTTCCTTCATTCTGTCTCAGCCCTTGACTTCTACAAGCCCATGGAACATTTCTGGAAAGACGGTCTTGATCCAGCAGGGTAGGATTGTTTTGATTTCTCTTTGTAGCTTTAGCATTTTGAGAAAGCAACTTACCTTTCTGGCCAGTGTCTGTATCCTAGCAGGGAGATGAGGATTGCTGCTTTCCATGGGTTTACGTGTGCATCTCCTTCTGCTTTCAGGACTTGTAAGGTTCTTTGTGTAATTTACATATAATTCGGCAGGTTCAGAGTTTTAAGAGCCCTCTGAAGTGCTTTTGCATGGGTTTAAAAAAGACATTTGAAAATTGAAAGTGTGATTTACCGAAACGAAGTCATCTGTAAAAAAATTGCTTTGGGAAGTAATGGTTGCTGGCCATAAAGAGAAATATCTGTGATTCACCTAATGTGTTTTTAACCCTTTCTTTGCTTACCATCTATAGTTACTGTTGCTGAGCTCAATTTTGGCTTCATAGTAAATCAGCTGCATCTGCATATTACCCCCAAACGGTCTGTCTGTTCTTGTAAGAATTAGGTAAAATGTGTGCTTATTAGTATAAAGATATCCCCAAATATTACTATCAGTAACAGCATCCTCGTTATTTATATATGACACAAACATTTTGTCAGGTATTCTGTCAGGTGTTTGGTATAGCAGGTAAAGCAGAGTATCTGATGGTCCTACCAGAGTTCATTGGGCTGGGGCAAAGCAAGTTTATTAAAAAGTATAAACTGTCCAAGATTATAGGTGCACAATATAGTTACCATATCTTTTAAATATATACTTATATATACACATTGTATACTATATAGTATATATTATTATATATTATGTTATATATAGATAGATAATGTACCTGAGCGTGTTTAGTTTTTAATTCAGTACAAAACTTTTTTCTATTTCTCTTTCAATCTGGATATTTGATTCTGCATATCCTAGTCCAAGTGAACCAAGGAGGTCCAGTCATAGGATGAAAGAACAGGAATGTATCACTGCCTTTTAAAATTTGTTGGTTAGACCAACAGTGGAACCTAATTGCCAAAGATTTGATTAATGACCTGAGGTTATTTTTTTTATGGTAAAGTCACGTTTCATATTCAGTTTTCTGAAGTTTTGGTTGCATAATCAGTGGAAGGCATTAAGACCCATGCCCACCTAACGGAAGGTTTTTGTAAACCGTCATTCACATTAGAATTCCTATTGGGAGCAAGTACAGTACTGTGGTCCAGCACAAACAGACGAGTCGGGCTGGGAGAATCTCAGAAGGTCGTGGCTGGAGGGGGCCACTTTGGGAGAATTTTGAAGATGAGGAAAACTGAGGTCAGGCAGCACTCTCCCGCTGCAAAGCGCGGCTCTTCCTATATGTGCACCTTGAATCTCCACCCCCTTCCCCCCAGATGCCTCCCAACCGCGCCGGCAGCTGCTAAATATAGCTGTCTGCATATGCAACCGCATACCCCGCTCTATCCGCCGTATCTCGGTTACAGAGGGGTCCTCCTCAGGGTCATCCTATGTACACACGACATATTTCCAGCCAACGAGGAGCGTGAATCAAACAGTAAGAGAGACAAACAGAGATAGATTGGAGCCTGGCACGGGGCACATAAGGTAGCACGTTAGAGAAAGCCGGCCCCTGGATTAGTCTTCTGAGTTTGTTTTAAACCCCGTCTTCCCTGGGCCACCTTTAGGAGATCCCTCGGCTCCCCCGCCCTCCTGCAGTGAAATTCAGCCTCTATCCAGCAGCGACAAGTAAAGTAAAGTTCAGGGAAGCTGCTCTTTGGGATCGCTCCAAAACGAGCTGAGCCTGGAGTGATGTTTAAGCCAACGTCAGGGCAAGGCAACAGCCCCTGGCCGGCTTCCAGCACCTCTGTAATGCATACGAGCTCGGGAGACCGGTACTTAAAGTTGGAGACCCGAGCCCGGGAGTTGGCGGAGCGCGCTCGCGCCGGGCTGCACTTGCTCGCGTCCGGCCGGCCCGCTCCATCGGACGGGCCGGCTCCCGGGGCAGGGCCGGAGCTCGCGTCGCGGCGGGACATGCGCTGCGCCGCCTCTAACCGCGGGCTGTGCTCTTCTTCCAGGTGGCCGGTCGGCTGCTGAGCCCTCTGCCGCGGGGGGAGACGGTTTGCGCCTTGCCCGCGGCCACTGACCATGACCATGACCCTGCACACCAAAGCGTCTGGCATGGCCCTGCTGCACCAGATCCAAGCCAACGAGCTGGAGACCCTGAACCGCCCGCAGCTCAAGATCCCCCTGGAGCGGCCCCTGAGCGAGGTGTACGTGGACAGCAGCAAGCCCGCCGTGTACAGCTACCCCGAGGGCGCCGCGTACGACTTCAACGCCGCGGCCGCCGCCTCCGCGCCCGTCTACGGCCAGTCGGGCCTCGCCTACGGCCCCGGGTCCGAGGCGGCTGCGTTCGGCGCCAACGGCCTCGGGGGGTTCCCGCCGCTCAACAGCGTGTCTCCGAGCCCGCTGGTGCTCTTGCACCCGCCGCCGCAGCTCTCGCCCTTCCTGCATCCCCACGGCCAACAGGTGCCCTATTACCTGGAGAACGAGCCGAGCGGCTATGCGGTGCGCGAGGCCGGCCCTCCCGCCTTCTACAGGTACCCGCGCCGCCCGCCGCGCCACGTCGGGCTGGCCGCCGCGCGCCCGGCGGCGGGAGGGAGCGGGGGGCGAGGGGCCGCGCCGCCGGGAGCTCGCGGGGCACGCAGGCCGCGGGGCCGGGCGCCCGGCAACCCGGCCGCCGCCGGAACCGGGGACGCACGACCCGAGGGCTAGCGCGCGGCCCTGCCCAGGGTCACGCGGGGATCTCGCGTTCAAGTTCTCTGGCCTGGCGGCTTAAAAAAAAAAAAAAAAAAAACAGCAACATTCTGTTCTCCACGCCCCCCCCCCGCCCCCAGTGTCTGCGTGAGATGCAGATCCGAAACCCCGTGTGCTTCCTAACTAAACAAATATTGGAAAACTGTGCAAAGCAGAGGTTATGAGTGTGTGTGTGTGTGTGTGTGTGTGTGTGTGTGTGTGTGTGTAACACCCCAGAGTAAATAAACATAAGGTGCTCTGAGTCCCTAGAAAATGTCCCGCTTTGGTATTTAAGGCTGAAGGTGTCTGGGGCTAGGGGAGCTCAGAATTGTATTTATTTATATTATTAGTATTATTTTACAGTTTTGTTTTAATGTGCTTGCAAAATGTCCTTTCCCCTAGAATTTCGGGGTGGAAATAGGCACGCGATGATGATGGTGACGATAACGGTGGTGAAGGTGATTCCCTTGGGAAGCGATTCCTAGCACCGCTTTCCTCGCCCTCCCCGCCCCACCTGGGCTGTAGGATCGAATTGCGCGCTCAGAGGAGCAGTAGAGTTCTATGGGTCTTAAGGAGTTTCTGATTTCTGAGTCACCCGGCTGAGTCCGTGTCGCAGCAGACAGAAGACTTCTGACAGCCAGAGATTTATAAGTGTCCTGTGGGTTTAACACATGCCACATTGAAGCACGAGTGTTTTGAAATACTTTCCTGACAGCTAGGTTTCATTTCTGGCCTACCGGGGAGGAGAATGCCCCAGGACTGGGAAGCAGGGGTTCAGCCCGGTTCTGTGCTTTTCCTTCAAGGGCGAAGAAGCAGTTGGTAGTTTGGGACACTTTTGTGACTGAAGAGGCAAATGTTTCGTGTCCTTATTTATTTTTCCTAGTAGAGATTATACTCTCCTTCTCCCCTCTTCCTCCCATTTTCGTTTTGACAGCGTCTCCCTTCTCTTCGTGATGGACTTGAGGAAGGCTTAGGCAGGTGGTCCGGGTGAATACCTGTGCCCTACGTGCTGCTGGGAGGCCTCAGGGCACCCACGTGGCTGGGTGCTGAGTTAGGCACTGCCTGACTGTCCACTGGTGCCTGGACTCGCCTTCCACTTTCACCCAGATCCTTCTGTATAGCAAGCTGTGGACCGATTTTCCATTCAGTGTTCTGTATCCAGAGAGATTTGTAGCAGAAGAAATAGGAGGAAGGTGCAGGGCGGCCCCAGAGGATTGTGAAGGCAGACTCTTGGGGTATCTGAACATACATGACATCCATCAGCCCCTCAAAGGACTTTAGAACATCCCACAGCCAAGCACGTCCAGCCTGAGTTATTCCTCAGAAGACAAACAATGAACAAAACTTTAAAAAGTTGGCATCTATCACGTTAATTTAACTTGTTTTAATTCAGGGTTAAAATGGAAAACAAAAAAGAATTTATTCTGCCCACTTTTTTTTTTTTTTTAAAGAAAAGTGTTAGAACAAAGTATAACGATTGAGTCTAACTCACATCTTTCAAAATCCTTGTTGTGAAGGAAGACACTGGTATGATGTGAATTCCATAACCTTATGGTAGACTCCAGAAACTATTTTCTTTTCCATTTAATTTTCAGTTCTTTTATTGCAAATTAATGCCACTGAGTTTCAATGGGCACTAATGAGGCTGCTTCTCAGTGGATTATTTACTGCCTTGCTGATAATTACAAAGTGAGTATGGTCAAATAAAGAGGGGAATCACATTTTATTCAAAATTGTTCATTATTCCAGTGGCAAATAATATCGCTGTAATATGCCCCATGTTAAACTTTTTGCAGTAGATGATATTCAGATACTTTTAGAATAGTAAAAAAAATATATGGAACTTTAAAAAAATAAGGTAAAAAACTCATACACGTGGGATTCTGTGTGGAAATTCAGTTTTAGAATAATTTTTTTTCCTTTGTCGTTTACTTACCATAACATCCTTTCTTTTTTGTTTGAATTCTGCCTTTATTACCCAGGGAGGAAAAGAAGGCTCTATGAAATAGAGTTATTTCAAAGAGACAGATGTTACTTAATATTTTTCCCCCTCTCAGCTTTGCTGTTTGACTCTGGGTAAAAAGAACTGATTAGATTCTTTCAGGAACCTCCAATTTTCTTCAGTAGTTATCAAAAGTTTTGCGGGCCAAAAGCAATGTTTTCAAACTGCTTGTCAGGACCCAGAGGATCACAAAATTAGTTTAGTGAATCTAGAACATTTTTTAAAGGAATACAATTGAAAAGAATATAATAGAAAGTAGACGAGTGGGTAATATCTAATAAGCGAAGGTTTTGTTTCCTGAAAATTTGTTTTAAGTTATACATGCTTGTTTGTGCTGGCTGTGATTAAAAATGTATTTCTTACATGGTTTGAGGTAAAGAAGTTTGAAAGCTACTGACCTAAAATATTATGGTCAGTAGAAAAAAGAAAGTTTAGTTTAAGTGGCTGGTTGTTTTATAGACACAAACCAAAAAGCAGTTTTGATTGTCTTTATTTTATTTTTCTCTTACAAATTAGCTGGTGACTTGGGGTCAGTTACATTAAGCTTCATTACTTCTGGTTCTTAACTTTTCCATTTATAAAATGCTACTGTGTGGATTGTCCACCTGAATGTCCCACAGGGATGTTCAGCGAATTTATGCGAAGTTCACATCATTTAGCATTAAGACGCTATGGGTATTTTCTTCTTTTGGCCACAATATATATAGCCTTATTTATGTATGAAGAAATATAACAGATAAAACTGCCCTGGGCATATAGTAATGGGAGAAAGGTTGTCACACGTACCAACAAATTGTTATTTAAAAGGGAATAAATTTGTAAATAGGCAAGTCAAATATCTTAGGGAGTTTGGATAAAACTGAAGATGAAAATTAATTCTATCCACTATGTTTTAAAAAATTCACATAAGATATTTAATACTCTGTGCTGATTTCAGTTTTATTACTCAATATTCTTTAAGGCTAAATATTGCCCACTTCTCCAAAAAACGTGATCAATATACAAACCTTTTGCATCAAAGCCAAAGCCCTAGTGATTTGTCTACTGTCTGTATGCATATATTTAGTGCCTAGTTTGTGCACTGGTGAACACTTAGAACTATTTCTCAACTTTGAGCGAGGCTCACTTCTAGGGAGAGATTTGAATGGTTAATTTTCAAGCTTTCAGTAATTCTTTCTTTGTAGTTAGGTGATATCTCAGCACCCTTTTTTCCTGTTCTTACTTTTTTCAGTCATTTAAATTGTTACTGTTTACCTGACTCTTTGTGTTGGTCTAAGAATAGTTCAAGGAGCCACATATTGCCTCGGGAATGAGTGTATTTTAGGTTGAAACGGAATCGGAATCACATCTTCAAACCCCATTTCATTTTCACCTACTCTACGTGGCTTGTACCTGTTTTGTAGAAAAGCCCCTGAAAGGTAATTGCCACTTATTCTAACCTTCTTTCTCACACTCCGTTAATTTGGAGCTCTGGATTACTTTTGTGAATATATTTAAGATGTGACATTCATAATTTGGGAAGATTCAGTTTCAGCACTTTGGTTTCTTATTATTTTAAGGATGTAAAAGACAGGGGTAAGAAATTGACAATGACAAGAACAATAGATATCAGGAAAAACTATAAAAGATGTCAAACTTTCCGATCACGATAAGACATTAGTACTTTTGTCAAGTGAGCTAGTATATGTGAAAGCAGTACATAAGCTATACAAGCAATCGCTATTTTATTATTTTATTCACATATTAAGATTTGTTCTGGTGCTTTTGTACGCTAAAAAAAAAAACTGCAGGGAAGAACTGACTTAAGTGGTCAGGAGTTTCACTACAAATATAGATGGATGATAATATGAACTCATTTTCTGTGGAAGCCAAATTTAAATAAAATCTTTATTACCATCTGCAACATTTGTTTGCAGTCTGGGTTATCATAAAGAACATCTATCTTATAGATACATTTTTTTTTTTAAAGTCAAAACCCCGATTATGTGATAATAGTTTTATGGAAGGAAATATATGAATTTTAATTCTATTTTTTCTAAAATGTATATTCAGCACAAAAATAATAAATCTAACTCCTCCCAGCGACTTCAGTATTATTTTTAATGTAACTTTAGAAGAACCCAGTAGAGAGGGCTAAGTGTGTTCCCTTCTTCTCTAGGACACATTGACTTGATAGAGGCAAATTGCTCATTTGGTTTAATTCCAAGTCTCAGTTTGCTTATTGAAGAAAGGAAAACAGGGTGGCCACAACTGTTTAGAACCCAAATTCATACTCCAGAGAAAGATGCTATATAAATCCCCAAAATACAGCTGCTTGAACACAAACCAGCCAAAGTGAAAGTGTAAAGGATTTCATGAAAGGAGGCAGTCCATCAAAATCATCCAGCAGTTTTATTTTATATTTTAAACTCTGCTGATGAATTGACAGATAGCATCATTTTAAAAAACAATGTGTCTGAGCTGTCCCCTACTCTATCCCTAAAACATACCCTCACAGCATCCTCTGAAATCTGAGGACTTAAGTGGGCTGGAGGTGAAGGGAAGCACCTTTATGATATTCTTGAGCTCATGAGAGAAGAAACCATGAATGCTGAGTTCTGCACCTTAGAGAATGTTACTAGGAATTACGGGGGAACATTTTGCATTAATCAACAACACTTTTAATTATATGTACATGTTTAAACTCTATTAAAAATGTGAAGGCTAGAAAGGCAACTGTTTTGGTCCCAGATGACAAAATTTTATATGGTTTAACAAAGTGATAATTGAATAAGAAGGAGTAGGGCTGACTCTTGGAAGTATTATGGTGGTGTGACGGTGGAATCCACGATGATGGTGGCGGTGGCGGCAGAGAGAAGGAAGAGGAGGGTGAGGTGATGACAGTTACGAAGCTAGCAGCAAGGAGGTGTCGAAGTCAGTTGGGGTAGTATTTCTGGATGCCTATTATGTAGCCTGGAGATATCTATCCAGCAGAAGTGAAAAATTTTTAATGTACTTTGCTCATTTTTGTGGAGTTATAATTTACATATATAGTCAAAATTTTCAATGATAATACTATCAATAACATGAATACCATCCATCTATTAAGTACCTCCCATTGCTATACAGAAATTAAAAAAGAAAAATCCAAACACACCCGGATTTTTTTCTTTGTTTCTCCCCTGAACTTTTTAGAGGGACACATTGAGTTCTTAGTTTGTTCCCATAACATCTTCTCCTTTAATCAAGTGTGTCATCTTTCATGAGACAGTAGGCGACTTTGTCTTGTCATTTTCTACTTTCTGAAGCTCTGGTGAATTAGGCTTGGGAAAATTATGGTAGATCAATGAAAGTGAATAAAGTTAATTAAGAAACATTCAGGACTGGATATTTCCCAGTGAGCCCTCGATAAACTCAGCTAGGGTCCTTCTTTTTGAGGATTTCCCCCAAAGTTGTCACCTTCAAGACGGGCTGGTGACCTCTGAGGTTTCACGTTTAGATTCTCACCTTCAGCTTGGAAGCTACAGAGCTGCCTGGCCCGAAGGCTCCCCCTCCGTGGTTGTGGTCCCATTTCCAGCCTGCAGCCCTTGCCCTCATTCCCCCTGTTCCCAAACAGGGGCGAGTTCAGGGACCCCGCAGCCTGCACGTGTGCCTGCCAGGCTCTACTTCCTGGACAGTTTTCTTGACAACTCGATTCACGATTCACTTCTCTCACATAAAGACTTGGAGTTTCTTTTAAGACCCTGAAAGTAAAAGAGAATTCTCTTTTAGTTTCCTGCAACTAAATAGTGTTAGAAATAGTAATTTTTGCATTTGCATCCTTTCTCTTTCCTCTGCTGATCTTTGTTTTGATAGTCTGTTCTCCTGTTTTCTTGTTTCTTTGCTTTATTTTCTACTGTTCTTCCCTTTCAACTCTTCTTGGCTTCCTTTCGGCTATCCAGCTTTCTTTATTCTTTTCTGTTTTAGTCACGCCACCTGTGTAGTCCCACAGTTTTCCTCCCATCTTTTCTGGTTTATTTCTTTATTGACCTCTGTTGTCTGTTATTTTAATAAAATTTGGAACAGGGCTCAGCAGAGTTGCTCCCTAGCCTAGGAAGGCCAGTGGTGTAAGAATATGCCTTAATAACCCATTAACTACAGTAAAAGTTTCAAAAACGATTTTTTCTTGTCTTTAAGGATAGATGCTTAACAAAAATTCAGTAAGAAAATTTCACTTAGTAAAATTGCTTTCCTAGCTCATTCATTCATTCATTCATTTGGCTACGTTGTTCCAAAGTGTGTAGCTCATCAAAGGCATAGATGAAATATCAATAAAATGTGTGCTTGTATTCCTAGCAGTTAACATATCAGTGTTAGCACAGAGCAACCAGGAGTCTTACTGCATGAGTGGGTGAAATCCTAGGGCCACGGGCTTCTGCATGTCGATTTGGTATGGAGGTGACAAAAAGTGCAGCCTTTGCTGTGTTCTCCCGGTGGCCTACTTTTCAGGAATCTAGATCCACGTGAACTTACACCATGCATTTAAAACCGACTGTAATTTCCCACGTCTTCAACAAAAACATTCCTCTTTGAACAGTTGTAGGTACATCTATGATCCATTTTACTTACTTCATGAAGGTATTTTTTAAAAAAATTTTTTTGATGTGGACCATTTTAAAAATCTTTATTGAATTTGTTACAGTATTGCTTCTGTTACATGTTTTGTTTTTTTGGCCATGAGGCATGTTGGATCTTAGCTCCCCGACCAGGGATTGAACCTGTAGCCCCTGCATTGGAAGGCCAAGTCTTCTGGACCACCCGCGAAGTCCCTAGTTTTGTTTTTTGTTGTTGTTGTTGGTAAAACTTTCACTGTACAACATTGCCAAAAACATAATTGATTTTAAGGGTGCTTTATGCTAACTTTGACTTCTGCTTTTTTTTTTTGGGGGGGAGACATATTTCTGCTGAATTATTTCAAGCACTTCAGAGAGAGAGAGAATGTGCATTCTAATTTGAGTATAGGATACAATTTAGTTACAATGGGAAGGTATTTTCTTTAGTTATGTGACAAAACTTGAGAGGCCTCCAGAAGCCTCTTGGATTTTTAACAGGAGGAATCCCCGAGCAGTGGTCCAAGCAGAAATTCTGTCTTACATTACTGTATTTCTCTCAGTTACCCTGATTCCCTCTGGTCTCTTGCAGGGAGAAAGGCTAGCCAGGAAGAGATGTTTAGATGGGATTGAAAGAATGTGGGGACTTTGCGAATACCCCTTTCTCAGGAATGAAAATGCAAAGGACTCCACTGAGCGTTTCAAGTTCAGTGATTCCCATTATTCACAGGCTGCACTTTGATGAATTTGCGTACTCGCTGACATTTTTGTAACCTTCCGATCAGTACTCATTGCACTTTCTCAGTCATTCACAGTAGCAGGGCCGGCCGGCCGTGCACAAAGTAGTGAAAAATTTGAGTCATCCAACATGCACGTTCCTAGCTGAGGTCAGATAAGGCGAGCTTTGCCTGCTTGTTTTAGCTCTCAGACTGTAAACAAGTGTCCTGTTGGAGGTCCATTTAGTGCCACTTTGTTTGTGTGTTTTTTTCATTTTTGTCCTTTTCATTAGTGATTTTGCGCTTTAAAAAGCATAGTGCTGAAGTGCTGTCTAGTGTTGCTAAGTACAAGAATGCTGTGATGTGCCTTACGGAGAAATTACGTGTCAGATAAACTTCATTCAGCATGAGTTATAGTGCTGTTGGCCATGATTTTAATGTCAACAAGTCAACAACCTATGTTAAATAAGGTGTCTTTAAACAGAAACACACATACACACACACACACACACACACACACACACACACACACACATAAAACAAGGCTGTATATTGCTTGGTTGATAAAAATGTTACAACCAGAGGCTCTCAGGAACCTAACCCTGTATTTCCCCTAGGAGTGATGCTTTAGTATTCACTAATTCAGTGTTTGTGGCTTCTACTGTGTACTTCATAGAACTTAACTTGCAAGTAATAAGAATTGATTGTATATAACAAAGTGATGAAAGCACAGGTTTGGGAGACCAGCAGCTTGTTTCTTGACCCTTGTGCAGTTGTAATCTCTGGCTCAGTGTGCCTCAGTTTACTCAATTGTAAAATGCCAATCAAAATAGGACCTATGTCTTTTGATTGTTGGGAGGATTAAACGAGTTCAGAGATGTCAAGGGCTGAAAACACACCCAGCACGTAGCCAGCCACAATTTTTTATTACTTCTTTAGAAGGGAATTGGCAACTCGACACTGAAGAAGGTGAATATGAGAGCTCTTTAAGAGTCTGGAATGTTTGTAACTTCCCTATATTTGTTTATTTTGCCTTCAGGGGATCAACTTTAATACCCTATTGTGATTAGAAGTTAAACTTTTCCAACCTAAAGGAAGCAGGAAGCTAGTATTTTTAGAAATGCTTAGTGTATGCCAGATACTGTGCGATCAAAACAAAACAAAGCAACTGTAATAAACTCCAAATAAATAAAAAATAAATAAATCAATAAAAAAGAGGGAAAGGCATTGAGTATTCTGGACTGAAGCAACTCTAGAGAGGGAAGTAGTTGAAACTGACGGAAGCAGTCTACGGAGAAGCCATGACATACAAAGGCAAGGAGGGAATTTCTCTGTGATTCGGAAAGAAGGACACAGAGAGGGAAGAGGAATGGAAGCCAGCATTGATAGAGCATCTATAAAAGTGGATTTTCAACCTGGCTGCACGTTAGAATCAAGGATGATTTCAGAATCAGCCAGATGATTGAAAAACGACCGAGACCTGTGCCATACCTGGGCAGTTTGGATAACTGCCCTGGGGGTGAAGCTGAGTAAGCAATTAAGAGAACAAAACAAAACAAAACAACTCCATGGGCTTTTCCCCTGGGCAGTCCACTGATTCGAAGTCTCCCAGCACTTCTGTAAGTGTTATCACATTTAATCTTCCTATGCCTGTCTGTCCCGGTGGTCCCAGGGTTTTGCTGTCTTCTGACCCCCGAGGAAGACTATTCTAATCATACCCAGGGCTGCCTGTTTTCCAAGTCTCCATTTCACTGAGCCTCTTGGGTTTCGGAAGCAGAGGGAGGAAGGAGTGCCCAGGAGAAAAATGACAGTAACGTGAATTTCTACTCCTCATCTTTCCAAAATAACGTATAAGGTAGGCGGTTGCATTGGATATTGACTAGCTACAAAGAAGGCAAATGGAAGAGTATGAGGTTGCAGACTTTTGCCACAGGATATGAAGATGCAATTAGGAAACAACCGAAAACATGAATGCAAATACAGTTGACCCTTGAGCAGCACAGGTTTGAGCTGCTCGGATCCACGCACGGGCGGATCGGTTTCAACATTAAGTACTATAGTGCTACACGATATGCTGTTGGCCGAATCCACAGATGCAGAACTGGGGATGCAGGAGGAACCGCGGATATGGAGGCGGGCTATAAGACATACCAGGAATATTTTTAATTAAAGTACAGTTGATTTACAGCATTATGCTCATTTCAGGTGTATATACTCGGACTTTTGATTGGGCTGATGGTTGGTGCCCGTAATGCCCCTGTTTGTTCAAGAGTCAACTGTACACACCTATGCCGATTAGCGGGCATGATTTGGGTTTTGGGTAAAGGTTTAGATAATTGGAGGTCAGTGAAATCCTTGAGCCTTCCCCGCTAACAGGGTTCTCTTCTCTTTAGTTCTATCCGTCGTTGCCACACACCAGACTCTAGCGTTGTTGAGACAGCCCCTAAATATCAGTGCAGTTGTTTGATTGAAGTGAGCATGGGCCTCCTCTGACGTCCACACGATGTTCTAGGCCCTACACCATGAGGCGCTATCAACCCACAGGCCCAGGGCTCTCTGGTTCTTTGTGTTTTGTGTCTGATGCTCAGCAGTTGTGATCGATGAAACCAAAGTTGCTTTTCCATAACGAGCCCAACCCTCGTCTAAGGAGTCTGTGTTTAACATTAGAAAATGGCTAGCAAAGGTGTTAGGTGGCTGGTAGGCACATTCACAAGTTCTAGTGTTTCTATGTTGAGCAGCTGTAGTTCACAGAAATGTGGTAGCAGGCATCTTCTTGCAGGTCTCAAAAGCACAGAAAGAAGCTCCTTGTCAAATGCCTTTCGTGTCCTTCTCTCTTTTCTCTGCACACAGCCAATTGTCTATTATTGCTGTAATAGTTCTTACTGATTTTGAGCTTTCAAACTCTAATTTTCCAGTTTACCTGAGCTTACTACCCAAAGTAGACATTTGATTGGGTCCTTCCTCTGTTTCAAAGCCTTCAGTGGCTTTTCACCATCACAGAACAGATGCATATCCTGTAGTGCCATGTTCAAAGCCCTTGTCATTTGATTCCAACACATCATCTCCTGTCACTCTTGTTCAAAACCAAATTTAAGGGGCTTCCCTGGTGGCGCAGCGGTTAAGAGTCCACCTGCCGATGCAGGAGACATGGGTTTGAGCCCTGGTCCGGGAAGATCCCACATGCCGCGGAGCAGCTGAGCCCGTGCGCCACAACTGCTGAAGTGCATGCACCTAGAGCCCGTGCTCCACAACAAGAGAAGCCACTGCGATGCGAAGCCCGCGCACCGCAGCGAAGAGTAGCCCCTGCTCCCTGCAACTAGAGAAAGCCCGCGCGCAACAACAAAGACCCAACACAGCCAAAAATAAATAACGTAAATTTTTTAAAAAAACAAAAAAACCCAAACTTAAACGGGCACATTCCCACTTCCATTCTTCAGCCTTCTCCATCTCTCACATAATATACCTTTCTTTTTTCTCGTCCCATCTATGTCAGGCTGAGTCTACCCAAAAGTCAGAGTTCAGTCCAAATGCCACCTCCACCAGATGGGTTATCCACCTGGCATTCTTTCAGTGTTCACTGTGCACATAGAGCACCTTTTTGGGTACCTCTGTTATGGAAATCACCATAGAATGCCTTTCATTATGGTTGTGAATAGATTTGTCTCCCCCATCTATTTAATTGTTACCAATTATTAATAACAGCAATGTTCATTCATATATTAACTCATTATTAATGAAATGATTGTTTCATTAATTTTATAGATTAATTAAGAGTAATTGTATACAGTGTATTAATTAATGTGTATATTCACTCAGTAAGCTTTATCAAATGTCAATCATATACTGACTTTTGTGGTAGCTACAGAGATCGGACACCTTATCTGTCATTAAGTTGCTCATAGTTAAGTAAGGGAGCTGACAAGTGTATAGACAATTGAAAACCAGTGGAATAAGAATGGTGATAGAGGAGGGACCCACTAGAGGCACTGAGGAGGGGCACTTAACCTGACAGAGGGCTCCCATCTACTGAGGAACAGATCCAGAAAGGATTGATGGAGGTAGGATTTAAGCAGTCAAAGAAGGGTGGGTGAGGCTGTGAAGAGATGCTGAGTCTGATTTCCTGGTCCTCCCTAGAGTTCCAGCCCAGTTCCTTGGACAGAATGAATGCCTAATAATTTATAGAGCCAAATTGTTGAGTTAACCAAAAAGAGTAAGTTGTTACAAATAGGAGAAATAACTTTAATAATAGCAGTGGCTAGTATTTTTTGACCATAGTGCAGTAGGCATCTTGCTGAAAGCCTTAAATGGATGATCTTGTTGAATCCTTACACCAACCATAAGAGGCTGATACCGTTATTATTCCCATTTTATGGGCAAAGAAACTAAGAGAGGGCAAGTGACTTGCCCAAGCTCACATAGCCAGTAATGGAGAAATAGGGAATCTAAATCTAGAAGGTGAACTCTGAAGCTCAAGTTTTAACCTACTATATCATGCACAAACATTGACAGGATGTCTTCGGTCACTGATTGATTTACTTGGCAGTTGATTTAATTCCTTATAATATCTTTATATTTAGTTGTGACAATACTTTAATCTTAGACTACATCCCAAGACTGCTTCTTCTAGTTTTATGGGAAATGACTGTTTTTATGCTTGCTAAAATCACGTTTAAACATTTTCCCATTTAGTAGGGGAACGTTTTCCCTTCTGGTATCAGGAGGAGCCATTAAATAAAATCCTACAAAGACTTCCCGATAGCAACCTTATGCATTTCTCTGCATGTGAAACCCACCCAAGAATTTAAAATCTGGACAGAATTATAGTATTCATTTGGTCCAAACCTCTCTTTACACAAATAAAATCATAAAATCAGAGTATTTTAAATCTAGGTGGGACCTTAGGCCTGATGGATTCCCACCTCTTTATTTTCTAATTGAAGCCATTGAAGTCTTGAGAGGGGAAGTGACTTCCCCAAAGTTCCCCATCTGGCGCGGGCAGAGCCAGAGCTAGAACCTATGTCTGTCTCCAGCCCAACACTTCCAACTTAACAGACGCAGGTCTGACCAGCCTCTGTTCACTGAGGATGTCTGGGCCGTGCTCTACGTGCTGTAGTTCTAGCATGTAGAGTAGAAGCTCAAGCAACGTGGAATGAAGGAACGCCTGATGCTGATCACTCCAAAACTACAGTGATGGCTAAAGTGAATGCACCAGCCATGCCTGTCTAGACAGGCCATGAGTTCAACTGTTGTTTGGCCCCATGAGAATTTTTAACCTTGGTTTGACACTTCAGTTTTAAGAATCGGGGAGACTTATTTCCTATAGTTACGTTGAGATCATTTCCTCTCAGTTCTAATAACTATACAGTCAGCCCTCTGTATCCAAGGGTTCTGACTCCAAGGAGTCAATCAACCGCCCATGGAAAATATTGGGGGAAAAAAATTCCGGAAAGTTCCCAAAAACATAACTTGAATTTGCTGTGCACAGGCAACTATTTACTAGCATTTACATCGTATTCACAACTGTTTACGTTGTATTAGGTATTACAAATAATCTAGAGATGATTTAATGTATGTGGGAGGATGTGCATAGGTTATATGCAAATACTATGCCATTTCATATAAGGGACTTGAGCATCCATGGATTTTAGGATTCTAGGCCGGGAGTGGGGGGTGGGGTGGTGGGTTGTCCTGAAATCAATCCCCTTGGGATACCAAGGGATGACTCTATCTTGTTACTTTATGTTTGAAGGTTTCCTTTCTTGTTTTTCTTTTTTTTCCTCCCGGGCTTAAAGGTTAGGAATTACCTTACTGGATTTCTCTAGAGACTTATACTGATTCCTTTTAGATTTCTAAAGCAGTTGGATGCTATTTTTATTCCATAATTACCAATGTGAAAATGGAACTTGCATTATTTCATAATAGATATTTCACCTCAGTATTGGCAAAAGTAAAAAATAATTCAGTCTGTGCTTGATCCAGCAGCCTCGTTACAATAGGCATTTTTTTATAACAAGGTCCCATGTTGAAAATCATGTGTCTTCTTTTGGGCTAATCACTAAACCTAGTGTTGGCTATATACTGTTTACTATTAAATTTTTCCCCTTGTAGTTTAATACTGTTCCAGGAAATGAAATGTAAGTTTAATAAGCATGGCAATTGATGGAACCGTATGTCCCAGGAATAATTAATGTTCCTAATAAATGTGTTAAAGAAGGGCATGGCTGATGGGTTATAACTGTACTAAACCAAGATGATTTGAAACCACTTATTCTGTAGAAATTTATATTTATAGGCTAGGATTTATAATTAAACAAAACTCTACTTTTTGGTGGGGGGGGTATGCGGGCATCTCACTGTTGTGGACCCTCCTTTTGCGGAGCACAGGCTCCGGACGCGCAGGTTCAGCGGCCATGGCTCACGGGCCCAGCCGCTCCGCGGCATGTGGGATCCTCCTGGACCGGGGCACGAACCCGTGTCCCCTGCATCGGCAGGCGGACTCTCAACCACTGCGCCACCAGGGAAACCCTACCTTTTGACTTTCATTTTTTTAATGAGTTAAAGAACTGTTAGAATTGTCAATTAAAATATATGAAAAGAATGTGTTAATAATCTTACAGTTAGTAATACTGTAAAGAGAGCATGGAGGGATTAAATACACTTTTATTAACATTTGATGACCTTTTTTTTCATGGAAAGGATGAGTTTTATATGTGGGGAAGAGCAACAGTTTGAAGTGGCAGAAGTTACTATAGATTTCTTGAGGTTGCCCTTCCCATTTCTTTTCTCTTTTGTGAAAAATTGTAGACCAAAACGTATTTTCTTCTGGTTGTGAGAATGGTATCAGTAGCCTCTCAGCAAAATGACTTTCACTAAGAAGTTGAAGACAAAACTTCCATAGTGATATTTTGAGAGCTTTTGTCCTGCATTGTGCGTTCTGGTGGTTCCTTGTAGCCCAGGGATGCTATTGATATATACAGAAAGGATGATTAGGTCAATGGTGACTTTTTCTAAGTCTCTTTGGAATATGATCATTTTAATATTCTCAAGGTATAGGCTAAGACTTTCTAATTGGATCTACAGGAAGGAGAGCAGCAGCTGGCAGATGGAAAGTGAGAATGATCAATTAATTCAAGGCCACGTGCCTTGTGGTGTGGTGCTAGATTGTACTTAGCAATGAGTGAGCTTCTCTTTGGTGATCTAAGCCATGTGAATCGGAAGGTACATTAGTATTTTAAACTCCTATATAATTTTAGTTAATGAGTGAGCATTAATTTAATGTGATATCCCGTTGGCCCAATAGTTAATGCACCTTCAAAACTGCCTAATTTTGTCCAAAGCAGACTTCTGTCTCTTGACAAGAAAAGCATGGTTAAGCCTGTGGTGTAAACTTTCCCACTGTCCTGGACTCAACTCTGTCATTTCTGCCAGGCTTATGCATCTCTGTTGCCTTCTCTTAAAAGCATCATATTTAGGATTGCCCAGTAAAATATAGGAAGCTCAGGTAGATTTGAATTTCAGATAAATAACAAAGAACTCTTTTAGTATAACTGTGTCCCACGTGATATTATACTAAAAGATTCTTTGCTGTTGATCTGAACTTCAGCATAACTGGGTATCTTGCATTTTTATTGGGTAAATCTGGTAGCCCCAGCCATGTTGCCTGACTGTCTACTGAGCTTCATTTTTGAAGGCTGAAGGTTATGTTTTATGGCTCTCTCTTCCAACTGGAACACAGATGTCCACCTGCCTTTTCCTACCAGGAAAGGAGGCACGCTGACGTGGAATCTGTACGCTTAAACTGTTGTCATCGTTATTGTTTATAATTAAGGACATAGGTTTAGAGTAAAAACAGAATGACATAGCTCTTCATTCTGCTACCTGAAAAGACAGACAAAGTACAAGGGAAACTATTAAAATGTAATATTACAATATTATAATTCTGCATGAGGAGAAAATCAAAGAGTAAGGACCTAGTAAAAAGAGACCTGTCATCAGAACTCCTAGTTAAATAATTTCGTGAGTGAGTAATATACTGAGTGAACTTTTCTTGGTTGTTTGGGGGGAATTCTCTTATTTTTGCAGCATTCTGATCGATTTCAGAAAATAGTTTAGAAAAATTATTCTCTGAAATGCTTTCTAGAGCGTGAAAGATTTAGAAGAAAATGTACAGCTCCTATCTAGATAGAGCATTGAACAGATCTGCACTCCCCCTCATCCATTTCTTCAGTTTTTAGCACATTGGGGTGGCTGACTCCATACAAGAGAACTTGAGCTCAGCTAATGGTGGCTTGGGAGATGGCGTGCTGCGTGAGGGGCCTCGATGCATGGCTGCAAACGGGCTTTCAGGGATGTTGTGTGTGGCACGGGGGACCTCCAATACATGGATACTAGGGGGGTTGTAAAGAAGTCAAGGCTAAGGGGTGAAAAAAGGAGCTGCCTGGGAGCCAGTGGGAATAGTAATTGCTCCAACAGTCTTCTGAGTATAGGTCAGATAACTGTACGTGTGTAATTTTCTAGAGGGAAATTCTCTGAAGTCTTTTTGGTGAGACCGTGGGGAACAAAGTGTGAGTGAGAATTCCCAAGTCTTTGGAAACATTTCCTTTTACTCAGTCCTAACTCAAGGATATTGAAGAACTCCCAGAGTCACATGCCAAGGCAGAGCTGGGGTTGGGGGGAGGGTTGCGGGGAGGAAGAGTGAGAACTCGGTTCTCAGCTGCTTGGGAAACTTGTTGCTTGAGCTGGTGGCAACTGAGGCCACTGGCTAACAGCTGAGTGATTTTGCCCCAAATGGATGTGAGCCAGGTTTGAACAGAGCCCTGGGGGTGGGAGGCTAGTAAATGGAAGTTTGGGTGGTTTGATTGTTTTCTGCTTCATAGCATATGCTTATACCTTGCAGAACTACAGCAGAAAAATCAGCGTTTTATATAAGGGTATTTCAGCATGAAATATAACAAGTCATAGTTACCACTTATAAGGGTAATAACAGTGTATAATATTGACTTCCCTGTGACCAAGGCCAAGTCTTGTAAGAAGCCTGAGCTAGTGCAGTAGTGACTGGGAATCTGAGCCCTTTCCCCCAGAGATTTCAGGTTGCTTCCGACTGCACTGTCTAGACAGAACCATCAGAGGGTACTGTCTAGAAACCGGAGCAATCTCAAGAGGCTGCTGTCCAGAAATGAGAGGCAAGTCTGCAAATGCAGATGCTACAACATGCCAGCCTGTGCTGGGAGGCCTGAGACACTGATGTTTCCAAAGAGTAGCAGAGCAGCTGTTTTCTCTTTTTCTTCATTTCACAGTATTTATTAATTCAGTTTTCAAGATCAGATCATTTTAAAAAATCACTTGAAAATTCTTCTCTGATAAATAACATTCCTCTAATTTACAACTGTTTTTCCAGGATACAAATGAATCAAGTCTTTTAAAAACAAATTCTGTCTAATCCTGGGTGGAATTTTAGAACAGATCCATTCTGGAGAGTCGCTGTGACCTCAGAAGCCCAGCCCTGACCTTCTTCTCAGCCAGGCATCTGGGGGTGTCAGTAGTCTGAACTCTGTGTGGCGGCCATCATGGTGGTGAGGCTACAGCACGGGCCTTTGGTGACCTGTCTGTATTCCTCGGGTTTGGTCTTCAAGAGTCTCAGGATGTTCTGGAAGGGGTGGGGTGGCGGCATGCCCAGGGGTGGCCATCGTGTGATCAGGCAGTCGGTGTCGGTGGCCAGCTGCTTGGTGGGGTGCAGGGCTGGCTCAGGGATCTGGAGGCTCGATCTCCTGGCTGCTTGAGACTCAGGCTCTAGAAAACTTCGCTGCGTTAACTTTGCTGACTTCCTGGGTACCACGGTGGACCGTCGGTCCAAGGAGTATTGGAAATCACTGTTTGCCAGTCTGGTTTAGAGTCACCAATGCAGCCTGTCTGACATGCTCTTACTTCACCCTGTTGATGTTGTAGGACCCCCACCTAGGTTCATTGGATGGCCGACCCAGTTTGCCCTTTCATTCATTCATTCATTCCACAACCGATATTTATTGACCATCTACTCTATGCCAGGTGCTGTGCTAGGCACTGGGAACGGACCAGTAAACAAATCAGACCAATCAGGAGAAGGTTCCATTAGGAAGGCGACACTGAAGCCAAAAGATGTGAAATAGGGGAGGGCACGAGACTATCTCAGTGAAGAGTATTTCAGGCCGAGGTCACAGCAGTGAAAAGGCCCTGGGACAGGAGTGTGCCCTGTGTGTATGAGACAGGGAGGCTGGGGTGACAGAGTGGATCACCAAGTTGGAGGTGAGGACGGAGAGGAGTGTAGACGTCAGAGTGAACAGGGCCTTTGCAGGTCATTGTGGGGTTGCTGGCTTTTACTCTGAACGAGTGGGAGATCCAACAGAGGGTTTTGAAGAGCGGAATGACCTGATCTGAGTTTTTATTGTGAAAGTTTTCAAACCTTGACAGACGTGCAATAGCATAACGACCCTTCATGTATTCATCACCCAGCTTTGGCAATTGTGTTTTATTTGTACATATTTCTGCATGCGTTTCTGAAGGATGGGGACTATTTTTTTTAAAAACACAACTATACTATGATTAGCATATTTAAAAGTTAACAATATTTCTATAAGTATCAAGAATTTGCATTGATTTATACTTTGAAGGTCAAGCTGCTGGGATTCTGACAGTTTTGATGTAGCATGTGAGAGGAGTCAAGAATTAGACAGTATTTGAAATCCTTTTCAATGTCATACATTGACTGGAACACTACTATGTATGTATTTCAAAATAGGTTTTAAAGATTAACATCAGCATCTGCCTTCCGGATTTTTAGTTTCTTTTTGTAAATATCTTCCAATGTCGTTAATTCTCCAGCTAGAGAAAATATTGGTATTGCTATTTTCAAATGTGGAAAAGTGGCACAGAGTTATTCACATGTTAAGTGACTTATTCTAAAGTCCCTTAGATGGTGGTTGAGAAAATCCTGGTAAACAGGGAGCGACTTACCCAAACTTGAAATTTCTTTTGCTCTATTATCTATTCTTCTCTAGAAGAAATTTGGGCCAGCAATTGGACATATATTAGGATGGATTTACTAATCTCTCAAGGTATTTTTAATTATTTCAAGAGCTATCATGCAGCTAGCTCCACGTAATTCAGGTGAATTATTAAATTGAATTAATTTAAATGAAATCAAAAGATTAATTGGCTGCCTCCTATATATTATTAGATGTTGTTCACAAGGCTTCCACAGTCTAGTGAGCATGGAACCTGTGGAACCATTATTGCAATCAGGGAGGCAAAGAGAACGTGGCTACAAGGTATAGAGATAGCAGAGGGAAGAAGTGAGTCAGGATGCGATTAGGGTTTCTCCTGGATCACAGGGGCTGGGCAAATGTATTCTTGTCAGAAAACAACATGAGTGAAGGCATGAGAAGAGCGAAGGCATGAGAAGAGCGAAGGCATGGCAGGTTAGGAAGTGCCCACAGTTGGCTGCTGGAGTACGCGGTACCTGGAAGGTGGGTAAAGGAGCAGCAGGTGATGAGTCTGGAGAAAGGTCGAGCTATTGCAGAGAGCACTTTGCATACGTTACCCTAAGTCAAAGAGGTAACAGTAGCATGTCAAAACTCCAAAACGTCCCACAAGTTCCAGAATCGCTGCCCCTGGCAGGGTGTCTCACACACACCAACCCAATCTCATCTCACCATGATATCCACATAGTGTGCAACTCTATAGGTGTCCCACGTGCTCCTAGTGTCTCTGGATGACATAATCTGCAATTGTCATTGCTACACCACAGAGCAATCTACTGTGTCTTCTCAGAAGTAAGCAAGGTGTTTTTTTCTTCGTCGCATCAGCAGCAAAAGAATAGGTTGCTCTTTGAGCTTGCTTCCTGTAGAGTGGATTGGAAAATCAAAGAGGGCTAACTCTGCAGGTTAGTTCTAACTTCTGCATCTAAGAGAGCTCTTGATACCTACCTGGAGGTGTCAACATTTCTGGTCACTGATTATGGTGAAGAATTTGGCCTTACTATCGAGGAAGGTCCTGTGCAAAAGAACCTCTGTTCATTTTAAACCATATTCAAATTGTCTTCTATTCTGGAATCGTTCATTTGCTTCGGAACCCTCTCCAGCCATGTGTGCTGACTGAGCAGAGCCTCAGTAGATGAATTATGTCTCCTTTGTCTTTGATATCTCAGCTATCTTTTCTTCTACCCAGCTTTCCACCTCAATCATTGTTAATAGAGCTCAGTGAACTAAGAATATGTCAAATATACAGATGTACACCCCCCTCCCCATTTCTTTGTTTATCTATTTCTTGTCTGTCTTCCCTCTATTTTTTTTTTTTCTTCCTGTTTTCTCATGCCTCATATTAGTGAGAAGTGACATTTCTGTGGGCAAGCCACTTTGGCAGTTAGAAACACAATGGCCATCACCGACAGCTCCTTCTGATGGACTGGGTGTTTGTCCTCTTTGATTGGTCATGGAACTCTTACCAACTCATCTTTTACACATTTTATTACTCTTGGGAAAGGGTTTTGAAAAATGGGCCGTGCACTGGCGAGACCCACTGAAGAAATTCTAGCTGGTTATAGATGTTATTGTTGGTCGGAGGCATGGGTCAGAATCATGGTCACCCAGCGTAAAGGCTGGAAAGTAATTTAGAAAACATAGTTGAGACTTCTCATTTGATAGAGAAGAAACTGAGGCCCAAGGAGATTGGTGACTTGCTTAAGCCATGCAGCTGTTATTGGCAGCCTTTTATCTAGAACCCAGGAGTTCTGACTCAGTGTAGAATTTTTCCACCACAATACCCTGCCTCCCTCATTGAAATTGATTACATTTGCAGTGAAGCTATCCCTAATGACATACAGATTCCCAAAGAATTTTTTAAAGTAAAAATTTCCATTTGCAATTCTAGACATGTTTGTGTGGCCTTTTTATGTGGTGATATATTGTCCCTGTGTCTTGGATGGGATCATTAATTTACGATTTGTGGGATGATTTATGGATCACACTCAAAAGCAGACCAGAGGCCAGTGTTAGAGCAGGATTGCGTTTGGTATTTTGGGGTTCTGTACCTGGAGGGCCTTTTTCCAAAGGCCCAAGTCTTCCTCCTTGAGTTGTCTGCTTTCCTAGGACAGAAGCTATCCTTCTTCTCTTCCTTTTGTCCCTTCTCTCCTTATTGTTCTCCCTCCTTTTGCATATGTCCTTTGTCCTAGGATGCTCCCTGGCTGGTAATAAGTAGATACTTTCCCAGTGCTGTTGAATGAGTGAATGAATTTCTTAATATTTCTGGATGTGAGTAGATGATTATTCTCCTGGTAGAGTGTCCTATTTTTCTGTGGAAATTAGACTGCCAGTCAGACTTGTTTTAAGAAGGTGTGGTGTCAAACCACAGCTCTTTCCTGACTTAGCTCCTTTGTGTCACCCATATGCCCCATGTCTTGCATCTTACTTTGGGCTTCTTATCCTCACCGTTCATTAGCACTTGCAACTGGTTGGTGAGAGTAGAGAAAGGAGAGGTGGTGAAACTCCAATCAGGTCGCTTGGTTACACATGAGTAACTGATAAAACATAAAAAGATATTGGCTAAATGGGTTTTTTAGGGAATTTTATGCCAGGTTGTTCTTGTTTCCCATTAGTGTGGAAAATCAACACTTGCTTGTATTTGGGGGTGAAGATATTTTTTTGAGTGGGAAAACCTCTTGACATTTCACAGAGACTTAAGTTTTGACTGGCAAATGCTAATGTTCTTTGTGCATAAAGAATTTCAGGACTCTTGTATATAAGCACTAATGACATATTATTTTCTATTTGTTGATGAGTTAAAATAGGCATTTTCTGAAATCGTATTTTTAGGAGATATTCAAACTTTCATCAACGCGTTCTTCTGTATGACTGTCAGCTCCATTATCTCTGTTTTCATGGAACATGACAGAGTTCTTAACCTTTGCACTAGAAATTGAATGAGCATTTTCCCTTCAAAAAGTATTATTGGCCTTGTAATAAATAATTACGGACAATTTCTAACAGGATTACTGTTTATGAGTTTAGGAATGAGATCTGAGGTAATGATTTTGTTCCCAGTTGTTACATACTCTGCCCTTGCCTTGTGATGAGTTGGGGTAGAGTTCCCAAGGATTCTCTTCTCTTTGGGGAGCCTGGGATCTGGGATCAGGCTGCCTGGGTCCTTGACACCATCCTTTCCTGATTGGATGACTTGGGTGAGTTAGCTAATCTCTCTGAACCGTGGTTACCTCATGTTTAAAACAACCAGTTATAATAGTACTGCTTGGGGTAGTTTTGAGGTTTAAATGATTTAATTCCATGTAAAGCACTTAAAGTAATACCCGCCACAATGATCAATTTTGTGCAAAAATTTGCTTGCCTTCTCCTCCAGCTGCTAGACCAAGGGGTCATGCTGGGTTTTCCAGAAGTCCAGGGTGTGGTCTGGACTTTGGGCAGAAGCTGAAATAGCAACTATAACTCTCTTGCTAGATAATTTCATGGAATCGAAGTGAACTGCATTTATCACCAGTCATTTTTTGGAAGAAGTTTTCTTTTGTACCTTTTAGGGAAGAACATTATCTGCCTCTGTTTATTAACCAGAAGATACAACAAATACAAATAAAAATTATACTCATTAATTGGGTAATATGAGACAAGAGATAGAGTAAGTTTTCAGGTAAGCAGTATAAACGAGCTAGAGTCTTTAATTTCCAGCCAAGTTGAAAGGACCTATATTTGCTATCCAGAAAATAATTTTTAACTTGCCTACCACAGAACATAACTACCACCTGTTTTACTGGGCTTCCCAAATGTGGCCCAGGACTTATTTAACTCTAGCTTTTTTTTTTTTTTTTTTTTCGGTCCGTGGACCTCTCACCGTTGTGGCCTCTCCCGTTGCGGGGCACAGGCTCCGGACGCGCAGGCTCAGCGGCCATGGCTCACGGGCCCAGCCGCTCCGTGGCATGTGGGATCCTCCTGGACCGGGGCACGCACCCGCGTCCCCTGCATCGGCAGGTGGACTCCCAACCACTGCGCCACCAGGGAAGCCCAACTCTAACTTTTCTAAAAATGAGATTCAGAATTTTCCCTCTCTAGACTCTACCATTTTATATCAACTTTATTCTTTTTAAGAACATTTCTATACTGCCATGGAAAAAAAATAAAGGTCATATTAAAATCGAAATACAAAGTTGCATAGAGTAGAAATACCCATAGGTAAGTTCTGGCCAAAGGTACGAACCACCTCTAGCTTATGCCCATCCCTGTTGATATTTAAAGCAGAAGGAGGTACATAAGAAACCATGTTCTGATTGATTTGTATATTGGTACACACACAGGCATCAATAACTGGCTTCTTGTTATCTTGATACAGCGTTCTGGTATTGCAACAGATTCAGCTGTGTCTCTTGCAAAGTTGTTCTTAATTCTTTACTGATTAATTTATCCAGTAAGTATTTATTGGGTACTTTCTGTGTGCAAAGTACCATACCAGGTGCTTTGGGGGTGATAGAAAATACTTAGAATATAGTTTCCATACGTTGGGCAGGCAAGACGTACAGTATGGAGCATATATTCTTACTCATTCCACAGTCAACTGTCAGACGTTTACTAGTTGTCATTACTGTGCTGGAAACTGGGAAGCAAAGGCGACGCCAATAGGATCTCTTTCCTGGAGACACACAGTGAACACATATGATGAGGAGGAGGATTTCGGAATAGTTATATATGTGATACTCTAGGATCGCATGTTGATTCTATTGAGAAATTCAGTGGTTGCTACCTGGGAAGGGGCCATTTTCACTCAGGAGATTTTTACTTTTTGGCCAAGGTAGGAAGCAGTGTGGACAAAGGCCCAGACATGTGCTAGCCAGGTTGGGGAAGTGAGACACTTAAATTAACCCTCACAGGGAGGGATGGAGCTGGAGACTGGACAGTGGCCAAGTCATCATGGTCAATACTAAAGAGCCTGCATTTCTCCCATAGACCTGGGGTGGGTGCTCTTAGTCTGAAGTCTTTTAAGGAGACCACTCATGGACTTCAGGGGGCCCATGAACACCCAAAGATTATGAGCAAAATCTGTGTTTCTGTAAATAAGGGTATTTTCCCGGGGCCCACCCAGAAGAAGATTAGGAAGTCTTATGATAGACGTTGAGGAGACATAAAGGATTTCATGTCCATTTTGCCTCGCTCTTGCTGTGGTGTGGAGGGCAGGGTTGTGATGTGGGAGTGACAGGCGAGTTGGGAAGACTTCCAAGAAGACTCACCATGTCTGTACCTTCATTCAGATGGCAGATGTTTCTTAGTCACTTACCTGTGTGTCAGACTGTGCTGAGCGTGAGCTGGGAGAGCCTGGTGAGTAAGGGAGGCACAGTCCCTGCCATGGTGGAGGTTACAGTGTATGGGGAAGGATAGATAATTAGAACACAACCAAATGTGGGTCCACGACTTCAATCATTTATTTATGTACTTGTTCATTCAACAATTATTTCTCTGCTGGGCTCTCTTCAAGGTTTGGGGAAAAGGAAGCTTACATTTGGGGAAGACACACAGTAAATAAACGTTAACGTTTGGTTTGATGTTGGGTAGCCATTAAGCGCCATAAGGAAAAACCAAACCAATATAAAAGGGTGAACAGTAATTGGGAGGCTACTTTAGAGAGGTCAGGAAAGGCCCCCTGAGAAGGTGAGAAACGCTGAGTGGAGGGAGGAAACAAGTCAGGAGAAGAGCGCTGAGACCTGGACGCCCTTCGCCTCTGTAGAGCAGCAGCGACTTCAGCGCTTGGAACTTGGTGAGGGAGGAAGCAGTGTGAGGAGTCCAGGTGAGATGGACAGATGGCGCTGGGCCTTTGAATTTTATTCTTGGTGTGGTGGGAAGCCATGAGGGTTTTGAATAGGGAAGTATGATTCTGACCGCATTCTGTATGTGTTTTAACACACCCCCAAGCGATGAACTCCATTTTGACACTTGCTCCCTGGAGATGGTATCAGATCCCATAGGTTAAGGGCTTAGTCTCATGAGACTGCCCTTCACTTCTGATGCTGATTGCAAGGCCCAGTCATCATCTGTGCTTCTGACCAACTGGCTTTAAATCCAGCTTTCCCATGAGCCTCTGTTTGGGTTTGATTAATTTGCTAGAATGGCTCGCAGAACTCAGGGAAACATTTTGCTTACTGGATTGCTGGTTTATTATAAACATTTGACTTACTAGATCACAGCCAGATGGAAGAGATGTGTAGAGCAAGGTACGGGGAGGGGGTGCAGAGCTTCCATGCCCTCTCCAGCTGTACCCCTCTCTCCATACCTCTGTGTGTTCACCCACCCAGAAGCTCTCCAGTCCCTCCCTTTTGGGTTTTTATGGAGGCTTCATTACCTAGGCATGATTGATTAAATCACTGGCCATTGGTGATTGATTCAGCCTCCATCCCCTCCCCTATCCCCCCAAATCAGGAGGTGGAACTGAAAGTTCCAACCCTCAATGCTTGACTGGTTCCCCTGGCAACCAACCCTCCTCCTTAGATGGGGTCCAAAAGTCACTTTGTTAACATAACAAGAGATACCTCCGTTGCTTTCATCACTTAGGAAATTCCAAGGGTTTTAGGAACTCTGTGCAAGGAATGGGGATAAAGACCAAATATATATTTCTTATTATAAATCACAATATCATAGGGAGTAAAGGCCTCTACTACAATAGGGGGAGTTCAGGGTACATCTATAACCTAGCTCATGGAGGTCAGCAAAGCTCCCTGGAGGAAGTTAAGTTTAAACTTTGAACTGGAGGAGAAATAGGAGTTATTCAATGGGTGAGGAAGGGTGTTCCAGGCAGGGGGCACATCATGCTTGAATGCCTCAGGTGGATCAGTGGGCCATAGGGCCAAAAATGGGAACGCAGGAGTAAGAACAGGTTTTGAGGGAAAGATCCTGAGTTTAGTTTTGTGTGCATTAAGGTTGAGGTTTCTTAGGGTCATTCAACAGGAGCTGCAGAGTGGGTAATTAGCCTCTAGGTCTGCTGTCCAGGAGAGGAGTATGGGATGGTGGTTTCTTGTGGTCACACACTTGGCTGAGATTCCCACAAAGAGCTGTCAGCTGAGACAGCCGAGGGCTGGGGGCAGAACCTCAAGGAACATTGGCATTTAGGAGCCTGGTGGGGGAAGAAAATCCTGCAGAGGAAATAGGGGTGGAGTAGTGGCCAGTGAGATCTGAGTGGGTGTCCAGAGAAGTGGTGAAGACTTTACCTGCTGTAAGAATTTAAAGCTGAACCAGTGTGAGTTGGAATAGGTAGGCTAAGCCTTATGGAATATGGGAAACGAAGCATGGTTTTATCTGACAGCTGAGATGTGTAGGTGATGGGAGGCGGTGACTAAGTGGGGAGCATAGTGTGAGCAATTTCTCAGAGGTGGATTTGATAAAATTTTGCTCAGGGAGCTACAAAGAGACCAGTTCTGATTGGAGCAGGGAATTCAAGCGCTTGGGCTTAATTTTATTTGTTGATGATTTTTTTAACTTGAGTTTTCCTGGTTTATGACTCCCCTAAAATTATAGGCAGAAGTTTGAAAGTTTGTTTATGTGTTTTCTAGACAGTTTCAGCATTTTCATCGTATCGTCAAACAAGTCCTTGACCCACCAAAAAGGTAATGATCCCCGGGTATAGGCAATGAGAAGTTATTGAGAGATGAATGTTGTCTTTTATGATGATTCTTTTGGCAGTGGTTGGCCGGAGGAGTTTGAGGAATGATGGGAGACAGGACTTTAATTCTAGTAATTCAGACATGGAGTGTTGGTCTCTTATGCGAGAATGATGAAAACCAGGGATGCAGAGAAGGATAGGCACTGTGTTTTGAAGAAGTGATGGACTGAATTTGATGATGGCTTAGATGTAGGAGGTACATTTAGCAAATGTTTATTAACAACCTACTGTGTGTCGGTTAAAATTGGGAGCGAATGAGACATGGTCCCTGCCTTCATGGAATTTACTGTTTACCACAGGGAACATATATTTGTTAATAATGCCTCAAACATGGGACTGGAAATTATGGTAAATGCCATGAAAAGAAAGTTCAGGGAACTTTGAATGCTCACAACTTCGGGGATTTGATTGGTGAGGGAACCTCATGAAGTTGTTCCACTAGTGCTTAATTACCCCCACATTTCTAGGGAGTGGATATTTGTTGATTCTTTTAACTTTGCAAAAAAATATTTCCTTTAGAAACCAAGGCTCTAAAAAAACCTTTTTAATGCTTGGCTAATCGGGGGAATAGTGCTTTTGGATGGCTGGTACCATGATTTGTGGTTGGAAAAACAAGAGTATTTGGTTACATTGAGCTTCAAACTTTTCCTTTGATTAGTGAAAATCTTCCGGGCAAATACTTTTTTTTTGGCGGTACGTGGGCCTCTCGCTGTTGTGGCCTCTCCCGTTGCGGAGCACAGGCTCCGGACGCGCAGGCTCAGCGGCCATGGCTCACGGGCCCGGCCGCTCCGCGGCATGTGGGATCCTCCCGGACCGGGGCACGAACCCACGTCCCCTGCATCGGCAGGCGGACTCTCAACCACTGCGCCACCAGGGAAGCCTGGCAAATACTTTTTAATGGGCTCTGTTTTTACTTGGTCCAAGAGCGTCCACTGTCTGACCCCAATATGAATGCCTTCTGGCATCTCTCTTAATCATATCGAGTACGTAATATCAGTGGGGCATCCATTTGGAAATATTTAGTTGTCAAACTGATGTAATGAAAATGGAACTAAATCTAATCAGTTGAGTTTCTAGTTTCCATAGGTGCACTGGTGGTGTCTTTTGTTATTTGATGCTCTCTAGCCTCTGCCATTCTTTTTCTGCCATTACTTTACTCCATTCCTCAGTCACTTGTGTGCCTCAGAGTTGCAATGTGTTAAGTCACTGATGCAGAACATCCCTCCATGTCTCACTCAAGCTTCTGCCCTACTTCTTTTCAGAGAATCTTTAAAAGTATCTGTAGGGCTAAAGAACATCTAATCTCTTAATACGTAACCTAAAAGACTAGTCAACTTCTTATCTATGTCTTATGAGGAAGTGTCCAGGATGAGAAACTCACTAAATTTGGTGACAATTTAGTGAGAATAGGAGACAAGTTGTACAGAAAGGGAGACGTTTTAGCAATTTGGCAAAAGAGTTAGTTAAATCTTCACGTAGGCTAAAGGGAGAGGGCATTTTTATCCAAATGGATAAAAAGGCTTTTATCCAAAGCCTCTTATTAGGATGGCAGAATCTGACGACATTTAGAACATGAAAAGTAGTTAATGAGAGTAGTTAATGTTGGTCCTGTGGAAATAAGGAGAAGCCAAAGGGCCTCTGAGGCAAAGGGAGAGGAAGAAAGATTGCCCTAAATGTAATGTAAGCACTTCCTACTGGAGAGGTGTGAGGCTAAAGGTTCCGGGTCTATGACAGCTGCAGTCGGGCAAGGCCAGGCAAAGGACAGCTGGAAGAGGTGCGTCCGGGACCTGTAAGTAGGCTTATCCCTGGGGACTGGTCTAACCTTGGGTTGGTGCCTGAGCTACCCTTGTGTGTTGGTCTGAGTCCAGACGTGGGCACCTCCCTCTCTGATCCTTTCCACTGCAGATAACGGGGCCAAGTGAGTCTGCATCCTGAGGACACGGATCTCTATTTGGATGCAGCTGTGCCAAGTGAGCTTGGCTTGACTCTCAAGACAGCCTTGAGCATCACATTTCAAGGTGCCACAGGGCTTTGCAACCCATGAGATGATCTCACTTGCCTCTTCGCTTGATCTGGATTATATTCGTTTTTATGCAACCCTGGTCTGGGGGTCTTCATCGAGCAGGGCTGAGCCAAAATGATTACTGACAATGTTATATATGTGAACTTCCCATTTGGATAAAAAAGTTGCTTTATGGAGAGGAAACGTGGCCTGGGTAATTTCCCCGCTCTTCTTCTCGTAAGCTTTCTGATTTTATGCCCTATGTCTACAGTAGACTTTCAGTATTCCAGGGCCATCTCAAAGGTAAAGTGTGGATGAAAGGCATTTTGCCGACAGCATGCAACTCTGCTAGATCTGGGGAAAATGGGCTTTTGCTCTTACATCTTTTACCCATAGTCTTAAAAACAGTATTTGCATATCCTATTTATACTGTTTTGAAAATTGTTGTATTATTGACTCAGTCATTGATTAATTCATTTGATATCAATATTTATTGAGTTCCTATTCTGGAAGAAGCTCTGTGCTATAAACACTCAGCGTTCCAAAGATAAGACACAAGGAACTTAGTGGACAGCAATGAAGACGAGAATGTACAATTGAAGGAGTGATAATGTAGTAAGCAGAAGAAGAGAAGTAAAGAAAAACCTGCTGTCGAGTTCAGAACACGGATACGTTATTTCCAGCGTGTGGAGATTAGGAGTGGCTGATAAGAGAGGAGTTCATGCATGGATGATGCTAAGTGAAATAAACCAGTCACAAAAAGACAAATACTATATGATTCTACTTACATGAAGTATCCAGAGTACCAATGCATAGAGACAGAAAGTAGAATGGTGTTTGCCAGGGGCTGGGTGGGGGGAGAAGAAATGAGGAGTTGTTGTTTAATGGGTAAACAGTTTCAGTTTTGTGAGATGGAAAATTTCTGGAGATTGGTTGTACAACAGTGTGAATATACTTATCACTGAACTGTACACTTAAAAACAGTTAAGGTAACAGATTTTATATTATGTTTATCTTGCCACAATTTAGAAAAATATGGTATTTTATTATGCAGGGGTGGATGAAGGATACTTGACACCTTGGAACTTTTGCCCATGCATATACTATTTACTCACTCATTCATTCATTCATTCAACAAACATGTATTGGATGCTTGCTGTGTGTTAGGTGCTGAGCTGCTTCCGAGGGTCAATACTAATAAGGTTTATAAGACATCGAATCTATCAATGTTAGGCTTGCTCACCACCCCTTCCCTCCCCAGGTGCTAAGCTTCTGTAGGTAAATCTTCACAGCTGCTACCTGCTGACTTGAATCGTGCATGAGACATTAGTAAACAAACAGTAGAAAGGGGCTTCCCTGGTGGCGCAGTGGTTGAGGGTCCGCCTGTCGATGCAGGGGACACGGGTGGGTGCCCCGGTCCGGGAGGATCCCACATGCCGCGGAGCTGCTGGGCCCGTGAGCCGTGGCCGCTGAGCCTGCGCGTCCGGAGCCTGTGCTCCGCAACGGGAGAGGCCACAGCAGTGAGAGGCCAGCGTACCACAATAAAACAAACAAACCAACAAACCAACCACAACAGTAGAAAGATTTGAGGTTATTTGGGGGGGTGTTGACGGCATGGTGATGAAATGGAAGGAGATGGGTAACAGAATATGAACTAGAATTGAAAACTGTGAGTCAGCTCTCTCTAAGGATATTAAAAAAATAAAGATCTCCTGTTTATGGCTGCCAACCTAAGAGCTAAGTCATTTAGAATGGAACAAACTGGCAAAGTCAGACGCACTCAACCCAAGGAGCTCCTTATTTTGTGAATATTACGGCAAATGTAGTTTGAGAGCCACTGCCGCAAAATTGTGGCCGACGTTAATGAGTGAGAAGGGCAGGGAAGGGTTGTACAATTTGAGCTAAAAGGAAAGGCAGGCTTGTGAAGGGGAGGGAGTGGTGACAGTCAGGGTGGTCTGGTTATTTGGGCGGGGAGTGGAAAGCAGGAAGCATGAGCTTCCTTAACCGAGAGACCCTGGCAGCTCTATCTTCAATTCACTTTTTCTCATCTTATTTTGTTTTTGTTTTTAAATGTCATAGGCTTCATTCCATCTTTCCTTCCAATATTTTTCCACTTCTCCCCCCCCCCCCCCCGCTTATATACCCTGGAACACTCCATTCATTTCAAGGCATTATTGAGCGCCAACTCCATTCCAGGCACTGTGCTGGGCTCTGGCGATACATACTCCCTAATTCTCTCATACCACCTTTATTCTGTTGCACATGCCTAGCAAATCCTGGGTCAATGTCATTTCTGCTCCTATACGTGGTTAGATGAGACATGCCAACTTAGTCTCATCTACTCCTTTCCTTACCTCTTTGCTCCCTGTCTTCTTCAAGGTGTCTTCAGTGAGGCTGTTCCGTCTACCTGTGTATTTAATCCCAACTGCTTTACTTTCCTTCTTGACTTTGTTCTGCTTTCCCTTCTCCGTACCTTCCGCCATTCCCTCCCTACTGGCCCATCCCCTTCCGTCTCCATGAGGCCTTCTCAGGCCCCTTCCATTCAAAACAACGCCTTTTTGCCTTTATATTCTTTAGTGACAACCCTATCTCATTCTCTTCCCATTCATGTCCAAGTTCTCAGAGGAATGGCCTTCACTCATTTTCATTTCCTTAAGTTCCATCCACTCTCCACCCACTGGATTGGCTTGTACTCTCTACTGAAACTCCTTGCTAAGTGTCCTCCTTGTCCAGTGCAACTTCATTTTATCAGTCCTGGTTTTATTGGACTTTTCTGCTCCTTTGACACGATTGGTCACACTCTCCTTAAAGCTTTCTACTTCTTTAAACTTTTTTGCTTCCCCATTTCCTTGGTTCTCCCAGAACTTTCTGACTGTGCTTTCTCAGTTTCTTTTCTGAGATACGCTTCCTCCCTGAAAATGTTCAAGGTTGTTGTAATCATTTGTGTTCCTCTGTTCTTCTCATTCTACATGTTCTTGAAGAGAAATATTGAATATTGACTAGTATCCTCAAATTACAGTCAAGTCATAACAACTGATACCCGGGGTTACCTTGTAACAATGATGTAAAAATTTGAATGATCTTTCTACACATGTTCTGTGTTGTTCATCAGTTCATCTGACTTTCAAATGTTCTAGCTGTTTCATGCTTTGTCTCCATTTCTAAAGGCCCTTAGTGTGGTCTAGAATTGGAATGAGCATTGGTCTCTAATGGTTCTGGGTTAATTGAGAATCTCTAAAAAAAATGAATAAGTCTATTAGAAACCAGCTAATTTCATTTTGTCATTTTCTGGATAATATATTCTGGTGTAGGAAGTCCATTTTTTAAGAAAGTTTGCAATAAACAATTTCCCCTCAAGGTTAATATCATAGGCAAACACCTTTTGATGCAACAGACGGCAAGAGGTAATGAAAGATTAGCTTGCATTATGATTCATTATTTCAAAATGTCAGAGTAAAGTGGATCTGCTACATCTTCCAAGCCTCTTATTCTTTAGAGGAGAGTGCATGTTTTGCTTTTCTAATGTTAATGGATTCACTGTTTTTTTTGTTTTTGTTTTTTTGTTTTTTTTTCTCCTATTTTTTTCCCCAGGCCAAATTCAGATAATCGGCGCCAGGGTGGCAGAGAGAGATTGGCCAGCACCAGTGACAAGGGAAGCATGGCCATGGAATCTGCCAAGGAGACTCGCTACTGTGCAGTGTGCAATGACTATGCCTCAGGCTACCATTATGGAGTTTGGTCTTGCGAGGGCTGTAAGGCCTTCTTCAAGAGAAGTATTCAAGGTAATAGTGTGTTGCAAACAACTTATCCCATTTTTTAATCCTAAGAGGGGAAGCAACAGAGGAAGGCATGTGATCAGCCATTTGTACAAAACACTAATACCTAGTAGGTCCACTAGTATCTTTGGTAGAAACATGGAGAAGAGACAAGATCCCAAGAGAAGGAATTGGCAAATGTCAGAGCAGTTGTGGCTGAGTCATTATGCTTCCTCCATTTGGCAAGATCCCAGCAGTCTTGAGCAACTCTAGAGGAAGAGGATTTCAGTAGCTGTGTCTCTGAGATGTTGTCCATGCCATGACTGGGGGATGGCAGGTGGATATCGATGTGTTGTAGGCAACTAGGCTTTTGTGAAGTAGTGTGATATTAATTATCCATATATAATTATTTCTCCAGCTTAGCTTTGTGCAGATAAGCATTCTGATCTTTGCTCCAGACCAAGTCTAATTTAACTTGCTCTTCTCTTGCCCTTCTTCCATCTCTTTGTTGTCTCAATGGATGACGTGACCTTTTGCCAAAATGAGACGATTCAATGGCTGGTGACTTGTAATCAGGGATGTATGATCTGTATCAAGCAGTTATTAAGTATACACCTGTAAGATTTCATTCGTGTCATTTGCAATGTCTGCTTCAATCCTTTTCTTTTATACAGTTTTCCAAGGGCAGCTTCTCTGATAGACTGCCCAGCTACATTTCCTTTCTACTCCAGGAGTGTCTATATTGTTGCCATATTGTCTACATAGTTTATACTGGGAGAAACAATCATTTTTACTACCTAAAATATCTATGCTAAAGATCCTTTGACAAAAACAGAGCTCTGACAGCAGTTTAAACTATCTGGATTAACCTTTTGTTTTAATACTGGACCATTTTTCGCTGTTCTTACTCCTTTATTTTTTCAGCTTAAACAAAGTTTAGTATATAAATACTAAGAATATTTCTGATGGAGTTTTTGTGTGATTCCCGCTATGGAAATTGAGACTGAAGTAACTTGTTGAAAACCAGAGTCTACTAAATTAGTAGGTAGTGATTGCAGACACTTTTGAATAGAGAATGAATCACTATTCTCATGGACTTTTTGCTGTAACTCTTTGCTGCCCTGATGTGGGGTGAAAGCTGGGGGATGATACACACTATTTATTTTTCCTTTCATTGCCAGTGGATGGAGTTTTTTAAAGGCTATTCATATCTTAATAGAGTAGCATGTGAGGTCAGCTTGGTCCATTTTAAAAGTACTTTTTTTTGACAACTATTACTTTCAACATCTTTTAGAAATCTATTTTAAGACTGTGACTTTTTATTAGAATTTTAATAAAATTTATAATATTATATGATAGTGGATTTTTGTATATAGATACATACCAACACAGATTATTTAATTTTACTAGCAGATATTAATACTATCTTAATTTAGAAAAATGATATTTGTATTTTGGTTTAAGTTAGTATAAGCCCTTAAAGGTCTTTTGACAGCCATCTTCATTTGTGATTCTTCTTTTCATTTAATTTTATATAATCTAAGATACCATTATTTTTATCAAGCATTTAATCTGGTATGGAAAAATCACGTGACAGAGGTAGATTTAGTGGGTAGGTTCAACTACAAACTTGGACAAGTCATTTATCTGAGACTGAGTTCCCACATCTGTAAAAATGATTTAGAGCAGGGGTCAGCAGTTTTTCCGCAAAGGAACAGAGAGTAACTAGTTAGGCTTTGCAGGCCATGCAGTCTCTGTGACAGCTACTCACTCTGGCATTGTGGCCTGCAAGGAGCCATAGGCACTGTGTAAATAAATGGGTGTGTGCCAATAAAACTTTATATACACAAACGGGTAACTGACCAGGACTGGCCTGTGGGCCATAATTTGCTGACTCCCGATTTAATGTATGACAAGAGAATCGATGGTTTCCAAATCTAACGTTTTGTCTTTCATGTTTATTGAGAACTTACTCTCTACCTGTGCTAGATAGTCTGAGGGAAATAAAAATATGTGTAAGAAGTAATCCATAATCCCACAAAATTTAGAATTTGTTTGGGAAATTTATTTGGGGAGGCAAGGGTACACGTTCTCATGATAGGATTAGAGAGTAAGTTAGTATAAAGTGCTGTGCTGTGATACAGATAGGGAAGACAATAGATGAATATGAGAAAAGAAGATATTGTCAGTTATAAATGTAAAAAGACTGAGATTGAAGGTAGAAACTATCTTCCTCCAAGGAACAATGACAGTATTTTCACAAATTATTTTCTTCACGTGTGTTCAGCATTTAGGAGTGTGCTATGTAACACCACATTGAACTTAGTATTGTCTCTAGGCGTTAAGGCATCGGAACAGAAAACACAGGAAAAAAATATTTATAAAAATTAAATGAAGTAAATGTAAGTGTATAAAAAGAAATATTTTTATATTTGGTATGGCTTTATCTTATGGTTGGTATGGCTTTATCTCAAGTTCAAAAAAATGTTTGCTTACTCTTTGATAGTTAAAATATATATCTGATTTCTAACTTGTACGTACAGACTAAATAGTTGGATTTCATTATACTATATAAAGTTATACATATAAACTGCTTACAAATGCAATTTCTATGTGGCTTCAGAAACTTCTTACTTATCATGGTATGAAGACATTTATAGAAGGTTTCTTAAATGAGATGACTACTGAGTCCAAAGTTCTGCAGGAAGCCTGGAAACAAGGCAGAGTTATTAACTTTTAAAGATAGAGAGGGACCTTAAAAATTGTAAAGTTCACTAATTTATTAATTTGTTCATTGAATGCCTCTACTAAGCAAAGCACTGTGTGAGGTCCTGGAGATACAATTACAGTAAAGACATAGTCCTTACCCCCATAGCGCTTAAAGGTAGTAGGAGAGATGGACAAATAAACCAGCAATTAAATTACAGTGTGATAAGTACCAAGATGAGGGTGAGTGCAGATTTTACAGGAGTCCAAACTTCACTTATTCCTGGTGGGGCTTGAGTCAGGCTCTCAGAGAAAGTTTCCTGATTTAACATTGTCTGGAGAATTTTGCAAGTGAGCAAAATGAAAAAGGGCAGGTTGAGTGTTCAATCATATGAACATGGGACTGAGTATGCGGGTAAAGACCAGGAGGTAAGACAGAGTTTGCGGAGTTCTGTGAATAAAAATTAACAAAATTAACACACCATCCAAGACATTCCTGGGCCATATACTTCTCCTTAGACTGTGTAAAAACAAAGTAATTTATTTCCTTTGACTTCCATGGCATTTCCATCTATTTGATTTGTTTGTGTACAGAAAAGGAAAACAGCAGAGCAATAGAGCCTTTCTCACCATAGTCTTGATAGCTTGGAACTAAAAGGTTTTACTGAACTTCTGTGACTCTTTATAAATCACGCTGCCCCTCAAACCTATTTAAGGACAGTGAAGGGTCTGACATGCTGCAGGTAGAAAGTTCTGGAGATGCTGTAGCTCTTCCTGTTTTTCTTGTTGCTTAAGAAGAGAGCTAGAAGTGAGTATCCATCAGATTACTCTAGTGCTCTAAGTGTTTAGTTGAAGAGGTAAAGTATTTGACTTGAAAGCATACAAATTTTTATCCCCTACCTAGTGTATGAACTTGATTACTCAAGAAATTGAATAATGGCCTCCAGTTGAACATACTTTTTTTTTTTTTTAAGTGAAGTCAAGGACACGATTTAAGGGAGATGGGTGAAATTGGATATTCTGTGAATTTATTAATCATTGTAGGTAGAGGAGCAGTGTTCCTTAAGATGTGTTGTAGGCAGAGACTCTTGGATGAGTTACATAAGCAGATTTGGTTATAGGTTCAGCAGCCAAGTACTACCTTTGAAAATTATTCCAAGGAAACAGGACTTCCATGGAGCTCGCTGCTTGGTCATAATATTACAGATAAATATTATAAAGATCATATTGTGGTCTTATAAATGGTCATGAGGCACAGTGGAGGCTCAAACCTATCTATACACCCCTAGCTGCACTGCCACTTTATATTTACTTTCTAAGGCATCTATGGAAGATGCTTAACAGATATGGCCCAGGCCCATGTTGACTTAAAGGTTAGCTAAGGCCAGAAGGACATGGTATTAGGGTGGAGTCTAGTTATGGTTCAGCACAGTGGGGGTCTTAGGTCCGACAAGGATAACTGATGTCCTTACCCACCAGGCCCTAGAAAGCTTCAGGGTGAGAGTCCAGCACCCTGGATAGCTCCTTCAACAGCTGCCAGGGGTAAGCAGAGACTGACTTTCTAAAGAACCTCAGGCCCGTTCAGCTGGTCTGTGAAAAGAGACCTTAGTTCTTTTGTGTTTAGGAATTCACTCTTGTTTGCCCAAGATGGGTTAGTTTTTATGCTAAGTTTCCCATTTCCAGTTGCCTTCTGTCTTGACCTATGCGCCCCTGTCTAGAAAAGGCCAGAGGATGGGGTAGAAGTGGAGGCTGCTCTCTCATTACGAAACTGTCTTATCTCTGGAGTCCTTTCAGAGATACATCTCAGAGTTGATCCTGGCAGTACATGCACCCCAAAATACTAAGTCTTTTGTCTCCACATTTCCCAACTTGCTCCTCTGCAGTCTAGTCTCCAAGTGACAGCAGGAGAGGTCTTTTAGATACCTTAATCAGGTCATATGGTCTTAAACTTAAACTCTCACTGCACTTAAAGTCCAGATTCCTTTCTATGCCTTAAAATACTCTGCATGGTCGTATCCCTGCTTCCTTCTCTCCCCATCACTGTAATCCAGCCACGATGGCCATCTTTCTCTTCTCCCAACACACGTCACACATTCCTTTCTCAGGACCTTAGTATATACGGTTCCCTTTTTACCTTTGCTTGCAACACCCAGCTCTTTACTTGGCTGGCTTCTCGTTGTTCAGTCTCTGTACACAACCACATTCTCTGAGAAGTCTCCCCTGATCACCCCACCAAAAATAACCCTACAAACCTTTGCTTCTAGTTTTTTTTTTTAGTACGTTTCTTATTTTCCTTTAAGGCCCTTAAACCCTTAATGAACTTTTAAATTTATTCATTTGGTTGATTATTATCTGTCTGCAACAGGTGCCACCTTCAAACAGTCCTGCCCAAACTTGGATGGTAGCTCAGTGAGAGCTGATTTCTGGTTTGGTCTGCCCTGTTTGTTGCTATAACTTCCATGTCTTCAGTCATGTGGGCACACGTCTGTTAAATGATAGAACATGGCAAGAAGTCAAAAGAATAGTAGATAAAACCTGCTGGAGGACTTCAGAGAACGGAGTTATTTCATCAGGTAAGGCTAGCAAGAGAAGTGTTAATGCAAGTGATATATTTGATATAGGCCTGGAAAGAATTGGAGGATTTTCATAGGCATTAAGAAGTTTGGAGAAGAATTCCAGAAATGTGAAATGGCATAAACCAAGAAATGCACAGTGGAAATTGGGTAAATCAACTGTGAAAGAACAGAGGGCTTGCTGTCTTCTCTCTGCCTCTTTATTTTCCCTCTTCGTCTCTCTACACGCAGGCATTCCGCGGAGTTTGCAACCTCTGTTCCTTTCACCTTCTCGTCCTTTTCTCCACCCAGTTTCCTAAGCAAAGTCATACATATCTGTTATGGGTTGAATTGTGTCCCCTCTCAAAAGATATGATGAAGTCCTAATCTCCCGGTACCTCAGAATGTCACCTTATTTGGAAATAGGGTTGTTGCAGATATAATTAGTTAAGATGAGGTCATACTAGAGTATGGTGACTAATGTTCTTATTGCAAGAGGAAATTTGGACAGAGAGACAGGGAGGATAATGCCATGAGATGATGGAAAGAGATATTGAAGTGATGCATCTACAAGCCAAGGAAAAGCAAGGATTGCTGGCAAACACGAGAAGGCAAGTAATTCTTCCCTACAGGTTTCAGAGGGAGCATGGCTTTGCTGACACCTTGATTTCAGACTTTTAGCCTCCAGAACTGTGAGGCAATACTTTATGTTGTTTTAAGTTACTCATTTATGGTACTTTGTTATGGTAGCCCTAGGGAACTGTATTTAAGACCTACAGTATAACAGCTATATAAATATCTTCCTACCAGCCCTGCTTCTTAGTGATGCCTACATATCCCTGACACTAGCCACTCCTCCTAACTACTTTTATATCGGTTCCCTCACCATTCCCTCAGGCATCTACACTTTAAAGCTTGGAGTTAGTTATCCTCATCTTTTCACTTTGCGGTCCTTCCCTGTCATGGTTCCCATTAGAACTGTTGTGTGATCCTGTTGGGTCTATCTCTTTAATGTCTATCCATCCAATTCCCACTACTTAGAGTTTGCCCCATTAACTTTCACCAGGATCGTTGCAGTAATTTAATTTTTCCTTTTTCCTTCTTCATTTAAGTCACTTCCTTCATTTGTTTTCCCTGTTCCAAACCTGTCTGCACACTGACAGTCTATTAACATTAGCAAATCACTAATCATAACAATACTTTGCACAGAATTCTTTAATGACTTCTGGGGCCCATGGAATAATCCTTAGACAACCAAGCATTCAAGGATTTCCCCAGTCATGTCCTAGCCTATCTTTCTGGTTCTCTTAAAGTCATCGTTTCTACTTCTGAGGCAGACCCTCTAGACTGGACGACATACTGTTATTCAAACATGACCATCCCATTTCTTTGCTAGGAATTTCTTTCCGGATTTACCTGTAAAATTTCTTCTTGTCCTAGTCAAAGTGATCGTCATCAAACCTCTGATGTTAATGCAGAAGTCCTCTTTCTTCTTGGCACTCCGTATTACAATCAGCACTTTGTATCTGTGGGTTCAACTAAACCCCGATTAAAAATATTAACAAAAATTCCAGAAAGTTCCAAAAAGCAAAACTTGAATTTTCCTTGTGCCAGCCAACTATTTACATTGTATTTACAACTATTTGCATTTACATTATATTAGGTATTGTGAATAATCTAGAGATGATTTAAAGTATACTGGAGGATGTGTGTAGGTTATATGCAAATGCTGTGGTGATTTTATATAAGGCACTTGAACTGCCACATATTTTGGTATCTGAGGGGGATCCTGTAACCAATCCCCTGAGGATACTGAGGGATGACTGTACTTTGTTCCCATTGCCTAGGATTGCAGGTACAGGCATACCTTGTTTTATTGCCCTTTGATTTATTGCTTTTTGCAAATACTGCGTGTTTTACAAATTGAAGGTTTGCGGCAACCCTACCTCGAACATCTATTGGCACCATTTTTCCAACAGCATTTGCTCACTTCATGTCTCTGTATCCCATTTGGGTAATTCTCACAATATTTCAAACTTTTTCATTATTACTGTGTTTGTTATGGTGATCTGTGATCAGTGATCTTTGATGGTACTATTGTAATTGTTTTGGGGCATCATGAACTGCACCCATATATGATGGTGAATTTAATTGATAAATGTTGTGTTCTGACTGCTCCACTGATGAGCTGTCCCCTAGTCTCTGTCCTTCTCCTTGGACCTCCCTATTCCCTGAGACACAACAATATTAAACTTAGGCCAGTTAATAACCCTACAGTAGCCTCTGATTATTCAAGTCGAAGGAAAAGTCAATCGATGTAGCAAACTTCATTGTTGTCTGATATTAAGAAATTGTCACTTTGAGCAACCACCACCCTGATCAGTTATCAGCCATCAACATTGAGGCAAGACCCTCCACCAGCAAAAGGATTACTCGCTGAAGGCTCAGATGACGGTTAGCATTTTTTAGCAATACAGTATTTTAAAATTAAGGCAGGTACATTTTCAAGATGTAATGCTGTTGCGCACAATAGATGACAGTATAGTATAAACATCACTTTTATATGCATTGGGAAACCAAAAAATTCGTGTGACTCTTTTTATTGTGATATTCACTTTATTGCAGTGATCTGGAACCCAACCCTCAAAATCTCTGAGGTCTGCTTGTATTTGTGTATGTGTGTCTTTCTCTTACTGACTGTGAGTCTCCCAAAGGCAAGGCCCAAATCAAGGCTTCATATTACAGGAGTGACTCAATGAATAAATACAGGAATGAAAGGATGGTTAGGATCAGTTTGCTTCAAGTAACACAAAGCCATTACATTTTTTCGGTCATGGGAGAGATATGACAAAGCAGTCTTTAATTAAGATTAATCTGCCAGAGGCATTTAGGAGAGACCAGAGAAGGGAATGACTAAAAGCACGAGGATGAATTTGGCTGATATTCACATACCTTAGACATACTAAAAATCTGAACTTTGGTATTTGTGAAATGGGAAAAAGGAATAGAATGAAGGATATTATAATGAAAGAATCTACATTGTTTTAAGATGATTCAATATGAAATAGCTGGAAAAGAAGGAAGTTAAAGAGGTTCAAAAACAGAGGGAAAATGCTAGTGTCATCACTTGAACTGGGAAAATCAAGAGGAAGGCCAAATAGATAGGGGTAGAGTAAGTTAAATTCCAGACGTACTGAGTTTGACATGATAGCTGGACATTCAGATAGAATTATCCAGCAGCTACAGAAACAGAGGCAGCACTCTGCAGACAGTCCAGCAGTGGGAATTGGAATCAATTTCCTCAATTAATTTTAAAGAAACTTGATGAAATGAATGGTTTAACTACTTCCTGGAGGTTGTCCGTTATTAATAATGAAGAAGTAACTCCAGAAACATCCTCTTGATTCTCATGATAATATGAGTTTCCTGTACCTTACCAAAACCTTGTAAGAAGCACTCTCATTATTAAATGTGTGTGTTCAAGGCCCTTCTAAACAGGAAAATCACAAATTAGCCCAATAGGGCCAAATGCTGCTCTCCAGGATCTTACAATTTGAGAACATGCTGGTACCAACACATTAGCTGTACAAATAGTAAATGGCAGGAACAAATCTTAAGCATTTTTATGTTGTTCAGATAAAAAGCAAGCTTCCCCCCCCTAATTATTAATACTATGGGAGTCCAGAGACATCTTTTCTAACCCAGAAAGATGCAAATTGTGCAACAGAGAAATAAGACAATTGGGGCCAAAGGGCAGAAGAGTTTTAGTGCGTATACATATGAGCTATCATGTAATTTTCAAATGAAAGCATTTATAATGAAACTTTTTAAAAGAAAAGTCTTACCTCCAGCTATTGGTAAACTTGCCAGATGTTTGGCTCCTGGTTGTCAACGGAGAAAAAAGAAAGGCACAACCCTAAAATTTAAGATTTGAAAACCTCCTTTCGTGTAAGAGTGCCATCCCTATTACCGATTTTAAGTGCTAGCTACTCTTTAACGCTACAGTATGAAAATTAGAGGTGTGTGCACACGTGAATGCATGGATTTGAAGACTGGCTCAGAAAAGCAAAATCAAAGTCTTTCTACCTGTGAAATGACAGTGGCTCTTCTTTTTTAATTCTTCAGCCAAATAATCTTTATCCTGGAGATCCTTAAGACAAAATACATCTGACAAATAAAATCAGTATAGAGCCCCTATTTCTTGGCAGCTCTTGTGGACACAGCTGAAGCTTTTAGAGGTCTTTAAAAACCATGGCAACAAATGCCTTTGAAGGGTAAGCGAAGGTTCCAAATGTTTTTAATCGCTGGTGTTTTTATGCTCCCACTTCAAGCATTCTTTTTCATTTTTTTGTCCATCTGATTGAAATTAAATTTCCAATTTCCCTACTAAATGGCTCTGTCCTGGTCATGGCATTGACTATTTCCATTAAAGTAGTAGACTTTGTGCCCATATACAGTGGTTAAGCTTATCAACAATTCCATTAGAAAGCCTTGTTTATGAGTGACATTAATTTCACACAAAAATTATAGATAGCCTTTAACAGGCACATTTTCAAAGGGCATTAACTAGCCCTCAAAATTATGTGCTAACACTGTTCTTATAAAACCTACCCATGGCAGCCCATGGCCTAATCCTGCCTAAATTTCCCTTTCCTTCATAGAAAGCTGCCATTGGTACCGTTAAAATGCTGTTTCCTTTTAGATCCTTTCAGAGAGAATGGGCTGATTCTCTGATACTCATTCAGAGAAAAATATGCTTTGAGATGTAGGCTGATCATTTCTGAACTATCTATTATACTTTGCTATTTCAGAACTGTGCATACAGGTTATACTACAACCTGCTTGCCTGGCTTTTTGACTGAAAAATAACAGCACTCAAGAAAAAACTGTTTCATAGATCTGCCATCCACTCTGTAAACTTTTTTCTTGGAATTTTGTTAATTCTCTGCTCGTGTATCTTAGCGCAGATTTAATGTTTTTAAAGAAAAGTAGTGCTTTACTTGAGAAACAGAATATAGTGGGGGAAATATTTCTGTCATTTTCCTCACATTTTCGTCTTCCTTTAGCTGAAATAAAAGAGAGATTTCATTTTTTCAGTTGCTAAGAAATAAAGGAACAAAGAAGTAAACAATTTAATTATTAAATTATAATTTCTCTCTGCCATAGGTACTATTCTATTTTCTTTGATTTAGGGTTCATGGATTTTAAATTTTATCCAGGTGAACATCATCTTTATCCAATCCATTTGGCAGTTTCAAAATCATGTATCAGGGAGTATGGAGTGAATAAGTAAAGAAATTCCTAAATCATCCCCCAGGGGTGAGTGGCTAGATTACATTTATTAATATACATTTTTTGTGGGATTCAAATCTGAGCACAGTGATTTAAAAGAATCCTGCACACACTTTACTATATTTCATTAAGTGATGCACACAATATTTTCCTTATACACCAGAGAAGATAAATTATAGTTCTTCAGATAATTGAAATTCATAATTGTTTTGTGCCTTTGACATTTCAGAGTTCCTAATGAGAGATTTCATTTGAAAATTATGTAAAAGTACACTTACCACTACTACTAACCAGTGACGTGATGGTAGATTGTAGTCACCTTGGAGATGGTTTTCGCCTTTATTTTGTTTTTCTGACTGCTAGCATGTTGATCACTCTTCCTGCTACACAAGTGCCTGCAGACCAGCCCCATCTCTGCCCTCTCGACTGACCTCCTCGTGTGCAGTTCCTCATACTGGCCTCTGTTCTTATCAAGTTAATTTGGGGGGTGTCTTCACCAACCCCTTCACCAACTCCCAGAGGGAGTTTCCCTCTGCCTGTGTTATCTGGTACATGCCATTCTCTCCCCTCTCACCACTCAACCTGATTCCTACAAAGTGTTGTCTTTCACCAGACCCAATTCTTGCTTTTCCTTATTGTACTTTTCTTAGCTCATGTCTTCTTAGCCTACAGACCTCCCTGCTCAAGTTCCTCACAGCCTCTCTACCCAAGAAGGCTAACTCTTCGAGCTCAGAGACTTAGAACAAGATTTTTTTATGCAACAGATATTCCTTGAATGACCATTTTATTTTAGCCCTGGGAGAAATGCAAAAATATAAAACCCATAGACTGTGAGATCCAATGAAGAATTCAGCTTGTACAAAAATGGAAAGATTGTAATAATACACACTAAACCATAGAAGCATTAAGCTCAGCACTACAGGAGATGCCTCAAAGCAGTATAAAGGAACAAAGGGATATCTCAGAAGACAAGGTTATGAGTTGAGAGGAGGGAGTGGGCACAGAGCACTGGAGTAAACTTGAAGACATCATGGTGTTTAAATTGATACTCTGTTCAGAGGACCAGGTAGAGAGTTCTACTTCATTATAAGTGCCCCGTGATTTATTGCTGTGATCTCATGGGTCACTTCTGCATGTTTAATACTGTAGAACATTATATATTTTAGGGGAGTATGGGTTTTTTATTTTTTTTGAAGTTTACCTTAGTTTATTTTTTAAAATTTTTATTGAAATGTTGATTTACAATGTTGTGTTAGATTCAGGTGTACAGCAAAGCGATTCAGTTTCATAAATATATATGAAACCCATATATATGGGTTTATTATTTGTAACATATTTTAAAAACATATTCAATGTGTGTATATGGACCGCTTTTATTAGCAGTAAGTCTATCATGTATTCAGAAGTTGATATCACTTTACTTATTTCCAGGATAATGTGCTATTTCAGTTTACTTTTGAAGTTTGACATGAGAGTGATGTTAATAAAAATCTGAAGATGTTCCTCTGAAGTAATATATAATGTAGCTATTATGGAGGTAAATGTATTTGATATTTGATGTGGAAGAAAACAACTGGTCCCAAGCTAAAATGTATTTAAGTAGGCTTAGCTTAGACTCCATAATTTTTATGTTTGCAACTTTCTTGACTTTTTCCCCTGGTTTTAATTTTATGAGATATTTATGAAACGGTGTTCTAAAAAATGGCTAGAGACTTTCACTTCTAAGCTTTGACATAAACTTCCGTATAATGTGAACCACTGGTAGACGATAAACTTAGATACATCCTTTAATTTTTAAAATTGTGGCAGGAAACCTGATCTCAGAGAGGGAAAAAAAAATAATTTGGTCAGCTTTAATCAATTTTGTAAAGGGCATTTGGAGCATTTCAATTCCTCTCTCCTCCATTCTTTCTGTATGATACTTCATCCTAATGTTGGTACTGTTGAGGCAGTTGGTGTAAAGGCATAAGATGACAGCAATACGTGAATTTAGATCCCAGAAATGGGCTTTTTTTTTTTTTTTTCTCTACCACTTGTTCTGGCTGTGTTCCTTCCTGACTTTTTGTAAATCCACGTAAGGACCAGGAGGGGCAAGGTAGGTGCTGGTTCAACTCCAGGGCTGAGGTATCCTGCTCTTTTTTCTTACTTTTGTATCTCCTTCCTGAACTAAGTGAGGCCACCAGAGTCACAATCCTGATTTTGGATCCATTTTCCTAGAAATACAAGTACTGTTAAGGGTCCTGTGGACCATGTATTACTCATTAAATGCTTCCTAGAGAGACGCTTTTTCTGAATACAAGACAGGAGAAAATCTTTGAGTCAAAAGTTTCTTGTAAACAGTTCCTTGTGTGTGTGTGTGTGTTGTATGTATTAACATACATATGCACATATACATAGGTACATACATAAATACACATATTCACATACACTCATATATAGAGAGGGAAAGAACTATGTACAGACTTTGGAAATAGGTACTGCAATATATTAACAGTGACTATCTCTGAGTTATAGGATTATGACTAAATTTTAATCTTTTTGCTAGTCTGCATTTTAATTTTTCTAATAAGTATCTTTACTGGTGTAATAAAAAATTATTTTAAAGATCCATGTTGTAATTGATTTATTTCACACTAGTATTTACTTTACTTTTTCCTCAGTAGAGAAAGATTGTCGTGTATTTAGCAAGTCTTCATACCTGAGTTTCAAAACATCTTTATTCTCCCTTTGCAAGAGGACACATTTGCACTGAAGTAACAGCTTTCATGTTATTATTCATGGGCCCAGGTGACATTGCATCAGGTGGACATGAGGTAGCTAAGGCCAAGAAAATAGTATTCCTTATGCGTTGTTGAGAAGCTATAGCAGAGGAGGTGAAAGGCCTTGTGTCAATGATACCTAAGGAATCTAAGTCTTTAGAGTAGCTGGCCTGACCAGCAAGGATGAAATATTTCAGTCATGCAGCCAAACAGTGATTGTTTACCCTAATCATACATCCCAGAGAGGAAGAGCCAGCCTTTTGGGAGGGCCTTGGGTGTTAACAGTTGTGGATGGCAGTTGCATGCTAATAGAACTGAAACCCTGTTGAAATGAGGAATTGCAATCCGGATGTCCAGAAATGGCAGCTCTCAACTTCCTTTTCATATTTCTCGAGTCCCACAGCATGAAAAAGTCTTTATATTTCCAAAGGATGTTCCCAATCAATCAAAGACTTAAAATTTAGTCATTCAAGAGGACTAGTGTTAGTCAGAGTTTCCCCCCCCCCTTTTTTTTTTTTTTGGTGGTACGTGGGCCTCTCACTGCTGTGGCCTCTCCCTTTGTGGAGCGCAGGCTCCGCGGCCATGGCTCACGGGCCCAGCCGCTCCACGGCATGTGGGATCTTCCCGGACCGGGGCATGAACCCGTGTCCCCTGCATCGGCAGGCGGATTCTCAACCACTGCGCCACCAGGGAAGCCCGAGTTTCCCCCCTTTGATTTGAATATGGTGGGACAGCCACTGAAATTCACAAAGCTTTGCGTTAGAATGAGGCTTTTTTCCCCTTGGTGTCTTAACCTGTTGGCTAAGGTACTAGACTCTGCATTACTCCAGCATTTCCCAGACCTTTCAAGAAAAAGGATTAAAAGGGGAAAGGGGATAAAATTTAAGGACTGATTGAGAAAACACATCCTGACAGTGAACTTTCATGAAAGGAGTGGTGCTTTCAAATGCATCTGTATCTTATGTTTGTCACGAGGGTTCCACACAGTCGAAGAGCGTACTGCGCGTATGGATGACATACGTGAGTTGGTCACTCTGGAGACAGTGCTTGATCCTCACGTCGACTGTCTGCCCTTTGCCATAACTCCTTGTGCCAATGGCGTTGTGACTGATGACATGTACTTTAGCAGTTCATTCTACTCCCACTTCTTCATGTAGAAATTTTGTACTTTTCATTCTGAAAGTGGTTGGATAAAGGGTAGGAAAGTCATCTTGAAGCAGCTGGAAAAATTGAAAGCAAAGAGTTATCTTTGGCTGTAATGGACTAACCACTGTAATGGTTCTATTCTTTTGTTTATCACGAAAAGTAAATTTCTACCTTTAAGAAGGCCTTGGGCTAGGAAACTAAGTACTCAGTGACAAGGATCAGACGCTCTGGGCTTCTCGAATAAACTGTCTGATGTGCCAGGGAGTTCCGGGCTCTGCGTTGGTGGCTCCTGGCTACCCCAGGGGGTGGAGGACGTCTTCTCTGTGCTAATGTGCCCCTGAGGTGAGCTGTTTCTTCTTGCCTCGGGGCAAGCACTCTAGAGTATTTTGTTGCATGAACTCTAGAGATGTGAAAAGCGTGTCTTAGTGATTTTCTTTTTAGAGATAATGAAATTTTCTCACTTGACCGTCATAATGCCGGAGCTCCTTTATCCAAATTAATTTTAGTTTTCAAGGCCGTTCCATTTTTTAAAACTCCCTTCATTTTTACCTCTTTAAGAAGGTAGCTCTTTGAAATGTTACTAGTACTATCACTACCACTACTACTACTACTACTACTACTACTACTACTACTACTACTACTACTACTACTACTACACTACTACTACTACTACCACTGTACTACTCTTAGTAGATTCGTCCTTTTAGTGCTTTTGCCCTGGAGTAGTTTGCCTGCATGTGGTGAAACATGGAGTCAAGAAACCATTGGAGGGCTTCCCTGGTGGCGCAGTGGTTGAGAATCCGCCTGCCGATGCAGGGGACGCGGGTTCGTGCCCCGGTCCGGGAAGATCCCACATGCCGCGGAGCAGCTGGGCCCGTGAGCCATGGCCACTGCGCCTGCGCGTCCGGAGCCTGTGCTCCGCAACGGGAGACGCCACGGCAGTGAGAGGCCCGCGTACCGCAAAAAAAAAAAAAAAAAAAAAAGAAAGAAACCATTGGAATAGACAAGGTGAGAGGTAAAACTGGATAGAACTGGGGACAAATAGAGGAGCACAGGACGCGCAGCCTGGCAGCTGATGGGGGCCCTGCCTCACCACGTGGAAAGGCTGCTTTGCCGAAGGAGAGGCAGCAGCTGATCTGGAGGTAGAACTGGCAACGATTCATAGCAGATTGGATTTTGAGGAGGAGAAAGGGAATGACTCTGGGATGTTGTCAGGTTGACTGGAAAAACACTGAGGCTAATGCTCGCAATTTTTTAAAATGATGCCTTTGGACCGACGAGCACCTGGGAGTTGAATGTGAGATGAGTTCTGGCCTACCATCCCACCTCTTGATCCATTTCTCTCTGTTGTTAGTATCATATCTGTGAATTGGTATCTTACTTTCAATTGCTTCGTTTTTTTCCTAAGGAGTTTAGCTTTGTATTTTCAGTAGAAACGAGACCACACTCATACCTCGTATGGTACCGTCCTGCTTTGGACTCCCCTTTTGCTTAAAGCCCTAACTGGGTTAGGGATTGCTGTGATTTATCATTCATGGTCTGAAATCATTTAACTACTTAATAGTGCATTTGAAATGAAGGGACTAGAAATTAAAGAATGAATCATTTATCAAGACACAACAGGTCACATTGATTTATTTCTGCACGACTTTAGTAGAAACTTGTTCCTTCAAAATCGGCTTTGTTTCAGTTACCAATTAAGTGGGGGTGATCTGTTACTAAAAAGGCCTATGTGTCAGGTTACAGTAGCATTCTTCGAAGAAAATCTTTACAGGAGCAGTGGTCATGGGGGTATCTGCTTGGTACCTGACAATATGGCAGTAGATCAAGAAGGGTCAGAAAAACAAGGCTTTTAGTATGGAATTAGAGGCAAACAATTTTAAAATTAAACTTGTTGGATATGTAACTTATTGGAATAGACTTTATTTTATGGTTGGTTGAGTCTAAATGGCCCATTTTAAATCGTTCTATGTCCCGATAGTGACACCAAAGAATATAATCTCTGTGAGAGCAATCCCAAACCGTGGGCTCTGCTTCCAAACTGAGCAAGCATCTTGCAGTAAATTAGAAAAAAAAATTCACAATAATCTTTATAATTGTTGCTTGAAAATGAGAATTTGGAATGGCACCAAATTGTTAATCAGTAGAAAGAATAGATTTCAAAAAGGTAATTATACCAGATTTAACGCTTCTTGAAATATTATATATTCTGTTAAATAAAGTGTAGTTCTTCCCTGTTCTCAGTGAACATAATTCAGGTAGCTTGAATCAGGGATCGGAGTATACAGATTGGCTTCATAGTTCGGGGCTTACTGACTATAGATGACTTTCGTCCTTTTCCGTCTTGGGCAGGAGAGGCAGCCACGTTCACTTTAAAGCCCAGAAGTGAATTATTAGTTGAGCTTAGCCCTTTTCAGAGGCATGTTGTGACTTTCCTACATTCTTGGACAGTTAGACTGCAATTCTCTGTTGTTTCAAAAGGTGTTTGAATGTATTTTATTAAGAGGTTCGAATAAATAGCTATTTTTCTTACATTTTTGCTTTCTTTTTCAAGCCTAAGAATAGTTTCCAGCTCTGACAGTTAGCCTTATGCCAACTGAAGTGAATTTTTGGATAGGATGAAGTGTTTCGGATGATTTACACTTGATTGCATAAATGTAGCCTAGCAAGTTATATAATGTGAAGAGAATTACTTAAGGGTAAAAAAAGGATTGTTTAACTATTAAGAAATGATAGGTTATTACAGATTGGTTTGAAGGTCTTGTCATTTACGTGCTGTCCCTAAAAAGCTGAGCTCTTCTGGTCTGGAGATTGAGTTTCTAAAAATAATGATGGTTAAGACTTCCCTGGTGGCACAGTGGTTAAGAATCCGCCTGCCAACGCAGGGGACATGGATTTGATTTCTGGCCCCGGAAGATCCCACATGCTGTGGAGCACCTAAACCCGTGCACCACAACTATTGAGCCCGTGCGCCGCAACTACTGAAGCTTGTGCGCTCTACGACCCAGGTGCTGCAACTACTGAAGCCTGCGTGCCTAGAGCCTGTGCTCCGCAGCAAGAGAAGCCACTGCAGTGAGAAGCCTATGCACCACCATGAAGAAGTAAACCTTTAAAAAAATAGTAATAATGATGGTTAGTGTTTAATAAGTACCTGCCCTGCACCAGGCTTTACGTTAGGGTTTCATATGCATCATCTCATTTAATCCTCCACAAAATTCTCGGAAGTCAGCACTAAAATTGCTCTTATTTACAGATGAGGAAACCGAGGTGGATAAAAAACAAAACCAGTATTGAACCCAGCTAGTTGGACTGCAGAACCCATTGCGTTGTATTAACCACTGTGTTCTTTGGCATCTCCCAAGGGAAGGAATGCTTCTAAAAGGGACACTGGAAGTGAGGACTGCCACCTGACCATAGTTGGCTCCTTGTCCCACTAAGATGACAGGCAAGAAACGGTCCGTACAGAGTTGGCTGGGGTTAGTCTTGTTGCCAGGGGAAAACGGGGCTGTTACTATCCACTGAGCAGAATCCGGGCCACCCACTGTGCCTACTTATACCCTATTGGCACAGGATAAAAGTGCATGATGACTCCACCCTCTCTATGGGGAGGGGACCAAGACCCTTCACGGATAAAGGTTTGCGTCAGCAGAAATCAAGGGATGCCAGGCCCAGCGGGGGCAGCCGGAGAGTCACATACTCAACATGGCTTCAAGACAGGAGCATCTGCCTGTGTTTTGGGCACCTGCTACTCATTCTCTGAGGACCGAAAAATGCAGCTCACACTTAACCTCTTCCCCATTCTTTATAAAAGAAGTGTGGTGTTTTCTTTTGCTTAGTGAAATTCTGGTGGTTAAACTTATTGCTTGGCCCATGGGTTGCTGAGCAGAGAGAAGTAACCACTGGATGGGAACGGCAGCAGAACCAGAAAAGAAATGAAGACTGTTAACGCTGGGCTAGTGTTGGTTTGAAATTTTAAAAATATTTTTTCTTTTTTTTTTTGCGGTACACGGGCCTCTCACTGTCGCGGCCTCTCCCGTTGCGGAGCACAGGCTCCGGACGCACAGGTTCAGCGGCCATGGCTCACGGGCCCAGCCGCTCCGCGGCACGTGGGATCTTCCCGGACCGGGGCACGAACCCGCGTCCCCTGCATCGGCAGGCGGACTCTCAACCACTGCGCCACCAGGGAAGCCCTAAAATATATTTTCTTTTTTGATTATTAAAAAACAATGAATTCACAAATACACATGCTTAAATGTTAAACAGTACAAAACAGTATATGATGAAAAGTTAAGGTCTTTCTCTGCTCCCATTCAAAAATCCATACTTCCTTTCTTGATAGGTAAACACTATATTAAGTTTCTTCCAAAAATTACATAAATATACGTACACATACTTATTATACACACATATGCATATTTTGGTAACATAAGTGGTATCATACTCTACACATTATTTTGTGCCTAGTTTCTTTCACTGAATAATGTATAGTGGAGATTTTTCCATATTAGTACATACAAGTCTCATTTTATTTTACTGGCTGTATATTAGTCCATAGTAACACCTTCTGTTGGCACACAGTTTTATGGTTGACTGAGTGTTTGCATATATTATCTTTCTGGGCCTCATGGTAGCCACTAGGGAAGGTATCAAAAGGCCCAGAGGGGTTGCCTTATTCACCCAGGATGGCCTGGGACTCAAATAGAAGTTCAGTGCTCCTGGCACTGTGGTGTTCCCTAAATATGCCTGTTTTCCTTCCACTTAGTGCCACGACCACCAGTGGAGGTCAGTTCTTGGCAGTAGCAAAAAAAAAAAAAAAAAAAATCATCAACCTGGAACCCCAGGAAGCCAGGTGAAAAGGAAATGTGTACTTCAGGAAAGTGAGAAAAGAGAATAATCATAGTTTAGAACTAGTATGGGCCCTAGTGATCAACAGATTTCATCCCTTTCCCTGTACAGATGAGGAGCTGGGGCCAAGACATCACAAAGCTTGTTCAGACCATACAGCTATGCCATTTTATTTTCTGAGGCTAGTTCTGGAGAGGGGAGGGAAAGGAGGCTCTAGATTTTCCCAGACTCTCTCGTTCTCATCAACTACAATGGGGTGTGGACTGCATATAGACCTTTGAGAAATGAGAAAACTTTCCAAGCACGGTGAAGTGGCTTGTCTGAGAGAATGCTCCCTCCGGGGCTGTATGACCACGTAGACTTGAGCTGTCTGGATGCCCAGACAGCGTCGATTTTAATACCACTTCTGCTTTCCACTCGTTCATTTACTGAGCGTCTGATATTCGCACAGCTCTTTGCCGGGCTGCAGGGCTCATGCAGCTTAGGACCATAAAATACAAGAGATTATCTGTGCTATTTTGGATTTAAATTTACCATGCAAATAGGTACAATTAAGTACACAACGATTCTCTTTATGCGTAGGTTTTGTTTTCTTTTATCCAACAACCATCTTGTAAAGATTCACTTGCAACACAGTGAATGAAAACCGGTATCCATTTCTTTCTACTCGTTGGGAGAAATTGTTATTCAGGCTGAGAAAGGAGACTGCTAGTTCTTTCTAAGTTTGACAGATTGTCTTCTGGTTTATTTCCACATATTTGAAGTGGACTTCAGTTTAAGAAAATGACTGAACTCAGCTGTTAAAACATGCTAGAAGAGACCTGACCGTGGAATCAGAAGCTCCTGCCTCTTCGTTTATCTTTACCCGGATGTTTGAGAGGCGCTTCACCTGGGGCGTTAGTTTTGGAGGCCTCCTGAAGGTGGATGAAACCCCTTATTTAGCAGTTTGATGGTCCAATGCCTACAAGGGAACCTTCAGGTGTGGCGGCTTGAAGGACATTCATATTCCACACCACATCGAATCTTAGTACTAATAGTCTTTCCGTTTTCTCCTTAAAGCAGCACACTGACCCGGAGGTGGCAGGGTGGGACGATGCACTTATCGGCGGTTCTAGGCGTCCGGGACTTGAAGCGCAGCTCTGCTTAGGCTCTGAGTTTTACGCTCTTTGCTCTGATCGCTTGTCCACGTTCCTCTTCTTTGCTCTTCAGCTTGGGACAAGAACCGTTTGAAATTGTTTCTACTGTCTTCGGCCACCACTGTTTGGACTTTAAATGAACACAAGAAGGAAGAAAGCTTGAAGAAAAGCTCTGGAAACAATTGAACAGAGCAAAGGAGAGGGGTCTTGAGGTGAACAGAACGCAGACTGGCCATTGCTCCGATGGTCACGCTGGTCCCCTCTTTGTCAGATGCTTATCAGTTGTTCCAGGGAAGCAATTTCAGAAAGTCCTTTTCTGGGCTGTGGAACAGCACTTGCGTATGTGTTGAGCCCTACGAGGCGTATGGGAAGCGGTTCATGCTCTCTGGGGTTTGACAGTGAGCTGGTGGTTACTGATTTCATTATGTTTTCCTGTATCGCAGCTGTTGGTTTGATCCTGTGCCGCGGCCTTAAAACAATTGTGGTTTTGCACATGGCGAGCAAGGCCAAGCAAGGAGAGGGATCGTGTTGTTACCCTGGCCAAGAGCTTTAGCAGACGGGGGTCTGACGGGGGCAAGTAGACAGAAGAGTTCCCCTTTACTTCATTTAGAAAAAGACACTTTCCAGGACAAGTATCTTTCCTAGAATTCCTTTAAAGTTTTTTTTTTCTTTCCTTTAAAAATAGACTGAGGTATAAATAATACTTTTATTAAAAAATACTTTCATTAAAATATAAAAGTAAAATGTCATTTGTAGGTGGTTGCTGTCACTGAGAAGATACACTAGAACTGATTAGCTGTAGAAATATAATTTGGGGGTGCATCATGAAGGTATACTGCTTTTATTTGCATGCCATTACATACAGATGTGGTTGTGAAATCGTTCAAATCATGGCACACTGAATGTCCTCACTGGATTTTTAGGAATGTGTTCACTGAGACAGCCAAATTCGGTTTCATTTTGTTTGGCTCGTTTCATTGGCTGTAAATCAGAGAATATTCACTTTAATATCTGAGTCAAACTTTGGTTCTAAACATAACACTGCAGTTGTTCTTTCACAAAAGGTACATTTTTTATTTACTTCCTCAATACCTGATTTCTACTTTCTCTTTTTTCTTTATTTTATGCTGGAGCGTGCTGAAAGGTTTTCTGGAAAGATTTTTGTATAATATATGTTGTAACCTACGGATGAATGTATTTCATGTGATTAAGCTCTCGTAACTTTAACTGTGGAAGTATTAGGAATCACAGGTTTTCTTTAATTTCCTCGCTGCTTCTGAAATGCCCTCCCAAAGGTATAATACAGTGATTACATTAGGGAATTCCATTTTTATTACAGTATCAATTGTAACATATTTAGGCATTCTGGTTCAGTAGTTCTCGAGTTCTTTCCATTTCACCAACCCTACTGTGTTGTTACTGGGGGAACCAGGACTTGTGAATGACACAGACCTGGATTTCAGTCATGGCTCCTCCAGCTACCAGCCAAGTGGCCTTCAGTAAGTTACTCAGTCTTTTGAAGTCTCAGCTTCTGCTTCTATAACATGGGAATTGCAGTACCCTACCTCCTCAGTTATGATGGTAAGACGAGATAAAGGGCTGAAGTCACTTAGCACAGTGCCTGGTGCATGGGGAGAACATTCTAACACCATACACAGAAATAAACTCAAAATGGATTAAAGACCTAAATGTAAGACCGGATACTATAAAACTCTTAGAGGAGAATATAGACAGAACACTCTTGGACATAAAACACAGCAATATGTTTTTGGATCTACCTCCTAGAGTAATGAAAGTAAAACCAAAAATAAACAAATGGGACCTAATGAAACTTAAAAGCTTTGTACAGCAAAGGAAACCAAACAAACAAAAAGAAAAGACAGCCCACAGAATGGGAGAAAATGTTTGCAAATGATGCGACTGACAAGGGATTAATCTCCAAAATATGCAAACAGCTCATGTAGCTCAATATCAAAAAAAGAAACAACCAAATCAAAAAATGGGCAGGAGATCTAAATAGACATTTCTCCAAAGAAGACATACAGGTGGCCAAAAAATACATGAAAGGATGCTTAACATTGCTAATTATTAGAGACATGCAAATCAGAACTACAATGAGGTATCACCTCACACCTGTCAGAATGGCCATCACCAAAAAGTCCACAAACAATAAACGCTGGAGAGTGTATGGAGAAAAAGGAACCCTCCTACACTGTTGGTGGGAATATAAATAAGTTGGTAGAGACACTATGGAGAATAGTATGGAGGTTCCTTAAAAAACTAAAAATAGAGCTACCATATGATCCAGCAATCCCACTCCTGGGCATATATCTGGAGAAAACCATAATTCAAAAAGATACATGCACCCCAATGTTAGTTGCAGCACTATTTATAATAGCCAAGACATGGAAACAACCTAAATGTCCATCAACAGATGAATGGATAAAGAAGATGCGGTGCATATATATAATGGAATATTACTCAGCCATAAAAAAGAATGAAATAATGCCATTTGCAGGAACATGGATGGCCTTAGAGATTATCATACTAAGCGAAGTAAGTCAGACAGAGAAAGACAAATATCATATGATATCACTTATATGTGGAATTTTAAAAAATGGTACAAATGAACTTATTTATAAAAGAGAAACAGACTCACAGACTTAGAAAACAAAATTATGGTTACCAAAGGGGAAAGAAGAGGGGGGAGAGATAAATTAGGAGCTTGGGATTAACATATACTCACTACTATATATAAAACAGGTAATCAACCAGGAACTACTGTATAGCACAGGGAACTCTACTTAGTATTCTGTAATAAACTATATGGGAAAAGATTCTGAAAAAGAATAGATATTTGTATATGTATAACTGAATCACTTTGCTGTACACCAGAAACTAACACAATGTTGTTAAACAACTATATAAAATAAAACTTTAAAAAAAGAATTTCATTCCTTTTTAAGGTTGAATAAAATTCCATTCTATATATAGTAATCCCCCCTTACCTGCAGTTTTGCTTTCCTTGGTTTCAGTTACCTGTGGTCAACTGTGGTCTGAAAATATTAAATGGAAGTTTCCAGAAATAAACAATTCCTAAGTTTTAAATTGTATGCAATTCTCAGTAACGAGATGAAATCTTTTGTCATTCAGCTTTGTCCTGCTCCGTGATGTGAATCATCCCTTTATCCACTGTAACCCACCGTTAGTCACTTAGAAGTCATCTGGTGTATCAGATCGACTGTTGAGGTATCGCGGTGCTTGTAACTCTTCAAGTAACTCTTATTGTTCCTAATGATGGCACCAAAGTGCGAGAGTAGAGTTGCTAGCAATTCAGATATTCTCTTACTGTGCCTAATTTATAAATTAAACTTTATCACATGTATGCATGTGTAGGAAAAGACATGGTATATATATATATATCTGTACTGTCTGTGGTTCAGGCATCCACTGGGGTTCTCGGAACAAACCCCCTGCAGATGGTGGAGGGACTACTGTATATACCACATTTTGTTTATCCATTTATCTATCAATGGACATTTGGGTTGTTTCCACCTGTTGGCTATAGTGAATAATGCTGCTGTGAACATGGGTGTACAAATATCTGTTTGAGTCTGCTTTCAGTTCTTCGGGGCATATACCCAGAAGTAGAATTTCTGAATCATATGATCTCCAACTTCATTTTGACTTGCCTCCCAAGCTTCAGTAGTGCATTTACAATAACTTGCTTAGTAGTTGGTTCTTGGTGTGCTCCTGAAATCTCAAATGCAACCTGTTTAAAATTGTTCTGTACCTCTTTTTCCCACTGGCCTCCCAAGTCAGATCCTCCTTGATTAGAACAGTTTTCAAGACACCCTGGCACAAACCACCAGAATCTTTAACTTCTTCCTCCTCTACTGTAGCCCTAAGAATTTGGCAAAGCCATTTCAAACTTCTTCACATCTTCTCTCTGCCTCATCTACTTTACTACTAGAGGTGATCTTAGTGCATATTTTGGTATGAGTTTTTCCGTGGCATAACTTTGAATACTTTAGGATTCTTCACTTTTTAATGAAAATTGCACACTCCCATTTTCATTAAAAAAACCCTTTTGAACTCTCATTTCTACAACAGATTCCCTGCCATCTTCTTTTTCCTTTTGCCAGCGGGGCCCCACGGCCTCACCGTTTGGACTGGTTCTTCAGCGCTAGCCAGCAACTCCCATAACACGTCTTTCCTTTGGTCACAGTCAATGAATGTATGGGCACTGCTAAGATCAAGCAGCACTCACGAGTCAGGGTTGGAGTAGCCGGAGATAATGCAGGAAGTCAATATTTTCCTTGGAGTGTAAGGGAGGACTGTACTTCTGTTCCTTTGTACAATCGTGTCCAGGGGAGTTGGACCATTCATTTCATCCCTGTCCTCTAAGTCAAATGTTATTGACAAAAGAATTCAATATCGGTTTGGCCTTGCACAGTATTTTTCTTTCAGGTAGTTAAATAGAAGACGGTAACGTTGGTCTTATTAATTCCTCACTTTTTACTTTCTCATGCATGAGCTTTCTAAGAAGTAGAACACTCAGTGGTCAACCCGTTGCAGAGAATTTTACCATTGTTGCCTCTGGAAAGTAGATACAGTTCCTGAGTGAAGGTCTTGTCCTTTGGGGAAGTTGAGCCTTCCATATATGAATAAGAGTTCAATCTCTGGAGTAAGGGAGCCCTTGCTTCAAAACCCAGCTCTGCCACGTGCTTGCTGTGTGGTTTTGAGCAGGCTTTATAACTTTTATCATAGGTTTACGTCTGTAAAATGGAGATAAATATAATCCCTTCCTCATAGAGTTGCTGGGGAATTCAATGAAATAATCCGTGTATAACACACTGCCCAGCACATCATGGTCAGTACCCAAATGGGTCAGTTTTCTTTGAAGCAAGAATGTTTGGTCATATGATCTCATGCACAAGTGTGAAATGAACAAGCTGAGGAGGGACTGTAGCTGGAAGCCCCCACTCAGGTTGGGAGGGTTGCTTGTTTATATTGCAGTGCTTGAAAATTCATGAGCAAACCCTTATTTTCCCAATGCTAAGGCTCAAAACTATGTTTTGACATGTTTTCTGTACCTTAACACCACAAGAAAAGTCTAATTTTTCACCGATAAAACAAAAAGTTAGAGGTTTCCTCTTGGTCAAATATGTATACGATCCTGTGATTCCATATCAAATTTGAAACTGTATTTAACACTCTATAAATGCATATTGATTCTTAGAAGGAGAAAGAAATACTGATTTTTGACATCTTATTTGGCACCTTAAACAATTTGTGTATGGCTCTTGGATACTTCAGATTCTAATTTCAATGAGCCTCTAATGAAAAGGTAACCAAGCTTTATAGATGCTAGCTAAATTTATGGATTAATCAGGTATAAAAGAATGGGACTTTGAAAATGAAATACTCTTTTGTTGAAACCATACAATGAGACTTTCAGATAAGACTAGCTAAAGTTGACCCCCCCCCCTTTTTTTTTTTTTTTTGGATTTGTGGTTGCTTAAACACTGGAGAGTTAATTTATCTTTAATTTGAGAATTCATTTTCATTTCCAGGCCTTAAAAATATGAACAGTTAGCTAACTACTCATATTTTGATAAAAATGCTAAGTGCTTATTCCTTACCATGCTTGGCTTTTTGCCTGACCTCATCAGTCTTCTTGATTTTAATTCATTTTTCCCCCAGAGAACTGTGTATACTTTTACTGAGCTCATTTATAAAAAAATCATAAAATCAGAGTTGATGTCATATAATTTGAAGTGTTTCTGGTTATGACTTAAATCTGTGTGTGTGCTTCCTTCAAACTTTGAAATGTGTCAGTGATAGAAATAGTTGGAAAGCACAGTTCAAGTACAACTTCTGAATCCACAAGTTAGAAAGTAGTAAAAAAGGAAGAAAAAAAACCCTACACTACATACCTATCACAGAACTGTTATTGAGGCAAGTTGATGCTCAGATTTATGTAATATTATTGAAGCAAATATTTTAAATATCTTTAACTATTAAGACGAGCAGTACACATTGTATTTTAGCTTCAGTTACTGAAGGGTCCATATAGTTTATATGTAGGAAACCCTTCGATTAAGATGTGCCTCCTTCCCTACTAATACTTTGATGCTGTTAATAATTCATTTATAAGAATTTAAATTTTTTATAGGAAGTAATAAAAGGGACCCATTATTTTCACAGCTAAATCTGTTTCTTGGTGATGGCAGTGAGAGGGGTGAGATGAGAGGAAGAAATTGTTAATCACCTTGTAGAACTGAACTTCAGAAAAGTCATAAAGTAGAAGTTCCAAAAAAGTTAAAACACTCCTAAAAGAAATCACTATTAGTAAAAGGAACCATATTAACATGCATACATAACCAAAATGTTAGAGGGAAAAAAAAAATTCGTGAAAACATTTCTATAAAGAACAAGCTTTGAAATAATTAGAACGTGTTGATTTTTATTTGGGGGCAGTCATCAAATACACTCATCTTAGAAAACCAGCAAGGCGTCCGAATAGAAATAGTGGTGGAGATCATTCCTGGGTAACCCAAGCTCTCACCTCTCACTTCCTGACCTGCCACATCTGTGAAGACCTGCTCCTTTATGCTAATGTCTGGCCCCATATCCAGTGTTGAAGAGCAGACTTGCCTTTCCCTCTGCTGGTTTCATCCCGTAGGACCAAGTCTTGTTTGGGGGGTCCTGAGTTTTGGGGTCCTGGGGTGTAGTGACCATTGCTTTGTTGGGGGTCACCGTCTTCCTTTATACAACTCCAGTCGGCCCACTCAGGAGGCCTGTGCTCCACAGAGGGGGTTCAGGGGGGCGAGGGAGGGGCATCACAGAGCTTAGGGATTCCATTTTGTTCCGACGACAAATACTTGTTGAGCTCCACTCTGTGCCTTGATAATGTGCTGGGCACAGGATACCTGGTGACCAATGAGACAGAGATAGTCCATTCCTTGTCAAACCCAAAGTGACCTGGGGGTTGAAACAGCGATTAAAGGGCAATGTAGTAGGTGTTAGGACAGGACAAAAGACAGGCATCACTGGAAGGGCAGAAAGGATTGCCCGGAGGAATTGCTATCTCAACTGATAACACCTGAAATATGAGCAGGAGTCAATCTGTTCGAGAGTAGGAGAAGTGTGTTCCCACAAGAAAGAAGGGCATGTGCAAAGGCCCTGGGGTGAAAAGGAGCACAAAGGGAACAGAAAGACACAGCTAGAGCTTGGATGTGACTTAGAGGGTGGTGAGAGAAGGCTAGGAGAGGAGGTAAGGGCTGATCGGGAACAGCTTGGTGAGCTGTCTTGAGGCATTTAGATTTTATCCTGAGAGCTCTGAGGAACATCAGACTATTACAGTGGGTTAGTGACGTGATGGTGTGTGATTTGATAAAAATCCCTCTGGCAACGTGGTGGGGCATGATTGGCAGGGGAAGGCTGCAGGCCGTGGCTGTCGTGATAACCTGGGTGGGGAATTCTTGGGGCTATGGTAGTGACGGCGGGCCCAGGACAAAGTTGATGTGGCTTTGAAAAAGAACTTTAAAATAATCGATTTGGTCGGTGTTTATACGATGTGTGTGGGGGGGGTTTGAGTGAGGAAGAGGGTGGAGTCTAGAACAACAGGCATGTTTCAGGAGTCATGGTGTGTTGGTGAATAGGAACAGGTGGGTGAGGAGAGAAGATGGTCACTTATGTTTGGGACACATACATCTCAGTCTGTGAGCCGGTCGAGTCTCAATGACCTGGGGGCAGGTGTGGGAAGCTTGGGAAAGAGATTTGGTCTGAGGTGACTGCCAGAAAGCACTGAGGGAAAAGGGTGACAAAAGGAAAGATACACACTATTAAACGCCTCTCAGGTTACTGCTTGTTTTATGTTATTGTTTTCAGCTTTACTGAGATATAAGTGACAAATTAAATTGTAAGATATTTAAAGTGTACATTGTGATGATACGATATATGTATACATTGTGACAGGATTTCTCCCCTTTGAATTAGTTAACACATCCATCACCTCATATATTTACTTTTTTCTTTCTTTTTTTTTTTTTTTTTTTTCCTTTGGGTGAGAACATTTAAGTTTTACTCTCTGAGCAAATTTCAATTAAACATACAGCACTATCAACTATTGTCACCGTGTTATACGTTAGCTCCTCAGACCTTATTCATGTTACAGCTAAAAGTTTGTTCCCTTTTACCAGCTTCTCCCCATTTTCCTCACCCCAGCCTCTGGCAATCACTTTTCTATTCTGTTTCTATGAGTTTGACTTTTCTTTTTTTTTTTTTTTTTTTTTTTTTCTGATTCCACATATAAGTGATACCATGCAGTATTTATCTTTCTCTGTCTGGCTTATTTCATTTAACTGATGCCCTCTGGACTCATCCACCTTGTTGAAAATGACAGGATTTCTTTATTTTTTAAGGATGAACAATATTATGTATATTCTGCATTTTCTTTATCTGTTCATCTGTCAACAGACACATAGGTTGTTTCCATCGTTGGTTATTGTGAACAGCACTGCTATGAACATGGAGGTACAGATAGCTCTTCGAGATAACAATTTCATTTCCTTTGCATACATATCCAGAAGTGGCACTGCAGGATTGTATGGTGGTTCTCTTTTTAATTTCTTGAGGAACCTCCATACTGTTTTCCACAGCGGCCGCGCCAGTTTACATTCCCACCAACAGTGCACGAGGGTTCCCTTTTCTCCACATCCTCACCTGCTTGTTTTAATTTGGTCTGTTGTTATATTTCTTTTGAATCTCTGAATATGGGCCATTGCTTATTTTTTGTAACTCACAAATATAGACTTTCTGTGTGATGGTAATAATGCAAAAATAGCTGAAAGAGGGAAAATAAGAAGAAAGGGGGAAACGAAAAGTCAAGGAAAAGAATCTCAGAGAGGCCTGGGGAAAAGCTCTGTGTGAGGCCCTTGGAGTCCTGGGTGAGTCTGGTAATTCCTGCTTACAGGCAATTCCTAGTAATTCCTCTCCCCACTCTTCACATTTCCCGCTTATGGTTCACTTGCCTCATCTCCTCTCCCACCCCCACTTCCTATTATTCAAACCCTACATTAGCTCAAAGGCTTTATTTTTTGGTGGGAAAAAAAAAAAAAAATAGTGATTATTTCTCCAGACCTTCACTTGCAGCTCACATCTTGGATTTGGCCTCTTGCACTTCATGCTTTGCAAGAGGAACTTTTGGGCTGATCTGGTCACAGGTACACAGAGTTCCTCAGTCTCTTCAGTAAAGACACTGTATATGTTTCATTAAGATAGTTGGTGCAAGTTTTTTTTTCAATGAACTCTACTTCAATAAGATTTTCTCTTCCATTACTTTTACAAGACCAAATAATAACATTTAAAAAGAAGTTTCTTAAAGAAACTTAAATCAGTTGCTTTAAGAACACATCTTTACAAAATTATACTCATTAGGCAACAAAAAACTTTCGTGTTTTCCTTTCTTCTGATGTAAGTTGAAGACTTACAAACACTTGTTAGTGGTGTTTGGTTAAGAAGAATTTGTTTTAATTGTTTATATGAAACAAGTACTTGTTAACTTTTTCTTGTTGCCAATTTGTCAATTCTAAATTTTCCTGTAGGTTAGGCAGGAGAAACCCAGCTTTGTCACAAAAGGTTTGCATTATGAACTTGGTTCTGTTGTGCATCTATTTTCATTCTTGTTAAGGGATGAATTCGATTTTACAAATCCCACGTATTTTATGTATTAAACATGTTAGTTCAGGAATTTCACTTGGTTTGATAAAGATACATATCTACCATGGCTGACCAATCCAAACATAAGATTTAACCATTGACTTCAGACCCAATTCAGTTCTCCCATCTTCTGGCTTGCAGAACTTCTGGCTTTTGGGAAAGAAAGTGAATCAAAGTAATTTTTGGTTCAAATTATTATTAACTGTTTTCTTCTGATATAAACTTATATTTTAATAGTTAAAATAAGTCAACATGTACTACATAAACATCATGGAAGACCAAACACTAAGAGTTTCTTTGAGGTGTCAGAAGAATACACCTTTTGCCTAGAGTTTATATCTGCCCAGGTAAATTTTATTTCTGATTCTGTTATTTCCCCAATTTGCCCCGGTTAATAGGGAAGATTCTAAAAGTAATAACTATGCCTGGGTATTAGAGGCAGTATGTGGTCTCTTACTGAAGTTACAAGGTTTTAACTCTGTTGATTCCTCTTATGCAATAGAAGAATGCAGATGTGAATTTAATCTGAAGCCTGTTTAGACAGTGGCTTTTATAATGTATATCTAAAGATAGAGAATCGAGTTTTATGAGATCCACATTTCTTATCAAGTCCCCACTCCACCCTATTCTAATTGGACTGACCCTTAAGTTGAATAAAGAACAAAGAGGTCTGTAGTTAAAACGTTTCACTACATGTTGTCTTGCCCTTAGTAAATGAGAAAATAGACTTAAACAGAGAATCTGAATTAGAAGGTCACCTATACACTCACTGTTTTTCGTGAATGGAAAACATATTTTAAAATAGTACGTATCATCTTTTTAGTCTAAATTCAGGATGTTTTCCCAAGAGGTGCAAGAATTTAGACTCATACAAATGGGCTGCTTTATAAAAACTTGCCAATAATACTCTTTAATTTGTGAAGTTTAATATTCTGTACATTATCAACCAGACTTCTTTTGAGGGATAAAGAAATGGAGGTGACTTCTAAATCTTAGAGCAGAAACTTCATGTGGGCAATTGGATACCTGTCCCCAGAGCTCAGAGAAGAGGGTTGGGCTGGGAGTTTAAGTCTGTGCGTCATCTGTATTTAGTGGTGATGAAAGCCGTAGGCGTGAGATAGATTTTCTGGTGGGAGAATTCAGAGTCACGGAAGAGGAAAGGGCCTGGCATTGAGCCCTGTGCAGCTCCGGATTATTGTGGCATGGAGGGAGGCAAATCGGCAAACTCTGGGAAGCTCCAGCTTGAGAGGTAGGAGGAACATTTTGTGGAGCATTTTGTGTTACAGAAGCCGAGGGAAAAGCATGTTTCAAGAGGAAGGAAGGAATTGTCAGATGCTTCTGATGGGTCAAGTGTGATGTGGGCTGAAAGTGTCTATTGAATTCAGCAACAGAAGTCATTGGCGGTTTCCGGGAAGCTGTTTTTGTGGAGCAACAAAGGTGGAAAGCAGATTGACACGGGTTGAGCCAGGCAGGAGAAAAGGAGGAAAAAGACCTCCAGTGCAGACATCTGTTAGGTGTTGAGCTGAGGAGGGACAGGATATAAGATAGAAGTTCAAGAGTGCTGTGGATCAAGGGAGACCCTTTTTGTGGGTCAGACTTGCGTGACATGATAAAAGCCAATAAGGTGAAGTAAACCTATGTGAATTCCAGGACACCATTAGAGAAACAATCTTCGGAATTATTGGAGAACCAGAAGGAAAAGAGAGGGAGAAAGGGATAGAAAGCTTATTTAAGTAAATAGTGGATGAGAACGTTCCCAAAACAGGGGAGAGATGTGGACATCCAAGTTCATGAAGCTCATAGGTCCCCCCCAAATTTCACAATATTATATGCGAATTATATCTTAATAAACCTTGAAAAAAAAAAGCCAATTAGAAGGAAGCATTGGAGTGAGAGAGATTCAATAAACAAGAGAGAGAAGAAAGAGGATTTAGAATAAAGTAACAGCAACAACAACTAATATTCATTCAGTGTGTGCCCTGCCCAGGGCACTGTGCTAAGCCCGTGACATGTAGTCTGACATTTAGTGCTTAGAATAATGCTACGCAGCGGTGCCGGGGGGGGGAGAGTGTGGCCCCAGGCTGTTCACCAACTTGCTCAGTGTCCTGCAGCCAGTAAGTGGTGAACTGACTTACTACCTTAAGGACCGACTTTGGTCACCACCACAGCCCACCACCCCCCATCTGGAATTTAGGTGTTCTGCGCTGCGTTTGAAGACCTACTTAAAGATTCTCTAAATTACTTTTTAAGAAAGGCCACTTTGAAACCCTCTGTCTGAAAGTTCTAACAGCTCTGTTTGGACAACAATTTTGATGGGTGGCCTGGGTCCAAAACAAAAAAGGCCTTATCTACTGAGAAAGCTTAACCTTGAGAATATATATATATATATATATAAAACATCATGCCCCCAAATATAGGCTGTGTGAACTGAAGGGGATTTGCCCAAAGAACTCACAAAGCAACTTGGGGAGGCAGAAATTAATTGTAGGAGAGTTGTGGGGTTTTTTTGTTTTTTGTTTTTTGCGGTACGCGGGCCTCTCACCGCTGTGGTCTCTCCCGTTGCGGAGCACAGGCTCCGGACACGCAGGCTCAGCGGCCATGGCTCACGGGCCCAGCCGCTCCGCGGCACGTGGGATCCCCCTGGACGGGGGCACGAACCCGCGCCCCCCGCATCGGCAGGCGGACTCCCAACCACTGCGCCACCAGGGAAGCCCTGTGGGGTTTTTTTTTTAACATTGCAAGAAGGACACAAAAAAGGATGATGTGTTGAGGCAGCAACATAGCAAGGCCAAGGAAGAGATGTGAAAACATCCCCCAGACAGCTTCCCTGTAGATTCCGACCGGCTAAATTTCCTGAAATAATACTAATTCTGTCCTCTTGCTTTCGATAGGACATAATGACTACATGTGTCCAGCTACCAACCAGTGCACGATTGATAAAAACAGGAGGAAGAGCTGTCAGGCCTGCCGGCTACGCAAGTGCTACGAAGTGGGCATGATGAAAGGGGGTAGGTACCTTGGACCCAGGGCGCCCACCGTGAGGTCCTTGTCCCCCACCCACTGCTGGCCATTTCCATGCTAGTCACCACGGGAGGGGAGTGATTTCTCTTCTAATTAATTTTTTTCCTATTCTCACTTTTCTTCACAACAAAACTATTTTCATAACACATTTTATTAAAAAATAAGAGATTCAACACACCATTTTGTGTTCCATATTTTCAATGTAAATAATTACATTGAAAATCAAAAGTGTGTGGGAGGTGGTGGTGGAAGGAAAAGGAGACTGCTCAGCGGATTATTCTAGAAATACTTTTCAGTTACCGTTTATATTCCTAATGCTAGAAAGCGGTATCTGGGAAGAAACTTTCCTTACACTGAGACTTGTACATGTGAAAGCTCAAGAGCTAGTTTGTCATCTTTCAATCCCTTCACATCCCTTTGGGAATTTGAATTTCAATCAAAAGGCAGCTTTCTCCTTTAGAAGTTGAGTTAACCAGCAGCTCCCGTAATCTCCGCGTCCGGTATGGACCTGGGAACGATGCAGTGATTGCTGAGCACTATAGCATCACGAGGTGGTCGGGGATCTGTGCCCGTGTATTTGTGCTGTGGGTGTGTGTATGTGTGGTTTTCTGTCTCCCCATGTGTCCAGTCTTCCAGTTTTCTTACACGGGAATCCAGAGTCTGGTTCTGGGACTATTAGGTGCTCCATAGATGTGGTTGCCTGATTGATCTCCTTGTATTCTTTGGAATCTAGTCTTGAAGAACACTTCTAGACTTGAATAGCCTTCAAAATACTGGGAGAGAACAAGAGGAAATGTGTAATTGAAATCAAGGAATGGGTGCATCCAGTGTTTTAGGATGATACAAAGGAGAGAGACAGACCTATGATGGCACTGCCTGCCATCAGAACGGGAAACAATCTTTCTGGAGAGGAGGCTTGAGATTAGTTAAGGAGAACAAAGTGGCCGTGAAAAAGAGTAGCGATTGTGCAAATAGAGGGAAGGTAACCTTTAACTCATTAACACTTGGACGAAGGGGGAGGCAGAGGAAAAACCAACAGTCAGGCCTGATTATTACGGCACTTCTAGGCGAAGATTCCTTTGTCAACGGTCATAAATAAACCTACTGGGCTGAGATTTTGAATACAGCATTTGGAATAAATTCTCTTGATGAACAGATGAAATGTTGAATTTATGCATTGTGTGAGCTGTGACTATATGTCTTGAGTGTCTGAAAAAGCAGCTTTGATTCAAAGGGTAATTAATTCCAAGAATTTAACAGCCACATTCAGAAAATGACACTTTGAGTCATAAATGGATTAAATATTTAAGGAATTCATTTTTCTTTGTACTGTTGGAGAATTAGTCAGGCTTAATTAAACTCACAAAAAGCTTCTTAAGGTAACTTGATAAGTGACAGGAATAAAACAGCTATATGCAAAAAGTTTTCTTTGAAAGAGCAGAGTCCAAGTTTAATATTCTTCTTTGGCACTTGTAGGTAGACTAAGCCCAGACTCTTAAATTCTCTCTGAAAGCTGAAATGATTAACCTGTAAATCGGTCCAAAACATTTTTGTTCTTTGAGGGTACCCATACATTGACCCCACTTCATAAGAACAATTCTGTTTTTCTTAATTAATATCCAGATACAATCTGGATGCATAAATATAAATTATGCATACACATTTTTATCTAACAAAAAATTTAACATGCAAAGACATAATAAAAAAATCTTCCCACTGCTTTCAAATAGGACTTTAGATAACTACTGTGCATAGTTAATCTATGTTTGCATGCGTGTACTTGTACATGTATATTTATGACTGCAAAATATATATCTATACTAGTTTGCTGCTTTGTTACTCTGCTCAGCTTGCCATAACAAAGTCTACAGACTGGGTGACTTAAACAGCAGAAATTGATTTCTCACAGTTCTAGAGGATGGAAGTCCAAGATCAAGGTGTCAGCAGGTTTGGTTTCACCCTAGACCTTTCTCCTTGGCTAGAAGGTGGTCCTCTTCTCGCTGTGCCCTCACATGGCCTTTTCTCTGTGTGTGTGTGCATCCGTCGTGCTTTTTTTCTCTTCTTTTAAGGACCCCAGTCATATTGGATTAGGACCCCACCCTTAAGACCTCATTTAATCTTTTTTTTTTTTTAGCGGTACGCGGGCCTTTCACTGTTGTGGCCTCTCCCTTTGCGGAGCACAGGCTCCGGACGCGCAGGCTCAGCGGCCACGGCTCAAGGGCCCAGCCGCTCCGCGGCACGTGGGATCTTCCCGGACTGGGGCACGAACCCGCGTCCCCTGCATCGGCAGGCGGACTCTCAACCACTGCACCACCAGGGAAGCCCAATCTTTATTACATCTTTAAAGACCCTATATCCAAATTTAGTACTATTCTGAGGTACTGGGGTTAGGGCTTCAATGTGATTTTTCGAGGAGACACAATTCATTCAGTCCATAACAGTTTCCCATGGAGATTCCTTAGCAGTTCTCGGTATTCGTCTACATAAAATGAAAACATGTGTCTTTCTGGCAGTTTATACATGTGCATAAGTTTTACGACAAGCTTTAAAATTGTAAAACTATAGGCTGTGAGAACATCTCATTTTAATTATACGTATAGTGTTTGCCATAATGCAATATAATTGATTTTTTTTCCACAGTATGGGATACCACACGTAACCTCATGACACCTTGTATAACAACTCCCCAGATCCCACCCAATAAAGACCTAATTTACAGCTGGAAGTACAGTTATAAGCCAACTATAAAATTTGAAATTACTTGTAAAGAACAGCTGTGACTAGATAAATCTTTACAACATTTTCCTACTGGTTTCACAAGAATCCAGTGATTGAACCAGGCTAGAGACCAATTAGAATACTGAATCTCTCCATATGAAATAAAATGTTTCATTTCAGGTAAAAGAGAGAGAACCACAAACTTACCCCCCTACTTTTATAGCAAGGCAGAATACATTTATTAAAGTACCCTGAAGATCCAAAACAGTGCATGATTTATCTACATGAAGAAATTTATTTAAATCTCTTATGATGCCTGCTGTACCCTGAAAATCCCAGCATCATTATTAGATTTGGTCCTGAGCCAAGATGGTTCAGTAAGATGCAGGATTTAAGACATGCTTTAGGGGATGCACTTTCCCATCTTAGTGCTGCTGGCCTCTGCCTAGCTTGCATTTTCCTTTTCATCTGTCTCCCTTCCCTTCAACCTTAAGTGGCAGATTAAATGTCTCTTCTTCAGGGAGGTCTTCCTTTTGCCCCACACTAGGTTAGCTTCCTGTGTTCTCCTTTTCATTGGAAACAACTCTTCCCTGAGCCCTCCTCACTATTATTGTTAGTTGTTCAACATCTGTCCATGAACTCCACGATGGTGGAGACTCTCTCTGTCCTGCCTACTGATCTAGCACTAAGCAAGTCACAAAGTGAGTGTTCAAGAATTTTTTTTCCCATGAAATAATGACTTAATTCATTTAAACAGTTATTCGTTCAGGGCTGCTTAAGGGTGAGCTATTATGAAGAGTGCAAACATGGATAATCGCCTAGTCCCTTCCATCAGAATCCTCATTGTACAAAGAAGACATTTGCACCTGAAGTGGCAAATAAAAATCTGGAAGACAAGTTAAGACCAGGATGGAAGATGAAGATGAGAATGGAAGACCAGCGGCCAGTGGAAGTTCAGAGCTTTGGCCAGCCACTGCTGGGTTTAGTCAGAGTGTTATTCAGACCATCTGACTTCCAAGGTGTATATTATTATCCAAGAACTTAGCATTCTAGCTTGGTTTGGTGGAAAGGGGAAAACCTCAGAGATGGAATTCTTGGATCAGATACTGGCTTCCCCTCAGACTTGCTGAGCAATCCTGTTACAGTCATTTTTATGAGTTTCATTATCCTCAGATGTAAAATAAAATAATAATTTATACTTAACAAGTTTCTTGTAAAGGTCACAATTCATAACATGTGAAGTACTTTATAAAGTACAACACAGGTGTTAGTGATTACAGGCAGACCTCAGAGATATCACAGGTTTGGTTCCAGACCATTGCAATGAAGCAAATATAAAGTGAGTCACACAAATTTTTTTGGCTTCCCAGTGCGTAGAAAAGTTAATGTTTACGCTATACTGTAGTCTGCTAAGTGTGTAATAGCATTATGTCTAAAAAACTGTACATACTAGTTAAGAAATATTTCATTGCTAAAAAATGCTAGCCATCATCCAAGCCTTCAGCAAGTCGTAAAAGTAACATCAAAGACCACTGATCACAGATCACTATAACAAATATAATATTAATGAAAACGTTTGAAATATTGTGAGAATTACCAAAAAGGAACACAAAGACAGAAAATGAGTCAATGCTGTTGGAAAAATGGTACCAATAGACTTGCTTGATGCACTGTTGCCGCAAATTTTCAGTTTGTGAAGAACGCAATATTTTCAAAGTACAATAAGATGAGGAGGTATGCCTGTAGATCTTCTATCCTAAAAATAATTCCTATCTTACCTAAATACTCAGCACAGATTTTTTTTTTGGAAGGAAAAGAATGGCAACTTTATCACTAGTACTAACTATAAATATCTAATTCCTTCATGGGGAGTAAATCCCTGGCTCAGACACATCTGCTTTTTCTTTTTTTCTGTTTGGTGTCATATGCTGGATATAGCTTCATGATGAATGAGATTTGTTGTTGGTCATTTTATGATGCCAGAGATTTATACAAACTTGTTCAAATTCCTCCCAATAAACTCGGAAGTGTGTTGGTGGCCAGGTTTTCATTTTTCAGACAAGGAAATTGTCACCAGAAGTTAAATGATGTGCAGGACTTATGCACTGCCCAGCCTGCTTGTGCTTCCTTGTAACACATTAAGAGGAAAGTTGAGATAAAGTAATAATTTTCACTAGTCTTTATTTTGGTGACAACATTGCAATTTAATTTTGAGAAATATTCCAAAACAATAAATAAATTTAACAAATTAATGTTACAATTTTAAAGTGAGAAAATAATTTTAAAAAATAATAAAAATAATAATATAGATGGGGAAATGTATGCTGTGGGTTCAGAATAACTGAGATGCCCAATGAAGAGCTGGAAAATAAAATATTTCCTTTTGCCTAAGTTTAATATTTATAGTCATGTGTTACTATAATTAGTTTCATTGATGGGATGAGCTTCCAGTCCAAAAAATTACGTTTCCTTTGATCCTACATTGTCTCTTTTTTTTGCCAGAAGTAACTGTTTATTAATGTTAATGACAGGAGAACCAAATCAATGAATTAAGAGTGTAAATGTGAATTTCTTTCTTGGGATAGTCCAACAATTCTTGTGAGACTTGTAGCTACACGTGAATCTAAGCTGTTTCAGAAGGCAGGGTTGGGAATTCATGTTATTTTCTCTGTCTCTTCTGTTTTCTGTCTTTTCTCACTCCTTTTTGGTATCATCTAGTCCCATGACTCCAAATACCATTTATATGCTGATGACTGCCCAGTTCATAACTTTAGCCCAAAGTTTCTCCCAAGTCCATGACTTCTGTATACAACTTCTCAGGTGTCTTCCTCACTTGAGTGTCTAAGAAACATTTCAAACTCTATTTGTTCAAACCTGAATTTCTGGTCTTTACCCTCAAACGTGCTTTATCTGCAATCCTTCCCATCCTAGCTAATAACTTCATCTTTTGAATTGCTCAGGCTAAAACAAATGGAGTTAACCTGGATGCTTCTCTTTCTCCCATACCTCATGTTCAAGGAAATTCTGGTGGCTCTATCTTCAAATATTTTTGGAATCTGACCACTTCTCACCACCTGTATTGTTGACACTCTGGCATGAAACACCATCATCTTTCTCCCAGCTTATTGCTAAAGCCCTACCTGCTTTTTTCCTTGCTTCCCTACCATCTATTCTCCCTAAAGATACATTAACAATGGAAATCAAATCATATCACTTCTCAAAACATTGCACAGCTTCCCCGTTCACCCAGCTGATGTCATTACAGTGGCCAGAAGACCATGTCTCCTCCCCATTCTTACTTCTTTCACCTCTTTTCTTATTCCTCCCTCTCCTGCTTACCCTAAACCATGTGGGCATTCTTACATGTCAGGCGCACTTATGTCTTGGACCAATGACTCTAGCTTTTCGCTCTCCCTGGAATGCCATTCCCCCAGATATTTGGGCCCCTAACTCCGTCACCTCCCTCAGATTCTTTGCTCCATTATCAATTTATCAATGAGGCTTATCCTGATTGTTGCATTTAATAGCGCAGCCCACACATCCCGCAGTTTCACCTTCTAATACACCATAGAATTAATTATTAGATGATTTATTGCTTGATGTCTGTCTCCCTTACTAGAGCATAAGCTCCAGATGGGTGCTTACAAACAAACAAAACATGCTTGTACGTTTTGTTCACTGATGTATTTCAAGTGCTTAGATCAGTGCCTGCATCTAATAGACGGTTGAGAAATAGTTGTAGCATGCATGAATTAATAGAGTGAATGAGCAAAACTGAAACTACACTGTAAGTGTTGAGCTATGAATAGATTGAGTGTCAAGAGTCCTGTTTTTCTAATTAAGGGAGAATATCTGCTTGGAAGTTAAACCCTGTATAGGAGTTAGCTTTCACCACATAGCAGAACCTCCCCTCAACGTCTCAGTGGCAGTACAAGAAGAAGAATCTATTACATGTCAGGGAGAGACTAGGAAGCTGCTGATATTGGCAGGACTCACTCATATGTCGGGAGGTCAGCTGGCTGTTTTGGCTGGAGCAACTAGGATGACTGAGTTTGCTTGTTTGTTGCGGTACGCGGGCCTCTCTCTGTTGTGGCCTCTCCCGTTGCGGAGCACAGGCTCCGGACGCGCAGGCGCAGCGGCCACGGCTCACGGGCCCAGCCGCTCCGCGGCACGTGGGATCCTCCCAGACCGGGGCACGAACCCGCGTCCCCTGCATCGGCAGGCGGACTCTCAACCACTGCGCCCCTAGGGAATCCCGTCATTTTGGTTTTTAAAGGACAGGAAGAGGGATGTTCATTTACCTTTTCGCGAATGACCATGTCTCACCTTTGAATGTCAACAGGACTCGGTCTTTCTTGTTCCTATAATTTGATTTTGCAAAAGCAAATCGTTTTCGAGATGATGTAAGGACCCTTTCTGTCAATAGAATTTACAAAATGCAGAACTTTGGGGGCAGTCATTGTATGAATGAATTGCTGTTTTTAGATTCTATAAGCCTAAGACCTCATACCTTTTCATGTGTTTACATTTTGTTTCAGTGATTGTGATTAGCATAATAAACGGTGTTTAGAGCTGAATGAACTTCAAAGAGCCCCTAGTCCACCTCTTTGTTTTTCAGCTCGTTGTCCAAGTCACACAGCTAGTTAACCACTCAGACCAGAAGCCAAGACTCCTGACACCTGGTTCAGGGCTCTTTTCACTGTACTGCACTGCCTTACTGACCTGGAGTGATTTAGATCATCATGAAATGTAGACACATGTGTAAGTAAGATACTAATATCACACAGACCAAATTATGACTTAGGAACAATTACCATGGGCACAAAATACTAGTCTTCTTCAGCAAAAACATGAATCAATGCAGTGGGCTTAGTTGCACAGCGGAAGTACCAAAGTACATTTATATGGAGTCTGTGATGGTTATTTTAAAAAGAATTACTTAATATTTAATTACCTCCTATTGCTTAATATCATTTAAAAAGGACTTTTTCTCCTTCAGGCCAAGGGTTTTCACTATTTTCAGGTAACAGTTGCAATATTTGTTGAAAGCCCATCTGTTTTTATTTTTTAAATATTTAGATTATTCTGGTATAAAAAAAGGTAACTTTGTCAAGTAAAAGGAGACCTGGCTAAGGGTCCAGTCTGAACCTGGCTCTTTCAAGACCCTTGGGCAGATCACTTAATTCTTCTGAACTCAATTGTCACTTTTGAAAAATATGGGCTTAGGACAGAGTCGTCTCTAGAGCGTCTTTCAAATCTTAAATTTTGTGTTTTATGATTGGGAGGGTCAGCATTTAAAGCTAAAGGTATGTATGTATACAAGTTTCCCAGTATGAGGAACAACCTCACTGGCTATCATATTTTATATTTCAAGCTAAATTTGCAGAGCAACCAGCAGCTGGAAAAACCTGTTGGAATGGACAAAGCTATTCTCTTCATCGATTAGGTTGCAAAGTCAATCTCTTTGGAGTGAAGAGTGTCACCAAAATGAGTTTGATGTTCCTAGTGATATGAGCAGATAGCTATAATATCGCTACACTTATTTTTAGCCACATCAAAGAAAGAGTTCAAGAGCAAAGTTTGTTGAGATACGACTTTGAGAAGATCAGTAAGTTCCTGTCTGTTATTAAAGATGTAATAGTCATGCCTAAGACTTGAGTCCCAGGAGCTGGTGAATCTTTCTAGTGTCTGCCTTGTGGAACAGAGAAAGGAAGAGGCTGAAAAGATAGTGAATTTTGAGAAGTTCCTGGTTAAATACCACACAAGAGTCTGGTGAGTTTTCCTTGAAAACTTATCCAGTAAGCATAAACCAGCACACTTGGGGTGAGACCTCTTGGAAATCACGGAAATATATGCCAGCCCTAAGAGAGACTGAAGGTAAAGTGAGGAGTCAGCATAAAGACATGTTCTGGTTACATCTGGAGGTGACACATTGTTTAGTTTAAGCTTGACTGAGCAAATAAAAAGTAGTGAGAAGCATACAAAATTATTCTTAGGGGTTGATATCTTTTTTCTTTTTTTTTTTTTTTGCGGTACGCGGGCCTCTCACACTGTTGTGGCCTCTCCCGTTGCGGAGCACAGGCTCCTGACGCGCAGGCTCAGCGGCCATGGCTCACGGGCCCAGCCGCTCCGCGGCATGTGGGATCTTCCCGGACCGGGGCACGAACCTGTGTCCCCTGCATCGGCAGGCGGACTCGCAACCACTGCGCTACCAGGGAAGCCCAGGGGTTGATATCTTTAAAAGCTTGCTTAAGGGCTTCCCTGGTGGCGCTACCAGGGAAGCCCAGGGGTTGATATCTTTAAAAGCTTGCTTAAGGGCTTCCCTGGTGGCGCTACCAGGGAAGCCCAGGGGTTGATATCTTTAAAAGCTTGCTTAAGGGCTTCCCTGGTGGCGCTACCAGGGAAGCCCAGGGGTTGATATCTTTAAAAGCTTGCTTAAGGGCTTCCCTGGTGGCGCTACCAGGGAAGCCCAGGGGTTGATATCTTTAAAAGCTTGCTTAAGGGCTTCTCTGGTGGCGCAGTGGTTGCGAGTCCGCCTGCCGATGCAGGGGACACGGGTTCGTGCCCCGGTCCGGGAAGATCCCACATGCCGCGGAGCGGCTGGGCCCGTGAGCCGTGGCCGCTGAGCCTGCGCGTCCGGAGCCTGTGCTCCGCAACGGGAGAGGCCACAACAGTGTGAGAGGCCCGCATACAGCAAAAAAAAAAAAAAGCTTTCCTAAGACTAGTTACTATTATATTTATTTTGTATTACATTTTTGGCATTGTTATTTAGAAAATTTTACCTAACAAATACCAGGTCAAGTCCAAACTTCTTAGCCTAAGTCATTTACAGATAACCTTTACTGAGCATTTACTATGTGAAGGTGTTTGGAGACACAAGGGTAAAACATAATCACTGAGCATAACGTGTAGACAACCTAATGATGGAAAGAGATTTGTCACATAAAAGGTGACCAAGCCCCCTCATTCCCTCAAGAGACCTAGGATTGGAGTTGGCCTAAAAATTCCTGCTGCCTCAGTTTATCCACCAGTTGTGACCCTAGTGATATCTTTCAGTGCTCCCAGGGATCAGGCAAGCTCAAGTTTGCTGGCTGGCCCTTTGTACTTCGGGGTTTCAACTTCCGGCTGATATTCGCAGGGATATGTCCTATTGCCAAGTTAAGTCCTGCCCATACTAGATTTATTGCTTTCTCTTTGTGGGTCCCAGTCTCATAGAAAACATACTTGTATGAAAACGTTAACTACTTCATCAGGCTCTTCTGAGAATTAAAGGCATGAATTATCTTTCGATAATTAAAAATTGGCATACAAATGTTAGGTTTCATATTTCATATATGGTGTAGCATGGTGGTTATGTCTTTAGCTTTGGTAATCAGACCCCATGGATTCAGAATTTAGCTCTGTCTAGACACGTATGACCATGAGCGTGATACTTAACTTCTCTAACCCCAGTTTTATTTGCCAGATGAGGACAATAATAACATCTACCTAACAAGGTTGTGTAAGAATTAATCCATAACTTTTAGTATTGTATTTGGCCTGTAGTGAGCCCTCCATAAAAGTCGGTTACAGCAGTAAGAAAGAGTACATTCAATTTTTGCCTTATGTACTTAATTCTAGTCTCCATATAAAATTCAATTCTACACTGTCACAATTAATCAAGGATTATTTAGTAATTAATTATTATGCATTTCGTTCAGCTTGGATAATCAGTGATATATAAAAGGTAGTGCCTAGCCTCGAGGAACCTATAATTTAGCCTCCTGCCAAGCCTGACGTTCAGAGTTCTCTATCTTCTGAATCACACCTATTTTTTTCAGACTCTCTTTCCTACTGTCCTAAGAAACCTTTGGCTACAACGGGCAGGCCTGCTCAGTGACCACAGAATGTACCTTATCCCTTTCCGCCTCTCCCTTCAATCTGAAGTTAGTTATTAATACTTTATTTATTAGTAGTAAGTTTCCCTGATGACTAAAGCCCCTCTCTTTCACTTGTTTAGGGCTCCCTGTAAATCATCACCTTTCTCCTCTGAATAGCTCTTATATTCCTTCCCTGTGTTAACCAGGTCAGGTGAGCTGCCTGCCAGTATCCTGGTGCTAACGCAGGTACTGAGCGTCTTGAACCCTGCCGGCCTGAGGACAAGTTGGACACATTGGCGTACAGTCAATTCCAACCGCAAGAGAGCAGTCTCTGCCATCTTGACGCTTGACTCCTGCTCGACCTCACCACCCTTGATTTTAACATATACCTCATTGTCCGCCTTCTGCCTCCTCATTTTCATTTCTAATCTTTGGCGTGATCCCGTCTGCATAAAGCTTTGATTTTTGACTACTAAGTTATTTATCTGACTGCTCATTTCTCATGGCTAGAATTGTGTCTAGACTTTACTGTCACCCATAGATGCCCAGACCACGCAGATCTGGCCTCAGTACTGTCACTGAGTCTCATCCCTAGCCTGGCCTCTTGTGTGGTAGAGTGCCCATGCCCCTTAGCTTCTGGTCCTTTGACTGTGTGGTTCCACCAGCACCCAGCCAGCTGCCTGGTACTACACTTAATATATCTTTGTTTATTTGAACACTTGATTGAATGGGATATAAGATTCACCTTCTAGGCGCCAGATTGAGTTCAGCTAAGCTAACGACTTAGTATTGTATTTTAAAAATATGTTCATCTCATATCTATGCAGTTAGCTTTTTAATTGCTGGAAGCAGAGAGTGTCATATTTTTGTTTTATTGATAGCACAGTGATATCTTGTAAATATTTGTTATTGATGGTGTGTTTAATGCTAATAGGAAAAGGAGAAGAGGTGGTTTATCTTAACGTTTAGATAAACCATTCTCTTGGCATTAGTCGGTTGTTCAGATCACTGAGCATGACTGAAGTAACACCACTAACTGTAATGATCTCCCCCTCCCCCCATCTTTCTCCCTCTCTCTTTTTGCCTAGTGCATAGACCTGTGGGAAATGTATTATGCAATTTTCGGCATAAAAAGTAATGACACCAAATACTACAACTATCATAACAAATAAATAAAACTGTGCATTAAGCCAAAGAAAAGCAAGTTTTAGGAAGTTAAAAAAAAGCCGTTTCCAAATTTATTAAGTTAAAATAAGATTTCCTCATTATTGAAATACTTGGGTAATATTTAGTAGCACAGGTAAGATGAACTATTTTGTTGGTTGTTGAAACTTTTTACAGATATTTGTTTTGAGAAATTCTAGGTATAGCATCTTTATTGTGGATAATTACTGTTTTAGTTTTCCTTTAGACTATACTTTTATGTTCATTATTTTGTTTCTTGAGGATTCAAAATATGCATTTGGCTATACATGGGAATTTCCTATAAAATATTAGTTGTAGTATGATGGTTTCATAATGAATTTTCCAGGTATTCTTTCTTGCAGGCAGGTATTATTAGCTCTATTTAAAAAAAAAAAACATATTTTCACACATTTTTATTCCCTCCCCCTCTCTCTCTCTGTCTCTCAATGTGGTTTCAATTCATTAAATGAAAGCTTAAAAAAATAAATTTTAAGGATTTTCTTTAATAATAATTGATTTTGGAATAACTTACCTATGTTTGCTCCAGGGCTGCAGTTCACCATTTATTCATTTGAGGACTTCCCAAAATTAAATGTACATGTGGAATTGATTCACTTCACATGGATGTGTTGTTTACTCCCAAAGTGATGTAGGTTCTGGCTTTTTTTTTTTTTTTCTGTATGCGGGCCTCTCACTGCTGTGGCCTCTCCCGTTGCGGAGCACAGGCTCCGGACGCGCAGGCTCAGCGGCCATGGCTCACGGGCTTAGTTGCTCCGCGGCATGTGGGATCTTCCCGGACCAGGGCACGAACCCGTGACCCCTGCATCGGCAGGCGGATTCTCAACCACTGCGCCACCAGGGAAGCCCGGTTCTGGCTTTTAATAGTGGTAATGTGTCAGAAAATTGCCCATCCGCATCTGTCAGATATTCAAGGAATGTATTTTGAAATTTAACCACTGGGAGGATAAGGAATTCAGTACTAGGTGACTCTTTGATTTAAATCCAATTTAAAAAATTAGAGAATCATCTGATACAAGGACAAATATTAAAACAAACAAACAGCAGAACAAACCTTTGCAAGGTGAATTTCAAAAATACTGAGAATAATAAAAGAATAAAATACAGTCAGCCCTTTGTATTGTGGGTTCCACATCCATGGATTCAGGCAACCTTGGATCAAAAATATTTGGAAAAAAATTCCAGAAAGTTCCCAAAAGCAAAAAGTAGGAATACAATTTTATTTTTTTTCCATTTGGATTACCAAATTGTCCTAGAGCTATTAATTAAACCATACGTTATTTCCTCATTGATCTGTAAAGCTACTTCTTTTTTGTATGAAGCTCCTCCCTAAGAGAGAATCTGATTCTGAGCTCTCTTTAGTATTTCTTTCCTCTATTTGTCAATAAAACCACAGTTTTAATTTCCATAACTTTGTAATTACTTTGACTTTTTAATCCTTCTTGAAAAAAAATTTGTTCTTTTTCAAAATTGTTTTGGCTATTTATGGCTACTTTTGCTTCCAAAAGAATTTTTTAAATCAACTTTTAATGAAATTACATTGAATTTATAAATTAGTTTAGGGAGGTTTGACATCTTTATGATACTTAAGTCTTCTCACCCGTTAACATTATATAATTCTCCATTTATTTTAGGTCTTTTTAAATGACTTTTAATAAAAATTTAAAATTCTCTCCAAAAGGTTTTGCATATTAAAAACATTACTCCTAGCTATTTTGTGTTACTGACATTTTAAAGGCATATCTTTAAAAAAAATTACATTATCTTATTGTTTCAAACATGTCATATATTTTTAAAAAATTTACAAATTCAGGATTGCGTTGCTTATTCATTTAAAATTTTCCCATGTTGCTGAGTATCCTTCAATATAAGATTATTAGTGTGGTTGCATTAATATTCCAAAATGGAATACTGTACTTTATTGAATTATTTTCCTAATTATTGGTACTTACATTGTTTCTTGCTTTCACAATTTTAAACAGGACTGTGAACAGCTTTCTTGCTAAATCTTTGTATACCACAATAACTATTTATTTAGGATTCACTCCTAGAACTTGAATGGCTGAGTCAAAAGTTATGCACTTTTCCCATGACTTTTGATATATATTGTCAGAATCAATCCAGTGGTGTTGGTTCAGAAATCATAATATCACACAAAAGAACACTGTAAACATTACAAATTATGATATATAAAGATATATTTCTTCATGTGGACTATATCATGAAGAGAGCAGATTATAAATAATATTTAAGTATTTTAATTATTTAGGCTGACACTGACCAATAAAGAGGAGAGTGAATAAGTGAATGAATACATGATTCTGGAAGGGTACCCAACAAGAAGCTAGTAGCAGTTAGCTCTGGGTAAGGGAATTATGCATGATTTTTATTTTCCACTTTTTTCTTCTCTTCTCTGTTTTCAACAATGCACGTGAATTATTTATGAATAAAATTTTTTTAAAACTTTGATATTTTTATATAGGTTTAATGGAATCCTATTTCTCCTTCATTTCTTTAATTTTTAGGAAACTTTCTTCATGGCAATTCTTGTTATATGTTTCTTTCTCTCTTTTAGGAACGAGGTTTCCAGCTATCTTACTATAACAACTGTATACATTATTCTTATTGTAGTTAGCTGCTAAATTTCACAACTGTAATTATTTTATTCCCCATTTGGCACTTAACTATGTTTTAGGCAAGCTCAGAAATATCATGGAGTGACTTTATTCAACATCAGCATCATGATATCGAAATGTCAATAACCAATGACTGTTTTGGAGTCAGTCCCTCTTGAAGGTAAACAGGCAACAAAGAGATTTCGGGAACACTAAAAGCTTTCCAAACAATTGAGAAAAAAAGTTGTTCTGAAACAATAACATATGCCCCATCCTTTTACTTCAATGTGTTTTCTTAAGGCAATTACTGGCAAAGAGTTTGATAATTTTATGTTTGAAGTTGGCACCCCACTGCCATCAGGTTTTCTTTCCGAGAGATTTTGTAACTGGTACATGGTAGCTCTTTCTCACTGCCAGCTTCACGTCCACTAGCAGCACGTCTTGTTCCGAAATATTGCGAAGTTGAAATGTTTTTATTTGGGCAACTTCTGCAATCAAGGTAATTCACCCCACCTTCAATGAATAAGATGCAGAAGAGCAAGCCAACCTCTGTGACCTTAAACTTTCACTGAAACTTAGAGACGGGTTAGCTCAGCCGGTGAGGGCGGGGTGCTAACGACACCAAGGTCGTGGGCCCTATCCCACTGCAGGGCAGTGACACTCGGAGGAAGAGCGCCACTGCCTTAGCACAGACTCCCTGGGACCTCTGCTAGCCGTTCACAGTGAGGCAAAGGAGTGTGGCTTTTTAAATGAATCATGTTGTAACTTAGGGTGTCTCCAACTTGAAGCCGGTTGTGGGATCAAGGAAGAGAGCCAACTGAGGCGAGAGGGGCCCTAGTGTGTCTCAGGCCAGGACGCAGTGGTGGAGGATGAGAAAAACTACATGGGCTTCAGGAAGTGGGCGTTAGTCCAAGCACAGTTTTCAGTGGGTGTGGCACAGAGACTGGCTGGGCTCAGCCACCAGGAGGGGTCTCAGGCGGAGCCACGACGTAAGCCAGCGTCGGGTCTCTGCCTGGAAGGGACAGGGTCCTCCACAAGCAAAGCCGGGGTCCGTCGCTGGCAGATGCGTGGGCACGTGCCGTAAATGGTTCCCCAGCTGCCACTGAGTTCAGGGCGGAGGCTCATCTCTGAAAACCTTGGGCAGAAAGCATGACCTCTAGAACTTGGCCACCTGATCCATCGGGGAGTGATGTAGGTGAGGAGTGGGGGACGTTTGGTGACCCGCGCAGTTATCTATCTGCTCAGGTCTTGGGTGTGGATGTGGAAAATAGGCTGTGCTGTGTCTGGGAGCCTGATGTAACCACAGGTTTCACCAGAGGGACAAATAGGAAGGCTGACATACTGTCTTTGTCTGCACTGGCTGGCTTGGGGCCTGGGAGAAACTGAACTGTACGTGTGGGCCACAAACAAATTCAGCTGTAAGATGCTGGGAACGAGGAGACAGAGGACCAAAGAGGGGGCGCTGTGACCAGTTATCAAGACTGCACAAACCAGGTGGAGAGAATGTTCTAATGGCAGTAGCATCCTTTTCATCTCTGACAGAGTTCCTGAAGGATATACTACATATCTCATGCATACTGTTCAGTGGAGTTTCTGCAAAGAGGGAAATGTTTGGTTCGGAAGAAAATCATTTCTTTTTCCTTTTTTTGGTCTCATTAAGAAACTTGTGTTTCAGCTTGTGTTATAGTCATATAATATGTTAGTACAGTAGTACAGCAAAATATATACATCGATTGGGGGTGCTTGCTCAAGTATTTTTTCCTAATAGAGATGTGTAATCACAAAAATATAGAGCTCTCTGGTCAGGAGTGTAACCTATAGACAAAGCTATCCCTGGGACTAACCAATGTGATTAAATATCCTTAACTCAGATATTTTGATAAAGTATTAACGAGGGTAGTATAGTTACTGAAAGATTTTCTTTATAGTTTTTTCAATAACTCTATTAGCCAGTTCACTTGTTATAAGTTTCATAGCTCTTTTACGCTCAGTGAATTTTCCTGTTTCTTCCCATGTCTGTACGGTTCCGATGTTTCATTTTCCTGTATCTTTATAGCTCCCTCTAACAATGTCTGAAAATCAATCAGATGCTTCAAAATGTGTCATCTCACTTTGTAACCTGCTCTGACTCCGGAAGGGCCTCCCTCACTGCTGCCTCCATAAGTGATGTAAAATGAATACAGTGCCAGTAATTCTAGTCCTGGGAGCATCTTCTTACTTAAGCTTATTTATTGCTCTGATTTAGAGATAGCAACCCTGTTTCCATTGCCTCTTCCCAAACCAATTAGGCTAGACTCTCTGAGGGAGGTTCCCAGAATTGTTTTCAAGACTCCCCAAGTGATTCTAAGACGTGCTATCTGTTCTCCTTGAGCACTGTTCAGCATCCTCAGATATTACTTAGTTTTTGTACATTTGTCTACTGTATGGCCCAATAGGTACCCACTAGCCACTTGTGGCCATTTAAACTCAAATGAGTTAAAATGAAATAATATTATAAATACAACTCCTCAGTTGCACCAGCCACATTCAAGTACCCAGTAGCCACTAGTACCCAGAATGGCTAGTGGCTACCGTATTGTCCAACCCAGCTGTAGAGCATTTCCATCACCACAGAGAAGTCTGTTGAGCTGTGTTAACAACTAGGAAACATCAAATTGGAGAAGCGAAGGAGAGAGGGTGCAATACAACAGAAACCCCAAAGCATTCGGTGTCATTGGTAGATACTGTATCTTTATTTTTTAACATCTTTATTGGAGTATAATGGCTTTACAATGGTGTGTTAGTTTCTGCTTTACAACAAAGTGAATCAGTTATACGTATACATATGTTCCCATATCTCTTCCCTCTTGCGTCTCCCTCCCTCCCACCCTCCCTATCCCACCCCTCTAGGTGGTCACATAGCACGGAGCTGATCTCTCTGTGCTATGTGGCTGCTTCCCACTAGCTATCTGTTTTACGTTTGGTAGTGTATATGTGTCCATGCCACTCTCTCACTTCGTCACAGCTTACCCTTGTATCTTCCATTACATTTGGAACTTAGTTTATGAATCCCTTCATTTTTAGATTCAGTTGAAATAAGTTTTAGTTAACTTAAGTGAAGGACTGGTTTGATGTTATATGATTTGCTTAGCCTATCTTTGTTTAACTTATCTCCCTTGTTAGAGTGTTTCTAGCAGCATCTCACTTAATCCCTAACTTATTTTTTGTTGTGTGTGTCATTTAAAAATAATGTAGTCCTAGAGGTTATCCTCTCTGAAATCTATATTGCTTTATGGAAGAGGTGAACAGCTGGTGAAAAGCGTCCCAAGGTTTCTAATCACCCCGAACGAAAATATGGTGCCAGTCATTGCCTTCTACCATGACATTTGTGAAATCCAGGGAGGGACAGATCTCATGCTGTAATAATACATCAGTATAAACATCCTACTAGGCCAGTCCTACAGATTTTTATGATAACAGTAACAGTAGGAGTGGGAGAATGTCAACCTTAATATCATTTTCATTTATTAAAAAGCAAAAAGCTAAGAGTAGCCATTTAACCAGCTGAGTCTTTACTGACTTTTGGTGAGAATCACTTTCTCAAATTACTTGAAATCCCTTTCTTGACACGATGCTTCCACTTACACCATTGTGTAGATTTTCACCCGTACCTCGTTTGTCACTTTGTATGCCCTCCTGCTATTTTGGACACTTTTATTAAGTCCCTTCCTTGCACGTAAACAGAACACATCAGTCCATTAATGGAACTCATTATGCTCATTTGTCTTTGCCAAGAACTATTGGAAATGATCACAAATGACTATGTAATTATAATTAAGATCTCGTAGATGCATTTGCTTTATTTTTAACAAGTCCATTCTGCTAAGTTTCACCCTATTTCAAATAATGACATTGGCTGGTACAAAGAAGAATTATTAAAATGGCAGTTTAACTCATATCTTTGGCAGATGAGCTGGTTATTGTGTTTGATAATTGTAATGAATAGCTGATAATATAGAGAGCAACTTGAGGAAGTTTATTCTCTTAGAATACCTATGAGAAACTTATTCTGATAGGACCTGGTAACCAAAGTGATCTTTTTTTTCTCATTTTAGTCCATATATCTTCAGTTTTAATTTTGTTCTCCCAAAGAAGGCTGAGTCCCAGTGTGATATTTCAGATTTTGTAAAATCGTAATATTATGGAGAAGAATAATGTATATTAGATCTTCTTGTCACATACTGAGCTAAAAATTATAAGCATCACTAAATTACCACAGAATTCTTTTAACAATCAGGCCCTTAGTTCAAAAATGATTCATTTTAAACAGGAATTATTGTGATCATCTTGTAGTTTTCAAAGTAGCATTTTTAGAAACCCCCCTGTCCACCATTATTCTTCTTGTTTCCATTGAGGATATATCATCAAAACTTAAATTTTTCTTTCCTCTGCTGCATGTGGGCTTTTTGTGCCTTCTCTCTGAAAAATAAAATCTTTAGTTTCAGGAGCTCTGTGTTCTATTCCTTCACTTTAAAATCATGGGAAAAATAACTGTCATTTCCTTATCCCTGTCTCCAATTCCCTCATCATTTTCAGCAAGCCAATTTTCTCTCTTTTTTCTGTCTACTGTAAGGAACTTTTTACTTTGCTCCATTCTCTGCAATTCAGGGCTCACAATTTCTTTGAGCTTCTCAGATTATCCTTTGTGCTTGTGTCTACCTTTTTATTAAAATACCTTCAGCCTTCTTTTGACTCCATCATCTGTACATTGCCGTATTTAAAACCCATCTGCTTGTTGATTGAAACTAACTCTCTGTCCTGCTTAATCATATTGGATGTGTAACTTCTGAATGAGTTAAAAAATCATCATGTACTGTGAAAGAATCTGCTAGCATATTCATGTTACTGCATAATGTGCAATGAAGCCAAAGTAAAATAACTCATAATAAACATAATATCAAGAAACGATAGTGAGAACCTGCATATCCTGTGCACTGAGTCAACAGCCAATAAGGCAAATCGTCATAACATTTGACAGTTCATAGTAGTATTGGGGCTGTTATAACGAGTGAAAGGGCATGGACGTTGAGATTAGCAGTCTTGAGTTCTAATTTTTTGTCAGTTCCTAATTGTGTGCCTTTGGGTTAAGCCATCGTTACCTCTACAGGCCCTTTCATTTATAAAATTGGGGTTAATATCTCAGATGTTTCAATGAAGTGATATGTAAAGCACCCTCCACAGAACATAGTATAATCGCCTCCATAATGATAATTCTCGTCCTTCCAAGAAATGGACACTTCTGCTTTGAATTCAGGATAGGTGAACTTCAGCCTAGATAAAAACCACTTTATTATCATTATTGCACAAACGTACTCCATGGGTAGCTAAACTTGCTTTCATGTCCTCTACCAGCTAAAACCTTGGTATCAGCTCTAAAGAATGTATTAGATAGAATAGCCCATCTGATCAAATCTCAACTAAATATTCTTTCTAGTTTTTAAAATATTTCTTATTCAGTTACAAAACAAGTCTATCACCTGGCTTGAAACAATTTCTTCTACCTTTTCCCTAGTCAGGCCATTCGGACAGTCATCACTAACTTAATGACTACACAGGCGTTTTCTGGAAGGCTGGAGGCCCTAGACACTGAGGTATTCCTATGAATAAACCTAACATCCATGTGTTCAATTCTAATAGCTTCTTTCTTAGTTGAATCAAAGCCCTGCCAGTTTAAACAGGATAATTTCAGATTGTTTACTGGACATCCCAGAATCACAATAAAAATATACTTTATATGCCATAACCATTTCCAAAAATATAGTAAGCTTTAAAGAGATATACACTTACCAATTGTCAAGAATCAAAGAATTTGATGAAGCTGATTATATGTGGGGCTGTGGCACCAGCCCTCGTGAGAAAGGGCAAAAGTCCCCCTGTGTTCTCTCCAGAAGGGACAGTATGCTTCTGGGGAAGCCCTTTCCTTACTAAGAAAGCTGGAATCTGCAATTAATTTTCCACCTATATCTCCCTTTGGAACATATCCTAATTACATATCTATAATTTCATGAGCTATGAGTAAAGTCTAAGAACTTTTCTCTGAAATGGCAGCAATAGGAGTTTTTTTTTTCTTTTCATTTGGGCTACAATCTTCATATGGATGCTCAACTCTTTATCCTTTATCGTAACTTCTGATTTGCACTAAACATGGGCAAAATGACTGGCTTTTAGAAATGGACACAGGTGCAATACGTACGAGGCCAGGGAACCACCTAATTATCTTCACAAAGTATAAGGACTTCAAAGAATTCAAAGATTCTGTAAGTTCGACTTATGTTTGGACTGTGATTATGATTGATGTGTTACCCAAGTCTTGAGCTGTTTTTACAGATTTTTTTAAAGTTTGCATCTTATTTGAGTTTAAGAGTGTTCCGGCCAACTTATTTTGGAATATCTTCTGCTACCCTAACTACTGACATCAGCTTTTGCATTCTGACTGAGTACTTCTTTCTTTTTTCTCTCTCTCTCTCTTCCTGCATCCCTAGCAGTGGAAATCTAGTTTTATAGGAAACCAGTAGTTATGTCAGGTTGCTAGGTATCTTCCCACTGAAGAACAAGTATTCTGGAGCAGAATATATTTAGTATTTGACATTTAATGAACATGCTTGTTTAAGATATTTTCAATAGAATTTCAGCTCTGGCGATTGTAAACAAAGGATCCAGTTGGTATTTGGTGAGGCAAACAGATGTGGACACGCTTCCTGCATTGAGATGCATTAATTTTTCTGAAAAGTGGATAAGAACTTGTGAGAGTGAATAATGGAGTTCAAATCAGATGGGGCAAGATGTTTGATATTCAGGAATAAATCACAGTATAATAAATCTGTTACTTTGCTTGGATTGAATGAGGAGTCGCTAACACTGAAATATAGTCAAAAAAGAGGAAAATGGAGATTTTATAGAGGAGAGCCTGGCCCCGAGATGATACTTCTACCCTCAGTGGAATGTTGTCTTCTTTGAAAGGCACTGGTTCTAGTCAGTACATGAAACATTCATTGATCATTACCTAGGAAAGCTAATTTATTTACAAGGTACAGAGTTAAATCTAGCGGGAAATACCAAGAACTAGGCACAGTCCTTATCATTAAGAAACTTTCAACTCTTGGCATGTTTCAGAGAGAGAAACTTTCTGGCTTGGGGCAATAAGGGGCTCATTTGGCATAAGTATGGTGACAAAGAATTGCACCTGCTGTATCAGTGGTAAGAATGAGATATTTCCTTTTGCTGAGCTCTCTATGAATACGGGTGGTAGAATTTTGTGATCCTTAAGGCTCTTGATAATTCTGTTTCCTCCTCCTCTATTATTAGTACTTGTTCAAGTCAACATTTTAGGAAAGGAGCCCAGTGATTTCTGTTAGCTACCAGGTCAAGTAATAAATTCATCATTTAACATATATTTATCGAGCCCCTAATTTGCCCAGCTCTGAGCTGTAGGGTGTATGAAAGATTTCTGATAGATTTAAGGTGACAGAGTTCACAAATGAGAGTTTGTAGAAAGGAATAGACCCTTTTAAGCCTCAAGAAATATGACATTCACCCACTTGAGGATTTGTTAAATCACCAGCAAGGGTGAACTAGTTTGCTGATCCAGTTGTAGTTTTGTTGTAAGATGACTGTCCCACTGGCAGGCACTTCTTCTCCAAGAGAATGTAATTGGGTGTTGGTGACCCAAGCAAGGCTTGGAAGACTCATCCATGACCACATTAAGGACAACAGGGACTTCATTTGTATCCAATGCCGCACCAATCAGCATGAGACAGAGAAGAGACCCATGGGGAGGTGGGAAGACAAACTGTTTCTTTTATAAGTTGGAGAAGGGAAAACTGCAGGTCTGAGTAGCAGAACTGCTAAGAAATGGGAGCAAAGTGAGAACTTCACAGGCTAAACCTTGGTGTCTTGTTTATTCCTCTTGGCTACAGAATGCCTGCCAGCAGGAGACTCACCACTAAGATATTACAGGGAAATGAAGCCAGGCAAGAAAAATATGTATTGCTTTTCTCCTCACCCCATAAATTTTGTTATTAATAAATCAGATTCTTATAGAACAGCCTGCCACAGCTGCCTCTAGAAACAAGTGTTTATTAGCCGATTTTTTATTAAAATGCACAGTAGTTTTATGAGTGAACCTTATGCTTTTAAGTCAAAAGGGATGTCATCGAGACCACATGGGGTCGTGACTTACTCCACATTTGATTTGGACCTGGACACTTGGGTTTGTTGCTGGGATGAGGCAGCATGATTTGACATGCAATTAAAGGTGTGGTAACCTGTGATTGATTTCCCTTTCTTGGCACTCCCTGTCTAGACTTTTGGGAAAATTCCAGAACAGTGCATTCCTATACGAAGGCTATCTTTTTGGTTGCTTCAGCTTCCAAAAGGGACATTTGTAAAGCAGTACAGCAGCAAGTCAGAACAGGAACAATGCAATCCATTTTGAAATAAAATGTTATCAAAGTAAACTGGATAAATGATCAAATATTATCAAAGCAGATTATGGTTTTCCAATACGATTTGGTGAAGAGAGAGATGGATACTCTCTCTGCACTTGCTTGCAGAATTCCTTTTAAAAACAATAACATATATGGGTTTTGTTTTCCAGATTGTAAACATAAATACATGCTAATTGCAGAGAAGAATCACTGTGTACTTCTGCAGTTGGTGTTTGTCAAGTGTTTTTCTGGCAGACGACGCCAGCTCAACAGGGCAGAAACGTGGGTTGTTGTAAACTTCTGGGCACACACTCTACGACTGAACAGGCATGACCAGGCAGAGCTGGCAGCATATTAATTAAATTTTCTTCTGTCATAGAACTTCAGCTGCTCCCTTCTATCATTGCTGAGTTCTTATTGTCACAGCAGGTAGGAACCTAGCTCTGGGGCCTGGGAAGAAGCATGAAGACTGGGCTGGGGTAGCACGCGTGGCCGCCATGGGGGGCTCTGGTTACTCTTATGCCAATGGAATAATTAGAGCCGGTACCACTGGAGTCCTAGTTTAGGAGGAAAGGGGGGAAATGTGCTCTTTGCGTCCACAGGAGGAAACACTGCTCATCCGTACACAAGTTTACTCATCAAGGACAATTAACTCACCATGGTTAATCACCCCAAAGGAACCTAGTGTTAAGAGAACTTGCCAGTTTATTTGAATTTGGGTGCTGGCAGATGACACCATGGGATATTATGGCTCCTCATGAATACTGCAGTCTGTTGAGAGGTTGATAGATGGGCCACTGGGCTGGAGGAGAAGGACCAAGTTAGTTGGTATACAGCACTTGGGACAATTGAGGTTAACTGGTGGTGGTGACAGTAGCCTGGTGGAAAAGTTAATAATTAACTACTTTCAAGGAAAACTGAATTAACCAATCTTGTCTGGGTCATGTACAAGACCTTCTCCCCACTACTAACAGATTTATTCCAAAGTTATATAAGATAATGGAAACAAAACTTAACAATATGGGGAGGGGACAGAGGAATCAAGTCATAAAATTAGACCACAGGGTACTTCGTTTACATAGCTGGATCAGGAGATTGAATGTGGAAAGACTGATCCTAACTTACTTCTTTTATTTAGCAATTTATTTAAGACTTTTGTTACTTATATTGATCACATAAAGTGATTTGCCTTACCAGAAAGACCGATTTCAAACACTGCTATAATAAAATTCCAACAACTGGAATTCCAAGATGTTTTAATATATCAAACTTGTGTTATTAATATATTCTATATGATTCTAAGTCCTACCGACTCATTTACATATTCCACCGACATATCTATTGAAGTCTGGTAGGTAATTATGTCTAACGGTAAACAAGACAGATGTAATCTCTGCCTTCATGTGGTTTGTAATTGAGTAGTCTTTGATATTTTGTTGTGATTGTTGTATGTCTTTAATAGGAGACGCTTATAATTTTAACTTGTGTTAAACACTGACCATAACTAGCACTCTCTCTCTCTCTCCATCTCCCTCTCTATATATATTTTAAGAAAAGATAAAAAGCTACAACAGGGTTAAATTTATGTGCCCAGTTACAAAGCTTATTCTACATCCTGGAAACTTTCTAAGCAGCAAAGATATAATCTTTGTAGTTTCAATTTATAGGTCGGTGTTTCTGACAGCCTTAAATTTTCCTCTTGACCAACTCCATGGTCTTCTCCATACGCAATGCAATCATGAATGTAGAATTATACTTTGACTCAAGCGCTTGGGTAGGATGACTCAGCTGTTCTCCTTCAACATAGCGGCCGGAATGGCAGTGACTAGTTATTCCAAACAATCAAGAAGCAGTATAAAATTAATTTTCATATTATATGAGAGCACTTCTTGCTCAGTGTTTTGCCCTTGACTTTTAAGAACTAAACTTTTCATTTTAGATCAGTTTTACATTTCCAGAACTATTGCCGGGATAGTACAGAGAGTTCTCGGATGCCCCACACCCAGTTTCCTCGGTGGGTAACATCTCATACTACTATATGGTACTTTCGTACATATGTACATATGGTACATTCATCACCATGAATGAACCAATATTGATATTTTATCATTAACTGAAGTCAATTATTGTTCAGATTTCCTAAGCTATTACCCAATACTTTTCATCTGTTCCGGCATCCCATCAAGATATATTATATTAAGTATTCATGTTGTCTTAGGCTCCCCTTGAATGTGACAGTTTCTGAGGCTTTCTTTGTTTTTGATGACCTTGCCAGTTTTGAGGATTACTGGTCAGATATTCGGTGGAACGTCTCTCAATTTGGATTTGTCTGATGTTTTTCTCATGGTTAGACTGGGGCTAATGGGTTTTGGGAGGGAGACCAGAAATGTAAAGTGTCATTGTCATCACATCATATCAAGGGTACATAGGACTTATCACTGTTGATGTTGACCTTGACAATATTACTTGAGGGAGGATTTGTCAGGTTTCTGTACTGTAAGGTTATTATTTTCTTCTCCTTTTTCATACAGCTTTCGAAGGAAGTGCTTATGTGCAACTCCTACTTAAGGAATGGGGGGGTTATGCCTTAAGGCTGGAGTACTTACATAAATTAGTTGGAGTTGTCTATTCTCAGTTAATTTATTTATATCAGTATAGACTCATGGATATTTATGTTTTGGGGTATAATCCAATTCTTATTTATTTTGCTGCTCATGTTGTTCCAGCTTTGGGACTGGGAGCTTTATGAGTTGGCCCCTGTATTCTTTTGACATACACATCATTGAGCGATTTTTTTTTTTTTTTTTTGATCATGTCCTTCCTTTTAGTTCTGTCACTACAAGATGGTTCAGACTCATGTTGTATATTTCCTTCCCCAGTCCTAGAATCAGCCATTTTTCCGTGGAGTCATGGTTCTCTTATTGGAAACCAAGATCTGAGCAGTAGATGTACTTTCTGTTCCTGGGGTATTGTTACTTCTAGGACCTCTAAGCTGACAGTGCAAGGCGATATATGTGTTTGTACTAGCCCATGTATATACACCTATTTATAAATATTTTTATTTATATATTTTTATACAGCTTAACATCTGTATCTGTCTTAAGCTAAACATGAATACACACTGATGTCTCCAACTCTTACCATTACAGCGTGGATCATTCTAGTCTTCTCTTACTTACAAGTCACTTCTTTCTGCAACAGTGTGAAACCTGGCTCCCATTATGTGCCATTTATTTACTTAATTATTTAATTGCAATATACCTAAGAGTGGTTTCACAATTCTTATAACCTTTAAAGGCAAAAGGGGCTATACACAAACACTGTACTCTAATTGATAAAGTTATAACAATTAAGGGTCTTTTTATGGCCCAGAATGTGGTCTGTCTCAGTGAATGTTCCATTGGAGCTTGAGAATAATGTGTATTCATCTGTTATTTGATGGAGTCTTCTATAAATATCAGTTAGATCAAGTTGATTGATAGTATTTTTGAGGTCAATTCCATTCATATTGATTTTCTGCTTACTTAAGTAATCAGTTATTGACAGAGAGATAATGATGTTTCCAACTATAATAGCAGATCTATTTTGCTTTCCAGTTCTAACCTTATTGCCTCCCAAAAGAAGTATCTTTAAAAAATGGATATAATATATGAAACAACTGTTTTGGTTTCTTTCTTTCTTTTTTTTTTTTTTGCGGTATGCGGGCCTCTCACTGTTGTGGCCTCTCCCATTGCGGAGCACAGGCTCTGGCCGTGCAGGCTCAGTGGCCATGGCTCATGGGCCTATCCGCTCCGCGGCATGTGGGATTTTCCTGGACCAGAGCACGAACCCGTGTTCCCTGCATCGGCAGGCGGACCCTCAACCACTGAGCCACCAGGGAAGCCCGAAACAACTGTTTTTAAACCTTGGATATCAGGCAGCGTGGGGGCAGTATTTCTTGAGAAAGGGAAAATAAATGAGGTGAGCCCTACTGTTGCTCCAACTTCCTGCCTGGAGAGAAATTCGAGGCCATAGCCAGGGAGGGGGAACTCAGGTGTAATTAAACACAGAAATTAGTTCATAATGGTTATCCGATGAATGACACAAGAAAAGAAAAAGATGAAAGAAAAGCTACAAGAATGGAGGAGGTAGAGCCACTAGACTGGAGTAGGGTCCAAGATTGACTATGGAGGAAATGAGATTTTACTTGGAATTTGGTGGCCAATATAAGAGGAGTGGAAATTGTACAAGGTGGTGATGTTGGAAAGTATTATAAAAAGTGGCAAGGCCAACCCTGTTTCATAAAAAAGTAGAGGTTTGTGGAGGGGGTTTGTAAAGATAGATTTGAGAAGTACTCTGGGATTATTTATGGAAATTCATAAGTCAGTATAGTGTTGGAATTTATTCAGTAGGTTAGTGGCTTTTGAAATTTAAGATACAACCAGTAAACTCTTTTAAAAATAAGTTATTTCCCTAATCCCAGTACAAAATACACACACACATATGTATATATATATATATATATATATATATATATATATATATATATATATATAAAAACAGCTGCTTTAGACAAATGGGGGGAGTGGGGCAACCAGAAGCCCCGATTGTACCCCTACTGTTTAGAATTGCCAAGAGTCTTCAGAGCACAGTTAAACAACTGCTGTAGCTAAGGAGGTCTTTGAGAGCTTTAGATGGACAATACATAACAGGATAAAATAGGTGTGTAACGGAGATTATTCAATTGCCAGTTGATTTGATTGGAAGGAAAATTAAAGGTAGGCAGGGAGACAAATTAGTAGCTGCTGCATCAATCTAGGCAAAAAAGGAGAAGAGTGTGAACCAGGATGGTGGCAGTGAAGATAGAGTGAAAGGGAGTAAAGGAAGAGATATGTGAGTAAATACAGGTTGGGGTGATTCATTGGATGTGAAAGGAGGGAGAGGAAGAGCATTAAATAGCTTTAAATGAACTGGATAATTCATCACCTCAAAGTAGATCATTGATGTACCATCATCAATGATCCACTTTGAGGCTATGATAATATTAATAATAATCTATAATTACATAATTCACCTGGGTTGAAATCTCTGTGCTGCTCTTGGTGTGACCTGGGTCATGATAATTATTCTAAACTTCTTTTTTTCTGTTATATGGGGACTATACCAGTGCCTACCTTACAAGATTCATTTCTAGTATTTGAAGGGAAAGCATTAGAATTGATGCAGGGAAGTTTCTCTGGTGCAAGTTTCATTAGTTCTTATCTTTATTTAATTCTTAACTAATCAGAACTCCTGTTTTCTTCAACATGTTGAATTAAAAAGATTTTAGTGTATTTCCCTGACTGGGTTTTTAATACCTCATGAATAATGTGGAATTATTGAGAAACAAAAGAAAGGTGATTATGCAAATGTTTGAAATATTTAATAATACATTAGTCTTGGGAAATTGGAGAAATAACTTTACTGAAGTTATAGTAGCTTTTTGTAGAGACAAAGGGTACTAAGAAGAAAAAGGATCATTTCAGAAAAAGAAAATTTTAAAAGCAGAATGCATTAGAAGCAAATAAGCCAATGAATTCTATTAATTAATGAATATTCAGATAGCATATTCATTTTTCCTAAGATATAATGGCCAAGCCAAAGAGTTTAAAGAATTTAAAAAAGAAGGATGATTAAATAAACTCAAGTATTAGAAGCAGTCTTTCAAAACTCCTAGTTTGATGCATTATGACAGATCTTTTTATTTTAGGGCCAGGACATAACTGTTTAAGCAGTGGATATGTCCCCAGCCCCTTTCTCCCTGCCAGGGCTCAGCCCTAACACTGCCTTACAGCAGACCTCCCCAAGCCCAGGCAGCATTAGATAGATTCCTGAGGGATCTTAGAGAGTGCCCTGGGCATCATCTCTCTCCCTTTCATTCTCATTCCAGTGGTCTGTGCTTATTGGTTTAATAAATTCCCTGAAATTAACACTTCCTAGTGGATTAGAATCACTCAAATTCACATTGAGTATTACTAAGCAGAGGTTCTATACTGCACTTCTAAATCCTTACAACAGTGCGACAGGGTATTAGAGAAGGCTTAACCCAAGGGCATAAAATTCAAAGTGGTGGCATTTCACATGTGTGGTGGGCTTGCTTGATGAGAGAGAGTTTGTTTCTCAAGCCTGAGGGTAATCACTGAATTATTGTAAGCTTATGAAATTTTAAAAGGAATGTAGAGAAGTTTGCTGTGATACAACTCTTGTCTAATCAGTGACACAACTTGAGAGCTAATAATGTTTGTACACTAGCATATCCGTTACATGACATCTGAATTGCGCTGCTAAATATTGTGCTCAACCATTCTTGGAAATGACATTTTGGGGTACTGAATGACAATACATGTTGTTTATATGGCGTTACAAGCCAAAGTCCTACTTGTTACAAATAAACGTCTTGACTGTCAAGAGGCTGCCTGTTTAATATTTGCATGATCTAAGCTAATTGTTTTTTCCCCCCTGCTTTGTGAACTTTTGTTAAGATACCAAAATAGTTAAAATAATTTAGACAAAGGAAATTGAGCTTAAGTAAAATACTTATCAATCTATGTTGTCTGGAAAAATTCTTCGTAGGGAGCATAGAATGAGTTTTAAAATTTATCTTTGGATTTCAATTATGCATGCCACTCTTGTACCCCATCACTGTATATAATTAGGAACTGGCTGTATATTCCATAGTGACACAGGCTGTAATTATTGGTTGTGATCTGCAATTCTCATTTAACCTAGGTTAAGATAGTAGAAGTTGGGCCATTTTTCACCTGTTCCACTCAATTCCAGTTTGATTTTTTTTGAACTACTATGAAATATGCAATATTATCACTGGTAGTGACACTGATATGTCACTACTTATATGACAATTACTGCTTACAAGTAGAAACAGTTGCTTTCCTCATTGAGCTGTGCCCTGGGATCCTATCACATGCAGTTGGCCACACAATATGTACAACTTGCTATTTTTGTTCTGTTTGTATATTTTATAGAGGCTTTGACATTTGAAAAATATGGAACATTGTGGGGTAAATTTAAGAAAATATTTGTTAATGCTAATTGAATCTACCTTACCCTATTTGATGATTTGATGATTTTATAAATATTTAGCTCTCTCCTCCATCTCTCCGGTTGTGTTTTATTGTTCTGCATTCCAAGCCTGTGGACATTTTTGTCTTGTGTTCAACAACATGAATTAAATATTTGAGACTCAAAGTGGTGTGGTGATTCAGCTCACTGCTCTAAGTAGTGCTATACCTAAACCATTTGATTAGTCAGCTTCGAAATTTCTCCAAGAAAGGAAATCTCATGAATTGGCTCAAATGTAACTTTGTCTCCTAGAGAAGCCTTCTTTGTCTCCTTCGATTAGCACCTCCTCCTCACTTCCATAGTGTTTTGGGCAGTTCATGCATTCATTCCACAAATAACAGAATAACTTTTGATTCATGGCTTTCTCCCTCCAAGCTGAAAACTTGATGGAGGGTAACATGATCTTTGTTTCCCACTGCATCTTCTGTGAATATACATTGTAAGTACTGAACAAATTTTTATGTAAAGAACAAATACTTTGGTAAACAATTTTTTATAACTGTCACTCCTAGAACCTGAATTGAGTTTAAAATTCTTCTGGAGATCAGATTGTCTGTAGTATGACTGCTGGGAACTTTTAAAGTGGGTGGTAATACTATGTTTTGTTTTGCTTCATTAACCTTCTATCTACTTGTCTTTATTTGGGGAATCTTTTAAAATGAAGATAACTTACAGTTATAACATAAAGCATCATATTCATTTTTAAAAAGTAAAATGCATGTGTATAGTCATAACTTGATTACTCAGGTAACTTGCTTTCATCTTAGTGTAAACAAGATCACCTTTAACCATTTCTTCTTTATTCAAAGTCACTTGCTTTTATCTTTCCATGTAGATCTAATATGAAAAGATTTTATTGGAATGCTGCAGCTTTCCAATAAGATCTGTCCACATTCTCTATCTCTTTATAAAGTTATAGAGTAGGAGGACAAAGAGTATTTGAGTTATACTCTGTTTAATATTGAAGAACTGCATTTTTTTCACCCTAGTTCCCACCCAAAGTAGGTAAATAACAATCAGAATCATCCTCTCAAAATTCTGACCTCAGAATTTCCTAAGAAATGTGAACCTGTTGGAATTCTTTGCTTTTGATCTTCTTTTCCTATATTTCATTCCAAGGCCACTGGTCTTACATTCTAAATGGAAGAACATAGAGTCCTACGATCTCAGGATAGAAAGTATATTGAAGGTCACGTAGTGCAAATACTGGGTAATTGAATGCCTTTGGTAACACCCCTGTAAAGTTCTTCGTCTAGCCTATTCTTGGAAACCTCCAGTGATCTAACACATCCTTTCCTGCGGCAGCAGATTCTATCTTTGTTGTCAGCTTTGACTCCTACAAACTGATTCCTTGAAGTGAGCCATAACTACTCATAGTTTCCACATATTTTTTTTCTATTTTACCCTTTGGGCTCATAAAGAGCAAGTTGAACCCATCTCCCTTAGTCAGTTTGGGGTGCTATAACAGAAATACCATAGACTTCATAGATTAAACAGCAAACATTTATTTCTCACAGTTTGGGAGGTTGGGAAGTCCAAGCTTGACAGCACATCTGGTGTCTGATGAGTGCCTGCTTCCCGGCTTGTAGGCAGCTGTCTTTTCATATCCTAACAGGGTGGAGAGGGCAAGCTGGCACCCTGGCCTCTACTTATAAGGGCACTAATCCCATTCATAAAGGCTCTACCCTCATGACCTAATGACCTCCCCAAAGCCCCACCTCTGAATACCATCACATTGGGGATTAGATTTCAACATATGAATTTGGGGGGGACACAAACCTTCAGACCATAATGCCATTTTATATAGTATAGCCCATGTGGAGGTGACACTCATGTTTCCTCAAAGTCTTTTTTTCTCTAGGCTAACCCCTTTCAGTTCCTCAGTGGTTCTCCATGTGACCTGATTTCACATCTCCTCACCATCCTAGTTACTCCGAATAGATTTGTTTTGCTTGTCTCTGCAGCATCCAGCACTGAGTGTGATACTCCAGGTGTGCTCTGATGAGCTGAGAGTAGGCTGTGCGTATCACCTTCCTCAGTTCAGGTATTATACTCTCGTTAGCACATCTAGCAATGAAAGAGTTGAAATGTCTGACTATGGACAACGACTGGTCAGATACAACGATGCTTCTCATTTTACTTCTTTACTATTTTACTTCTAGGTGTCCTTAAGTTTGTCAACTTTGTTGGATACAGTTTTAAAACTCTGTTAACTGGAAAAAAAACAAAAACAAACTTCATTTCAGAGCTCGGATCTTGCATCATACTTAATAGAGAATGGTCTCGGACAAGTTCATTAACCTTTCTAAAGCAGCAGTTTTATAGTATTTACCTTACAAGATTATTGTGAGGACTAAATTAGTTGTGAAATGCTCACATGTAAAGTATATATTAAAGTGCTTAAGCACATGGTAGGTGCTCAGTGCATGTTAGTGATAATAATCTTTACAATTGTTACTTATTCCAAGAGTTCTGGGAAATGCTTATTTTAATACTGAACAAATAGGAAGGGTTGTGGCTTCATTATATTTTTAGTATCATCTAACATATCTAATCTAGACCTACAAGAATAAAAGCTATAAAAAATTCACCACCACACATTTGTTCAAGCGCCTTGACAAATTAGAACAAAATAGAACAAAGTTCTGACATTAGTTATTCATTTCGAGTTAGAGAACAGGTGATATGTTATAAAGAATGTTGACTTCTCATGTCTTTAATATTAAAAATAATTGTATTAACTTTTTACCAAAATAATTATTTCTTTTATATAAATCTAAGAACTGCTGCTATCTGCCATATTTTGGAAAGATTATAGTTTTTAAAAATATGGAAGCTAGTGATCATTTTTGTCCTTTAAAATATTTGTTTCTGCTGATACATTTCAGTACCACAGCCTGGCCTTTTCCAGGTTAAGATGCTGAGCCAAACCTCAGAGTATCTGCAAAAGAGAGTGGAGTCTCCCCCACCCCCTGCACACACACCTATACTTTAGTTAGTGGAAACCACAGCTGGTAAATCTTTGTGGGGAAACTATTTTCAACTATTTAAAAACTTCTGTATCAGGGAAATAGAAATACATTTGTGTCAATCTTAGAACGAAATAAACAAGTTGAGGATTGTGGGTCAATTCCTCAGGTGGTGAGGTACAGTTTAGTAGCAATGAAAGACTGATTGAACACCTGTAGGATCCAGAGACTGTCAGATACATTTTGGATAAATCATTCCTCTTTAGTGTCTTCCATTAAGAGGTGTAGTTGGATGATAAGGATGTTTATTAAATGCTTTTTTAAAGATGCATTTTAAATTTACTGTTGAAAAAATATTCATAGCAGAAGCAATCTTTGATATAAGCCATATTTCCAGAATAATTATTATCATGTCCTTTTTATAGAAGCTCTTACACACACACACACACACACACACACACACACACACACACACACACACACACACACACCAGTGGCTTGTTAGACCAGCTTGTACTGGCTCACAAAAGCTTACTGTTAACTTTTCAGGAGTTTTGTATGCTGCTTAATCTCAGACAACTAGCTTGAAATTTGCCATGGAAATGGGAGTAGTTACACCATGGAAATCGGTGAATGCTACAAATCAAAGCCTTTTTTTTCTCGTGGACAGCTGGTTTTTAAACAATTACCAGCACAACTGTGCCCCAAACTCTTTCCTCAAATAAAATAAAGTGCTGTTAGCATTGAAGATGGTTTTAGTGTGAAAGTTTTTATGAGAAAAAAAAAACTTTTTTTTCCCCCTGCGTTCTCAGGGATACGGAAAGACCGCAGAGGAGGGAGAATGTTGAAGCACAAGCGCCAGAGAGATGATGGGGAGGGCAGGAACGAAGCGGAGCCCTCTGGAGACAGGAGATCTGCCAACCTTTGGCCAAGCCCACTCTTGATTAAACACTCTAAGAAGAACAGCCCCGTCTTGTCCCTGACAGCCGATCAGATGATCAGTGCCTTGTTGGAGGCTGAGCCCCCCATAATCTATTCCGAGTACGATCCTACCAGACCCTTCAGTGAGGCTTCAATGATGGGCTTGCTGACCAGCCTTGCAGACAGGGAGCTGGTCCACATGATCAACTGGGCGAAGAGGGTGCCAGGTAAGAACACTAAGCTCGACTGTTTTTTTCAGAGCCATTAACTATTCATGGACTGGTTGCAGTATCATGGGAGAAACAGTGGGAAACAATAGTTTGTTATTTAATTGGTTTCAAGGTTACATCAGAATTGGTTAAAATTTTTCAGTGTCCATACACTGTAATTCTCCTGGAAGTTAGGATATAATGTTTTGAAATCAAAATCTAGATGATTAAAGTCTTTAATCTGACATTATTTTTAACCCATCGATATTCACCAAATAATTGGGGGTGGACTCTAGGTAATAAATGCATTTAATATTATATGTTCACAGTGGCAGAAGTTTTTAACACTAAGTGATCTATGCCCTATAAATTTTTAATATTGAGGACTTTTCAAAACACCTAAACTATGAATCATCAATTTTACCTTAAAAGATTTTATTTTAAGGTATTTATAGACTAAAGAGATAATAATTTTTTTTTTGTTTTTTTACTGAATGCCACTTATTCATTCAACTGTCTAGTCTTAATATTTTAGGACAAAGGTAGTACAATAGAAAAATAAATTAAGTTCTCATCCCTGAGAGGAGCTTGTAGGAAGATGACAGTGGCTGAAGTGATACTTGGTCCTTCAGTTGATACTCTCAGAACTGGTGTTCCTGTAAAACTTGACTGTTGCTCTTGTTGTTCAGGGAGAAGAACTCTAGTTATTATGGAAACAAGACTAGAAAATGACCTCCTCCATGCCCCATCATATCCATTCAGGAGCTAATGTAGATGAACCAAGGCAAGAGGAAGTTAAATCTTTTTTTCTGGGCTTATAGATCAAATGAGTAATGAATTTAGACAGCGATTGTCTTGTGTGCTTTCTTTTAATAGATTAAATTAATTATTACCTATGAAACAGGGGACTTTTAAAAAATTAAACTAAATAAATGTGGAGTTTTGTACTTGCATTTTAGAGATCTATTATAGGCCAAGAAAAACATATCTGGCCTTAGGTACTTGTTCATGTATTTGCATTTCTTAACATATGAACATGTGGTCCTTTGAATAAGGAGCCAGCAATGTTGTGATCCAAACTTGGTACAGGGCATCTATTTAGGTAGCAGAGGTTGGGTTACATGGAAACATGGGGATTAACAGGCATATTTAGATTTCAGACTCAGTCCAACTGGCAAATAAAAATTCCCAGCCATCTTTGGAATTAAGAGTTTTAATGAGCACTTACCTACCTTATCATTCCCATGTGAAGCAGATCCATGATAAGTAAATATTGGAATTTACATGTAATGTGGTTATAGGTTTTATCTTTATATTTATTATTGCCTTAATTTAAAAAAATACTTTGGGAGAAGAGGAAAAAACAAAAAAACAACTAAGGGTCATATCCCTGAGAGCCAACTTTAGTTACTGTTAAGTTTTATTGTCCTATAGGCATATATTTTCCTGAACGAAGTTTTGGTAATACTAGTTCCAGAACACTGTTGAAGTCAAGTATATATTTTTCATACTTATCAGTAGACTTCCATCATGACATTTTTATGATTATAAAAATTTAAAGGGGATTTGAAACAGTGAGAATTAAGTTCAAATACATTACCAGTGGATGAAGATTTCATGGCAGTAATCTTTTGAATTTTGGAATAAAATGGAGCTGGAAATCAAAGGAAGGAAAATATTATGTCCATGCTTAGCCATCCCATTGTTAAACCCAGAACTAAACAAATTTATAATGTGATGTGTAGCCAAACCACTCTATAACTTGATTATATTAGTTTAAAAGACCTGAATGATTCCAAAATCCTTGGACCAAACTGTATCTTGTTACTTGATGGTTTTAAAAAAAAAGAATTATAAAGGCAAAAATTAAATCATATATATGCTATTGGAATATAGCTGTTGTAAATCGAAAGCCTAGTAGTCTGACCAAGCAGAATAAAAATAATCATTGATTTTAAAAAGATGAAAAATGAGGGAAGAAAAAATGTCTTCTCGAATCATCTTTGAAGATGATTGTCAAGCTTCTCAGAAAATTTGACAAAGTCACATTTTGAAAAGCTTTTTTGTATCCAAATACTCTCTGTCAATAAAAACATAGTTCACACCGAAAATCTAATATAGACAATATTACATTCATATGGTCACAGTTTGAGAATAATAATAATAATTTAATATAGAGGGAATAGAAAACATCATTAGTAAGAAGTGCAGTAAGAAAGCAGTTGTAGAAGTACCTGGAATTAGCTGTATGATACATAAACCTGCATAGACTATTTGGATATCCTCAGATGGCTATCAGTATAACAGAGATTGTGAATTGACTTCATTTTTTAAAATTTCAGCATTAATGGAGTATAATTGATAAATAAAATTATATTTAAAGTGTACATTATGGTAATTTGATATACTTAGACATTATAAAAGGATTCCCTACATCTAGTTGATTAAACATCCATCACCTCACACGTTTAATTTTTTTTTCTGATAAGAGCATTTAAGTTCTACTTTCTTAGCAAATCCATTATACAATACAGTGTTTTGGATTATAATCATCATGGTTTTTCTTTTTTCTTTTTTTTTTTTTTGCGATACGCGGGCCTCCCACTGCTGTGGCCTCTCCCGTTGGGGAGCACAGGCTCTGGACGTGCAGGCTCAGCGGCCATGGCTCACGGGCCCAGCCGCTCAGCGGCATGTGGGATCCTCCCGGACGGGGGCACGAACCCATGTCCCCTGCATCGGCAGGCGGACTCTCAACCACTGCGCCACCAGGGAAGCCCCACCATGTTTTATATTAGCTCCTCAGATCTTTTTCATGTTATAGCTGAAAGTTTATACTCTAACCAACCTCTCCCTATTTGTCCCATCCTCTAAATGCTGGCAACCACTTTTCTACTCTCTTTTTGTGAATTTGACTTTTTTTTTTTTTTTTTTTGGATTCCATGTATAAGTGATACCATGCAATATTAATCTTTTTCTGACTGGCTTATTTCACGTAGCATAATACCCTCAAGGTCCATCCATGTTGCCACAGATGGCAGGATTTCCTTCTTTCTTGTAGCTGAATAATATTCCATTATATATCTATGTAGATATAGATTTATCAGATCTTCCTTATCTATTCATCTGTTGATGGTCACTTAGTTCATTTCCATATCTTGGATATCTTGGCTATTCGAATAACGCTGAAATGAACATGGGACTACAGATATCTCTTTGATATCTTGTTTTCAATTTCTTTGGATATCCACCCAGAAATGGGATTGCTGGATCTTATGGTAGTTCTACATTATTTTGGGGGGGAACTCTTTACTGTTTTCCGTAGTGGTTGCACCAGACTACAATCTCACCAACAGTATACAAGGATTCCTTTTTTTCCACATCCTCACCAACACTTATTATCCGTTGTCTTTTTGATGATAGCCAACTTAACAGGTGTGAGGTGATATCTCATTGTGGTTTTGATTTATATTTCCCTGATGATTGGTTGAGGATATTTTCATGTGCCCATTGGCATTTGTATATCTTCTTTGGAAAAATGTATATTCAGTTCCTCTGCCCATTTTTTAATCATAGGGTTTTTTTTTCTTTCTTTTTTTTTTTCTTTTTGCTATATGTGCTCTTCATATATTTTGGATATTAACCCTTTATCAGATACATGATTTGCAAATATTTTCTCCCATTTGGTAAGCTGCCTTTTTGTTTTGTTGATGGTTTCATTTGCTATGCAAAAACTTCTTAATGAAGTCTCACTTGTTTAGTTTTGCTTTTGTTGCCTTTGCTTTTGGTGTCAAATCCAAAAAAAAACTATTGCCAAGATTGATGTCAAGGAGCTTTTTCCCTATGTTTTCTGCTAGGAGTTTTATAGTTTCAGATCTTACATTCATGTCCTTAATCCATTTTTGAATTGATTGTGTGTGTGTGTGTGTGTGTGTGTGTGTGTGTGTGTGTGTGAGTGGTGTAGATAGGGGTCCAGTTTCATTCTCTTGCATGTGAATATCCAGTTTTCCTAACATATTTTGAAGACACTATTCTGTTGCTATTGAGTATTCTTGGTTCTCTTGTCAAATATTAGTTGACTGTATATGCATGGGTTAATTTCTGGGCTCTATTTTGTTCCCTTGATCTACTTTTTAAAAATGCCAATACCATGCTGTTTTGATTACTATAGCTTTGTAATATAGTTTGAAATCAGGAAGTGTGACACTGATGCCTACAGCTTTGTTTTTCTTTCTCATGGCTGCTTTGGCTATTTGGGATCTTTTGTGGTTCCATACAATTTTAGGATTTTTAAAAATGATTTTGTAAAAATGCTATTGAGACTTTGATAGGAATTTCATGGTACCTGCAGATTGTTTTTGGTAGTATGGACAGTTTAACAGTATTAATTTTTCCAGTCCATGAGCATAGAATATTTTCCTATTTCTTTGTACCTTCTTCAGTTTCTTTCATCAATGTCTTATAGTTTTCAGTGTTCAAATCTTTCACTTCCTTGGCTAAATTTATTCCTAGGTATTTTATTCTTTTTAATGCATTTGTAAATAGGATCATTTCATTCGTTTGTCTTTTTGATAGTTTGTTGTTCATATATAGAAATGCAACTGCTTTTTGCATATTGCTTTTGTATCTGGAAACTTTACTGAATTTATTCTAATAGTTTTTTGGTGGAGTCTTTAGGATTTTCTATGTTTGATGTCATGTCATCTGAAAATAGAGACAATTTTACTTCTTCCTTTTCAATTTGGATGCCTTTTTTTTTCTTTTTCTTGCCTAATTACTATGGTTAGGATTCCCAGTACTACGTTGATTAGGAGTGGTGAGACAGGGTACTCTTGTCTTGTTCTTGATTGCAGAGGAAAAACTTTCAATTTCTCACTGTTTAGTATGATGTTAGCTGTGGGCTTTTTATGTATGCCCTTTATTATGCTGAGGTATGTTTCCTCTACACCCACTTTGTTGAGAGTTCTTATCATGAATGGATGTTGAATTTTGCAAATGCTTTTTCTACGTCTATTGAGATGATCATATGTTTTTTTTCCTTCATTTTGTTAATGTTGTGTGTTGATTGATTTGTGAATGTTGAACCATCCTTTAATCCCTGGAATAAATCTCACTTGATCATGGTGTGTGATTTGTTTAATGTATTGTTGTTTTTGGTTTGCTAATATTTTGTTGAGAATTTTTGCATCTATGTTCACCAGGGATACTGACCTGTAATTTTCTTTTCTTGTGGTGTCCTTGTCTGGTTTTGGTGTCAGGGTAATGATGGATTTATAAAATGATTTTGGAAGTGTTTCTTCTTCTATATTTTGGAACGTTTTGAAATTCTTCTTTAAGTGTTTGGTAGAATCCACCAGTGAAGCAATCTGGTCCTAGATTTGTCTTTGTTGGGATGTTTTTGATTACTGATTACATTTCCTTACTAGTAATGGTCTGTTTGGATTTTCTGTTTTCATGATTCAGCCTTGGTAGCTTGTGTATTTCCAGGAATTTATCAATTTCTTCTTGTGTCCAATTTGTTGGCATATAATAATTTGTAGTAGTTTCTTATGGTCCTATGTATTTGTGTGGTATCAGTTATAATGTCTCCTCTTTCATTTCTGATTTTATTTATTTGCCATCTTTTTTTTTCTCTTGGTAAATCTAGCTAAAGGTTTGTCTATTTTGTTTATCTTTTCAAAAAACCAGCTCTTAGTTTCAAAGATCTATTCTGTTGTCTTTTTAATCTTGATTTCATATTTCCACTCTAATCTTTGCTATTTACTTCCTTCTACTAGTTTTTGGCTTACTTTGTTCTTCTTTTCTATTTCCTTAGATGTAAAATTGGTTGTTAATTTGAGCTCCTTTTTTTCTGAATGTAATGAGTGCTTTCCTTTTTTCTTAATGCAGCTGTAAACTTCCTTGTTAGACTGCTTTGCTGCATTTTGTAAGTTTTGGTATGTTTCATTTCACTTTTCATCTGTGTCAAGGTATTTTTTAATTTTTCTTTGACCCATCTGTTTTTCAGTAGCATGTTTAATTTCCAAATATTTGTGAATTTTAAAGTTTTATTCTTGTACTTGATTTCTAGTTTCATACCATTGTGGTTGGAAAATATACTTTATATGATTTCAATCTTCTTAAATTTATTATCTTTTTTTGTGTTCTAACATATGATCTATCATGGAGAATGTTCCATGTGTGCTTGAGAAAAATGTGTTTTCTGCTGCTATTGGATGAAAAGTCTGTTATTCCACTGGTCTAATATGGAGTTTAAGTCCAATGTTTTCCTTATTGATTTTCTGTGTGGGTGATCTATGCATTGTTGAAAGTGGGGTATTGAATTTCCCTACTATTTTTGTATTGCTGTCTATTTCTCTCTTCAGATCTGTTAATATTTGTTTCATGTGTTTAGGTGCTCCAATTTTGGGTGCATAAATATTTGCAAATATTATATCCTCTACTGGATTGACCCTTTTATCATTATATAATGACTTTTGGTCTCTTATTAAAGTATTTTACTTGAATTCTATTTTGTCTGAGATAAGTATAGCTATCCCACTTTCTTTTGGTTTCCATTTTCATGGAGTATCTTTTTTCCATTCTTTCACTTTCTATCTATGTGTGTCCTTAAACCCAAAGTGAGTATCTTGTAAGTAGCATACAGTTGGATCTTGTTTTCTGATCCATTCATTCACTCTATGTCTTTTCATTGGAAAATTTAGTCCATTTACATTTAAAGTAATTATTGATAGGTGTTTATTTATTGCCATTTTGTTGATATTTTTTCTGGCTGTTTGTAATTTCCCTGTTTCTTTTTTTCTTCTCTTGTTCTTTTCCTTTGTGGTTTGATGACTTTCTTTAGTGATATGTTTAGATTCCTTTCTCATTACCTATTGTGTGTCTATTATAGGTTTTTGCTTTGTAGCTACCATGAAGCTTACATACAACAACTTATATTTATAAATCTATTTTAAGTTGATAACAACTTCTAAAGCTCTATATTTTTACTCTCCTTCCATGTTTTATGTTTGATGTCACAATTTACATTTTTACTACTTTTCATACTAGATCTATAAGTTAATTACCCACCATCATTACAACATTAGAGTATTCTGAATTGAACTCTATATTTACCAAATTAGTGAGATTTATACTTTCTTTTATTTATTGAAGGATAGTTGATTTACAGTGTTTCTGGTGTAAAGAGATTCAGTTGTGTGTGCGTGTGTGTAAATTCTTTTTCAAATTCTTTTCCATTATAGATTATTATAAGATATTGAATATAGTTCCCTGTGCTATACAGTAGGTCCTTGTTGTTTACCTATTTTATAGATTTATATGTTCATATGTTTTTCTGTTACAATTAGCATCCTTTCATTTAAGCTTGAAAAAGTACCTTTAACATTTCTTGTAAATCTAGTCTAGTGGTGATGAACTCCCTCAGCTTTTGCTTATCTGGTAAAGTGCTGATCTCTCCTTCAACTCTGAAGGACAACTTTGCTGGGTAGAGTATTCTTGGTTGGTGTTTTTGTTTGTTTGTTTCTTTTTTTCTTCAGCACTTTGAATATATGATGTGACTCCCTTTTGCACTGGAAAGTTTCTGCTGAAATACTGCTGATAGTCTTATCTATTGATAGCCTAGTATGTAACAAGTTATTTTTCTCCTGGTGCTTTTAAGATTATCTCCTTGTTTTTAACTTTTGACACTTTAATTTTAATGTGTCTTGGTGTAGGTCTCTTTGGGTTCATCTTATTTGAAACTCTCGAGCATCCCGGATCTGGATGTTTGTTTCTTTCTCCAGGTTAGGGAAGTTTTCAGCTATTATTTCTTTAGCTTTCTACTCCTTTCAGTTTCTCTTGTACTGACCTTTTCTGGGACCACTGTGATGTGACTGTTGGTTTTCTTGATGTTGTCCTTATATAAGTTCCTTAAGCTGTCTTCACTCTTTTTCATGCTTTTTTTCTTTTCACTCCTCTGATTGGATGAATTCCACTACCCTGTTTTTGAATTGCTGGTCCTTTCTTCTGCTTGATCGAGCTGATGTTGAACCCTTCTACTGAACTTTTCAGTGCAGTTATTGTATTCTTCAGTACTGTAATTCCTGTTTGATTCTTTCTTATATTTCCTGTGTCTTTAGTGAATTTCTCACTTTGTTCATGCCTTGTTCTTCTGACCTTGGTGAGCATCTTTATGACCATTACTTTCCACCTTTTATTAGGTAAATCACTTATCTACATTTCATTAAAGTCTATTTCTGAGGTTTTATCTTGTACTTTTGTTTGGAACATATTCCTCTGTTTTTTCACTTTCCTTGACTCTGTATTGGTTTCTGTGCTTTAGATAAAACAGCTACCTCTTCCAGTCTTGACAGAGTGGTTTCATATTGGAGATGAACCTTACTGTTCAGCCCAGCCTGAGCTCTTGGTTGTCTCTCAGACCTTTGTGATTTTCCAAGGTGACTTCTTTGTTCTTAGAGGCTCCCAATAGTTGAGGGTATGCCAAGACCTGTCAGTAGCCTAAAGGGGCGGATCTCAGTGCATGTAGATACAAGCTGATTGGTAGCTGGACCCTCAGGTAGCAGCTTTTAAAGTATACAAATAGATCCCTTTTAGGGGAAGACTGGGTGATGGGATTTTCTGTTTGCTTCCTCTGTGCTGAGCCTTGGCAGGATAGCCCCTTAAGAACATTTGTTCATTTGTTAAAAGCCTGTGGGGCTGGCAAGTGCAAGCTTTGCTGGCCACTAGAGCCAGGTGATCAAGGGATGTATTCCTTAGGTGGCAGCTGCAAAAGCTAGGGTGCCAAATGTGTGTACAAGCTCCTGCCAGGGAGATATTGGCAATTTGGAGCAGCCTACAGGGAGAATGCAGAGATCGTGTCTCCTGCTTTCCCAATCTCTGGGGAGAATCAGTCAGTCCCCAGATTGTGCTAAATTAGAAACCTGATTCTTAGGTAGCAGCTTTTAAAGTATGCAAATGGACCTTTTTCAGGGAAACACTGGGAAATGCATGTATCTGTTTGCTTCTTTTGTACTGGACTCTGGGAAGATAGTGAGTCCATTAAGAACAATTTGCTTGCTCTAGTATTATGGGTGTCGTTGATGTAAGCCCTGTTGGCTTCCAGAGCAATGTGCTTTGGGGGCCTACTCCTGGGGTACTAGATGTTGGGACCAAACCCTTCCCATCCCAGGTAGAAGCTGGGAGTTGTGAGTTCCCTTCTGATTTTATGGCATTGTGCCAGGGTTTGGGTGTGGAGTTTCAGTGAGAGTGTGTCTCAGCCTTTCCTACCCATTTCAATGAGGGTTTTTTCTCATTTGCCTAAAGTGAAGGAATCATTCGGCTAGTCTCTGGATTTCTTTTAGGGGAAATCACTCTGCTTGTAGGGGAGATTTGGTATGCCTGTGGGAGTTTTGAGTTCAGAGGTCTCCTATGTCTCCATCTTGGACCATAACCCCCTGTTGACTTCATTTCTCATGGTGAATTTTAATAAAAATAATCAGTTCGTTGGACTATTCTAGTAGTTCTAGAAGTACATTTTTACTAACAGAGTATTATCAGAATTTTCAAATGTTGGTGATTGTAAGTTGAATTTTCCTTTCTCTTAATTATCTAGGGCATATTTTTTGACTTGTAATATCTCTCTACTCAGACTCAAGACGTGAAGAGCATTATGATAAAATACATCATACAAGTATGATAATCAAATTCCCATCTGTAAAGTACTTATAGCTGACCTGGCTTAAGATCACATCATGACATTAATTTTTTTCCGTCTGCAATTTAAAAACAACAGCAGCAAGGAGAATGATAAAACCTACCTACGTCACTCTGACAAGTGATGCTTTTTTATAACGGGTGTTACATATCTGCTTTTTGATAGCTAGCTATAGAGAAGAATTTTTCTCTTTATTGTTTGTACTGAAATTTGTTAATCTTTAAGAAGCACTTTACATAATCTATCCATGGATGGAGAGTTAGTTTTAAAAGAGGTTGTTAAATCTTAATTCATTATTATCCTATACACAATGACACTTGTCAACAAATGTAACATCATTATCTGAAGGTCAAAAAGGAGAAAACATAAGACTGCAAAGTTGTTATATTTTAAATTTCTGCATCACACTTAATTGCATCGATTGGCTGATTCTTATTTTTCAGTGTTAATCAAGTACATTTGATTTTTACCCCCAGAAGCTTGAATTGAGTCAAGAAACCGTTAATTTGATTTATTAAAAATTATGCCTTTTCCAAAATTCACTATAATTTTATATACCTCAAGGGCAATTTCATACTTCAAGTTTGTGTTCTAGTTCTGTTTAATGGATATTTGGACAAATATCTAGCCCCGGGCTCTTCACTGCCCTTTAAAGGCTGAAAAGTAGAAGCTTGACAGTCTCACTGAGCGCCAGGCACATCTGGGTGAGTTATGAGTGTGCTGAAGTTGCCGGCCCAGGAAGAAGAATAAAGGGGACGTATGTTCACAGTCAAGCTCATGGGAAACATACTACCTTAACCACTTTTTCATTCTTTCAGTGACAAACTATATGGCCTTTCTCCATCTCCTTTCCTGCCTAGGTCACTCTGTACTCAATACTAGACGAGTCCCCTCTTCCTTCGGAGCCCCCGACTCCCCATCATTTTACTGTGGGTTCCTTTCTTGCTGTTTGGCCCCAGGGAGAGGGGAGAGGTTCACTTTTTCTGGGCATGCCCCCCACTAGCCCCAGGCTCAGGTTTCTCTGGAGCTTCTTGTGTTACCTCTGAGACTTCATGGTTGTCTTAGCTGTTCCAGGGCTCAAGGCTACTTCTGACGCTCTGTTCGCCAGGAATCCAGTAATTACCTTCCTCGACTCTAATATTCATCCTCACCATACAAGTTAGCAATGAATCGAGCTCAGGAAGTGCTTGTTGAATGAATGAATAAATGAATGAATGAAAGAAACCTTTCATTCTAATGATTTTTAAGAAATCATTAGATTTTTAAGAAACTAATGATTTTTAAGAAATCTCTGAGCCCTGTTAGAACTCAATTTTTCCATAAAGTTGAAGTGATCTTTAAAGTTGTGGTGTTACTCTTTTTCACCTCGCTTCAGAATCCACCTGCTGTTATGACATCCTTCTAGCAGCTGCCTTCATGAGACTCATTTCCAACCTTTCTTTTGTGAGGGCCACAGCAATATCCAGAGGCATGTACAGAACTTGGGCTCTGAGGACTTTAACAGGCTTCACTTGGCTAGCAGCAAGGTTGTTTCACTTCACTAGTGTAATTTAAACCTTAAAGTGGGTATGGCCAAGGCGCCAAGGAGAGGACACAATACCTCAGTCTGGAAATTGGGAGCATGTTCAAGGAACACATTTTATTCTGGGAGGTTCCTGTGGATTCCAGGGACTTGGCAATCCTGCCCAGGACTCTGCTTCCCAACTTGTCACCAGATCAGTGGACATTACTTTAAAGCTGTCATAGTTTTCCAGCCTGTTTCAGCATGGCACAGTGATGAAAGATAACTTGGAAGTGACTTGGAAGCATGAGTGACATTCCAGAGAGGCGACAGATACTTATGTTTAAGGGTAAGATTTGCGGTTTAGACTTTGCGACCTTTCTATAACAAGAGCCTTGGGACTGGGTTAGAATTCCCCCCGCATGAATGGTGGCAGCCCCCTGGGAGCTTTCTTTGGAGCACTCCATTTCCAAGTCAGCCCTGCCCGGCTTTTCACTGCTCCTCTGGAAGCTCTGGTTGAAATCCAAGGAAAGCACCTGCTTCCTGATTTTTCTTTCACTTGAAACTTTGAAGCCCCATAGAAGCGTGTTGGCCCAGATGCTGTTAAGCCTTGAAAATACTTTTCTCATCTCGAGAGTGTTTGAGAAAAATACCACATCTGGGCTTCTTTGCCCCACCCTCCTCGGGGTCCTCTTTCCATGAGTCTGGTTGGCAGGGGGGGCCCAGGGTTCTCAAGACTGCTCTTGGGGGGTTGTTGGCCTGTGGCTGTGCTGCTTCTGGGGCAGGGGGGGAATTTGGCATGGAGAAGGTCAGGTTTTTTTGTATCTGTTTATGTGTTAAACAGATGTAATACTATTGAAGTGTGTTGACATGGGTTGAATTGTATACTCCCCAAAAGATGTGTTGAAATTCTAACCCATAGTACCTCAGAATGTGATCTTCTTTGGAAATAGGGTCTTTATAGAGGAAATCAAGTTCAAGTGAGATCATTAGAGTGGGCCTTAGTCTTTTAAAAAGAGGAAATTTGGATTCAGAGATGGACACGCAGGGAGGGAAGATGATGTGAAGACTCACAGAGAAAAGATGGCCATGTGATTGGAATAATGCCTCTCCAGTCTAAGGAACGCCAAGGACTGCCAGTAAACGCCAAAGGCAGACGAGGCAAGGACGGACCCTCCCCAAGAGGCCTCTGAGAGAGCACAGCCCTACTGACACCTTGAGTTCAGACTCCTAGCCTCCAGAAAGGTGAGGCAATGCATTTCTGTTGTTTTAAGGCACCCACTATTTAAGACTTTGTGTGACAGTTCTAGGAAACGATTACCAATTGTTCTAAAAATAAAAGGGACTTGTATTTTTAAGGCAAAAGAAATAAGGAGCTTTTGATTTTAAAAGGGATGTTTGGCTCACCTGGTGGAGGCTTGGCTAATCATTTACTCTTGTAGATTCTCTCCTTTGCCTGTCCAAGTGCTCCACTGAACTTCTGGCTTTGAAGTTGTTTTAGAAATTTAACAGGTCCATGCATCTACCTGGCAACTACCTGGTAAACCTTTTTAACCAACAAAAGAATGTTTTCATCTGGTACTTTAATAGTTTCCTCTTTTGCATTTATATCTTTGATCCATTTGAATTCATCCTGGTTTACACTATGAGGTGCGACTCCAACGTCGTTTTTCTACAGGTGGCTGCACAGTTGTTTCGACTCCATTTATCGAGCGGCCTCCTACAGTATTGTTAAGACTTTTCTTGACCTTCCAAGTTGACTATTTGTTAAGAGCTTTTAAAGTAGAGTGATAGATATGACCCATTAGTTTACATGGTTGGTTATTTTCTTTCCCAATTCTAAAGTCAAAAATAAAAAAAGAAAATAAGGGATTTATTCACAAGTTATAAATTTTGCCTAATTTATATTAACTGAATATATAATGTGATTTGGCTGTCTTGTGTAGATGTATTTCATAACATTCCACTGATCTTAGAAATAAGAAGCAAAAGTTCATGAGACATGATACATTTTGAAAAGACTAGTGCTGATAAGAGGTAATCAGTAGAATTACCATTCAATATTCATAGGACAGAAAAATTGTTCCCAGGAGAGAAAAATAAGGATGTAACAAGCTTCCCTTCTCTCTTTTCCCATCTGTTGAAAGCGTTCTCCAGATACTTGAAAAGCTAGTGTCCTCAGAGCCTCAACTGTTTATTTTTAGGCTCACCATTTCCAGATTTCTTTCTGTAGGTCCCAACACCTAAATTTTCAGTTCCCACTTTCAACTGCCCACATATCTACTGATATATATGAAACCAAACTAGCTGTTTTCTCTTTCTCCCCCTTATGGCAAACTCATTTGTTTCTCCTAATCCTCTCCATTTCTGCCAGAGGCTCCACCCTTCTCGGGTTTTTTTTTTTTTTTTTAATTAAAAAAAATTTTTTATACAGCAGGTTCTTATTAGTTATCTATTTTATACATATGAGTGTATATATGTCAGTCCTCCTCATTGCGGTACATGTGCTTCTCACGGCGGTGGCTTCTCTTGTTGTAGAGCATGGGCCCTAGAGTGCGTGGGCTCAGTAGTTGTGGCACGTGAGCTCAGTAGTTGTGGCTCGCGGGCTATACAGCGCAGGCTCAGTAGTTGTGGTACACAGGCTTAGTTGCTCTGTGGCATGTGGGATCTTCCTGGACCAGGGCTCGAACCCATGTCCCCTGCATTGGCAGGCAGGTTCTTAACCACTGTACCACCAGGGAAGTCCCCACCCTTCTCGTTGACCTAACTTTGGAATTGTCTTTGTGTCTGGCTCTTCTTCACTTTGGACCATCAGTTCTTCCTCTTCAACATCTCTAGATTTTGGCTTTGTTTTCATTCCACTGTCACCAGCCTGGTCCACATCCTCATTGTTTTCCAAGCCCAAATTACTGTAATATCCTCCTAACTGGTCCTTTTTGGTTCCCGCCTCTCCTCCCTTCAACTTCTACTCATCACTGCCAGAGTAATTTCTGGAAATCATCACTTCAGAATGCTCCACTCCCTTTATTAGTTTCCTATGGCTAATATAACAAGGTTTCACAAACTGGGTAGCTTAAAACAATAGAAATTGATTGTCTCACAGTTCTAGAGGCTGCACATCTGAAATCAAGGTGTTAACAGGGCGATGCTCTCTCTGAAGCTCTAGAGGAGAAGCCTTCCTTGCCTCTTCCTAGCTTTTGGAGGCTGCTGGCAACCCTCGGCATTCCTTTGCTTACAGATACATCTCTCCAATCTCTGCCCCTCTGTGGTCACAGGATGTTCTCCTTGTGTGTCTGTATCTAATCTTCCTTCTCCTTATAAGGACACCAGTCATATTGGATTTAGGGCCCACCCTAATCCAGTATGACCTCATCTTACTTGATTAAATCTGCAAAGACTATTTTTGAATAAGATCACATTCATAGGTTCTGGGTGAATATGAATTTTAGGGGAAATGGCTATTCAGTTAAAAATTTGGCAGTGGACTTGACTGTCTAACTTAGCAATGGCTTTAACAGATAAGTGATAGTGTACCTTGATGCCTAAAATGCAGAATTAGACTCTGCCTCAGGGCGCCAAACCCTACGTTAACCTTTTTCAGACAGACCCTTGTGAAGGACCTTGTAGAAAAGCTGTCCACCAACTCAGTCTCTCCCATCTTATTTGATTTCTACTTTCCAATCTGATCTCCTTGCCTCACCCTTTCTTCCTACCAGTCTCCCTTCCACACAGTGTCCATTTTATTTTTCTTCTGCCTGAATACCTGCATCTCCCTCTCTCTGTTTCAATTCTGTACTCATTTTTTCCCCCTAAAGGGACACCTCAACTTCTGCTTCCTTTCTGAAACTTCAGACTAGCTTAATCAGTGTAACCTTGGATTGAATTTGCCATCACAGTATAACCAGTCCATGGTCCAGAGTGCCTTGTCAGATGTATATAGATGAACTAAATCAACCAGGGTCTAAAACACAGCAAGAGCTCTCAGACTGTACTCTTATTTCTCTGATGGTAGATTTGTTGCTGGGTGATTCATTTATACTATGGTTGGATGTCTTCTTTTAAATGGAAAGATGAATAGGTGTCTCTTGATGGCTGGGTGTCTCTTTTTGTCCAGGGAACTTTGTCAAAGGAAAAGTATTTTTACAATCTAGGTTGACTTGCTTAAGCCATGAACTTGTTCTTTAAAAGTTATATATGTGCAAAATGTATTTATATTAAATTAATCATATTTTAATTGTAGTAAGGGTGTCTTTCATTTGTATAAAACGTGCTACAGGTACAGCTATGTGAAGTGATCCTTCTTTTGACAAAACAAATGTTCTTATTTTTATTGAAACATGCTTCTTCAGAAATTGAGATTTCTTAGCGTTATGACCGTTTGGACTGACTATAGTATAGCTGCGTTCTCAGAATGACCCTGAAACTGTATGGCTTCTCCAAGACACATGTGGCTTTCTTCTTGGGTTGAGTGCACTTGATCTTTTGGCTTAACCAATTCTCTGTCTAGATCCCTGGAATCCATTTATCCCTAACAGGGGTGTATTTAGACACACTGTGGGCTTAGCCTCTGTGTGCCCTAAGCGTCAACATGGCCAAACTGAAGTTTCAACTTCCCTGCTATCCAGTGGAAGTTATACCTCAGTGATGTAAGATGTTAGTTTTCTTTAGGGGGTTGAAGACCAGAGAACTGCAAAAAGGAGAGAAAATCAGTATTGGCCCTAATGAGATCTAAGTAGGCGGAGCCATCAAAAACAAGGAGAACCTTGGAAGGAGTAGGGGAGTAGAGTTAAAGAATTCACCTATTTCCTATACAACTCTGTAAAACCAGTAATTTCTAGAGAAATCTCAATCAATAGGTTTGAAATTTGTTTCATACCACCACACTGTTATTGCTTTCACAGGAACCAGAGAGCTCTAGTCAACAGGTTTACACTGTAGTCTTTCTGTTAGACTACAGTCTAAACTGACTGTTTATTTGGGCCACAATTATTACTTTTATCTCCTCACTCCCCCCCCAACCCCCAGGTCTCAAATACTCATGTTAAACATTTTTCTTGCTAGTGTGAAAATAAATCCACTGCCTCTAGCAAGTTCTTAAACAGTGAAGCAGGTTGGAAAGTATTAGTATTAAGCTAGATATAATATAGAAATATGTTCTTTTTCTCTAACTCAAATACTTTATTTCCTAGAGGAGGCAATGTGATTGTTCTCTTAAGGTGATTCCTAGCTGAAAATGGTAATAGTCATTAGGTAAATAGATGCCCACTCTACACCCTGCTGTTGCACAGAGGGTGGGGAATTAGAAAAAGTGCTGTGGTAAGGTCCTTTTACTGCTTGTGGTATTCTAACATTAATAGTAAGGTTGATACAACCTTGGGGTTGTTTATATTTAATTTTTAAGCTCACCTGAGTCACCACAAGCAGCTTGGTGTTAGTTCATCTTCTTCAAAAGGATAAATGACAAAATTAGCTGTTCTTGTTGGGCACCTCTAGTTCCAGGGAATCTTAGAGATTCAGTTCTTGTTGCTTGGTTACTAAACTGTTCCATGCAGTTTGCTCAACTTCGAATGGGTACTTCTCTTACAAACATTCTCCCTTGTAAGTAAATTGCTTGATGTGTCAAAATCTAATTTCTGCTTAAAAATTCTTGAGTCAAATTCACCATGACTGAGTTCAAAAAAACAAACGGCCTTGTCTTTTTGGTCTAGATTTTTGTCACCTAGTTGCACCTAGCAGAGCCCCTAGCACAATAATATGAAAAATTAAAAGAGTGATTGCTAAACAAAATTTAATAAAATGGTGGCAGTGCCCATCTCTAGAGGGAATTGAAGTTTCTCTTTGTAGTATAGCATGTGTTTATCGTGTGACCATTTCATAAATATGAAATCTAGTAAAATGGTGGGTAGTTTTTCTCTGGAGGGTGTTAAAAGTGTCTCTTCATAGAATAGCATGTCACATAATAACATGTGGTTCTTTTTACCTGGTCAAGGTGTTTGCCTAAATTTGCTTAGGGCATTTGAAAGCCATCCTTGAAAATTAGTGGATAAATGCTATGAATTTGAGAAATCATTCAAAGCCTTAAGCTGTGGCCTTAAGCATGCATTTAAGTTGTATCTGGCAGTGTTTTTCTTCTTGTATCAATAAGGCAGAAATGGGATATAATTAGTTTTGTTTTTTCTTTATTACTGTGCACAATTCAGAAATATAAACTGAAAAAAAAATACTGCCCCTTCTTGAGTAGATCTGAAATTCCCCAAACTGTGATCCAGAAGAATGCTACCTTTATAGTGGGTCTGTGAGAGCGGAAGGCTCCACTGAGGCTGATTAAGAAATATTTCAAATTTAAAAGGTTGACAAATATGTAGATATATATCAAATAGTCAGTGTCTAATAACTACCAAAATACATGACTCACAATCTCATGCAATCAGAGAGATCTACTTAAATATCTTTTAATTTTCCTTCTTAATAGCAGATCACTTTGACTGAATCTTTAGTGGAAAAATAACTGTCGGAACAGGAACATGGTTATTATTAGCCTCGTTAATCATTTTCTGATTTGTCTTGTTTATGTTTAGTAAATGGAACTTAAAATAGCTTAGAAGCTACATTAAAAAAAAAGAGGTATGGATGGATAGTGGTGATGGTTGCACGACAATGTCCTTAATGACACTTAAATGTCAAAATGGTAAATTTTATGTTATGTATATTTTACCACAATAAAAAAGGAGGTATAATACTTTACATCAGATACGTGAAAAGGAAAGAGGCATCACATGGCAAAAAGGTAATAGAGAAAAATGATAAAAAGTTCAGAGGTCATTTCTCTTATCCAAAACTTTGAATTTGATTTTTAGGTAGAATATAAACACATTGTAAAAAAGATAAATTAATAATCCAATGAAGTAGAGTGGAATAATGAACTAGAAACAGGTTATACCTTAGGCTCTTAGAGACTCTTCTATAATAAGAGCACAGTTTCATTCATTTTACAGTGATTTAATGAGTTCCTCCTACATGCTCTACATGTGGGAATACACTAGAGAGCAAAAGTGACAAAATTCCTGCTTTCAAGGAACTTCTCTTTCAGTGTGCTAGCTGTCACATGAGGAATGTGAATGCAGCTATTATGGTTTGTCCATTTTCCACATGAAGAAGAAGAAGTGGAACTGAATTTAGTGATTTATCTGTTACAAATAGTAGCTAACTAGGTGTCAGGCACTGTTCTAATCATTTAACTGATATTAACTCAGCTGATTGCTTTCATTGTTCCCATTATATAGAAGAGAAAACTGGTGGACAGAGAGGTTACTAAAGTTTAGTATTAGGGAAACAATTTGCATTCTAGGATACTTTCCTGTGTGAAATTCTTAGAACAGGCTAAAAACATGATTACACAGTTTCAAAGAGTTGTACCATTTTCTCACTATTAGATTTTTGTTAAAAAAGCAAAATAACGTCTACTCCCCCTCCTCCTGCCATAAGACATAGACATCAGCAAGAGGGTCTGTATAATTAAAACGAATTGAGATTTGATTGTTCTTTGCTTTGGTTTTGTTTTGTTTTGTTTTTACATGTTGTTACAATTAAGAAAAAAAAAAACATTCCTGAGTTATATCGGCTCCTGCCAATTTTTCTGAGTTAATATTAACTACATTTCGGCTACATTTAAATGCTTTAAGCTATCCTACGAGCTTAAAGTATTTGTACATACAAATATTTACAGGAAATTGGAAAGAATATAGGCGTAAGAAATTGTACCTATTTTAGAAGAAATCCTATTTCAAATACAACTTTTTTTTTTTAGGATTAGAATCAGCCACTTGTAGCAGAAAACCCCCAAGTAATAGTGACCTGATATACAAAGCTTACTTTTCTCTCACATAAGATAAATCTGTACTTCTTTACCAGTAGTATGGCAACTCCACAGTCAAAACGACCCAAGCTCTTTCTGCGTTTCTGTTTCCTAGCCTAGCCCAAGGCTTCCATTCTCAAGGTCAACTCTTGGTCCAGTTTGGCTACTGGAGCTTCAGCCATCATAGCTGCATTATAGACCACAGAAAAGTGGAAGAGGGAAAAGTCAGTAGTACTACACTTTGCTGAAAAAGCTTCCTTTAAGGAGCCTTGCCAGAAGTCTTACTCGGCACTTCCTCTTATATCTCATTGGTCGGAACTTAGGCTCCATCTGGCTGCAAGAGACACTGGGAAATATAGTCTTTAAGCTATGTACATTGTACCTGGAATAAAATCTGAGTTCTATTAGTAATAATGAGTTGAATGGATATTTGGTAGACAAATAGCAGTCTCTACTGCAAGCTATCTTCAGATCATAATTGGACAGTTAGACATTCTTTTTAATGAATATTCTGACTTGAATATTCATTTATATGCTGAACATCAACATATATCACAGATAGATTATTTTTAAAAAGAATCAGAACATGAAAAAACAAAATTCACATGAAAGCCATATTGAAAAAAATCTTCTACTTCTTGAGTGTTTTATTATCAAGCATTGGGTGAAGTATCATCACAATATTCCTATGAGTTAAGTACTATCATTGTGGCTGTGTTACAGAGAAAAGAAACAGAGGCATCAAGATGAAAGCAGCTTTCCCAAATGACATGAGCTAAGAAGTGATAGAGCTCTGGGAAGTCTGGTTCCTAATGATGTACCTTCAAAGCCCTTGCATGATGCTGCTTCATTTTGTCATTCAGGATGTTGCAGTATTTCAAGACATTGCAGCTGGTCATCATGAGCGATGATGATTGTTTTATGGTCTGGTGAGGAATTCTGGCTGTTCAAATTATTTAACTGTTGGGATTCTGTACCCATGTGATTGTACTGTATGCATATTTTAAAAAATGTGTGCAGTAGATCAAAATACACACTCACATTTACCTCTGAGAATAGTTTTTGAAGGAAGATTTTCTGTATGCGAGGGAATGTGTTCTGAGCACAAGTAGTGGACAGATATTACATACTTGTCTTCAGAGGGCTGATGATGCTCAGTCCTCAGATGCTGAGACGCAGGACACAGCATCAGTGCCAGCTGAGAGCCAACAGCTTCAATGACCTGAAGTTTTTAGTTTTTACATTACTTCTGCTTTTGCCCCTATTTGAGATTCAAAGATGATGAAATTGAAGTGGAGTTCTACTTCTTCCACTGGAGGAGACAAAGTTTCTGCAACTGTTCATGTGTGAGAGCATGCGTGAGTGTGTGTGTGTGTGTGTGTGTGGTTAGAGAAATTCCACGCATCTGCAGGGAGCACTGCCATTAGCAAGGAGAGTGGTGTGGAGTGGAGAGGAGAGTGAGGAGGAATTGGGGACCAGGACTGGCATCTCCCTGGGGCTCCAGAACCACTCACCTAAGTAATGCAAACACTCCCCAATGTATGAACTGGTCATCTTGGGACAGAAATGTTCAACAGGAAATGCCCTGTTCAACCCACACATTTTCAGGGGTAGAGCTTGGCTTGTTCTTCCATCTTTGTTTGAATCATCCCATTAATCAACCATAGTGAAAGATCACTTAGTCATCTGTGAAACTGTAAACTCTTCATTGTTCAGAATCACTGGTGTGGCACACATCTTTTTCTACTCATGAACAAATGCAAACTCAAATGCTCGTTTTTCTCATGAGTTTTTTTTTTTAATGTTTCTTCTGCTAAATAGTCACAGCCTCTTTTCTCATGTCTCCCCACCCCACGAATCGTCTTTTCTCAGTCTCTATACTCCAACATGTCTCAGATTCATGGCCAGTGCTGTGCCGTGGGTGTCTCCTGTCTAGGGACCAGCTTTTGAGGGACCTGCAACCCTCAGAGGTTGCAAAGCTGGGCTGGGAGGATTCCTGGAGCACGGGCAGTGAATCTGAGACCCTCAAACCCAGGAGACCTACTGCCTTATCACAGTGTATCTAACCTTTTTGTTCATTATTGCTACCCCAAGTAGAAAAATTTAATGTAATTTAATTTAGAGGGCAATCAGATACTACAGAATAGGACTTTATCAGGTGCCCGCAGCTTTGGAAGACCACAGACCATTGTTATAGCCAAGATTTTTTGATTCCCCAGATCTAAGTTTTCCCTTGTCAGAGATAATAATTGTTGCTGATGAGAACAGATGCATTAATATAAGAGGTCCACTACTCCATATGAGCACGAAACATTGAATAATATGTCTTACACATGTTTGGACTATGTTCTCAAGTATTTATAGACCCATGGAGCCAGTAGATTTTAAGTTCTGTGAGAAGTTTTTTTTTTTTAATCCATTTTGTTTACTGTTATTATCTCCAGTTTCTAGAACAGTACCTGAAACATAGTAAGCCCTTATTAACTATTTGTCGACTGTTGCATTATCAATAAAATACAAATTCAGTCTACACATTACTGATCTCAGTATTTTTTGATTATTATACATTTCTCAATCAACACTCACTAAAAGGACATTAATGTGTGTGTTTAGGGGAAGGGGGTTGGGGTAGGTCCTCAGACTCTACTGATGTTCCAATGGAGTCTCTGCACTTTAAAAAGTGGAGAAACTGCCTTAAGGAGCCCAGAGTATGGCTGGAAATGGCAACTAATAATTTGTTTATTATTTTGTTCACTTAGCAATTTTTATTGAGTATGCTACAGGCCTGGCACTGTTCTGGGTGCTTGGGATACATCAAGCCCCGCCTCCCTGGTGCTTACAGTCTAGTGGAGGAGACGAAAAACCCAACGTGATGAACAAGTTAACTAACTATCTAGTTTTGGAAGATGACAGTGGACAAAGGAAAAGGAGAGAGGGAGACAGGGGAGCAGGAGTGGGGAAGGGGGAGGGGGGTCAGAATAAAACTCTTGAAGAGAGCATTTGTGCAATACTTCAAGGAGGACTTGTCAGCAACTGATATGGAGAAGTCTACAGGTAGTGTTTTCTGGGGAGGAAATCAGTTCAGTTGTGAAATATTTTCAGAAATCCAAGCAGAGATGTCCTGGGATTTGGAAGTGGGTCCAGACTTGATATAATATCTTGAGTTCCCAGCATAGAGATGATTGAAATCACCAAGGAAATGAGTATAAGAAAAAAGAGAAGGAGATTGGTGTTTTCATATTCCTTTATCTTATATGTCTACTCTATTGTTAGATTATGCCACTTTTTCTTCACATCTAGAAATTTTCAAACATCTGAAAAAAATGTGGAAAAAATGGTACAGTTCCCTCCAAAACACTTGTGTGTGTATGTGTGTTTTAAAGAAAACTTCAGACACTATATTTTTGCACCCATAAATATTAATACCTTAGTGTATATCTCTACTAGAGAAGGACTGTTAAAAATAGAGCCCCATATCAAAATAGAGCCCCATATCATAACTATATTTAACAGGCAAATAAATGATAATTTTTAAATATCAAATTCCCAGTTTTCCCCAGCCATTCCATTCAAAATGTCTATTTACAGTTGGTTTGTTCCGATTAGGATCCAAACAATGTCCAAACCATGCATTTGGTTGGTGTGACCATCCCATTTTTTTTCTTGCCATTTGTTTACTGAAGAAACAGGAAATATATCCTGTAAAATAGTCTACAGTTTGGAGGTGGCCAATAGAATCTTTATGATGACATTTAGCGTAATCTCCTCTACTTTCTTTCTTTATTGTTACCTGTTAATTGGATTTTAAGGCTTGATTACATTCCTGTTCAATATCATTGGTAAGAACACTGTGGAATTGCATCAGGATGTGATAAGATCTGGAAACACCACTTTTAGAGATGTTAAGATTAATCAGTGATTCCAGGGTTAAGTTTATCTGTTATCATTTCCTGTCAACCCTTCATTATGATAGTTTTGGTTACCACTAGTTGCCTAGATTCATCAAGGTTGAAAAGAAAGGTAATTTTAACAAGGTTGAAAAAAAAAAAAAAAGGAGACCAAAGGCTGAGCCTTGGGACGCTTAGACATTATGTCAGAGTGAAGAGGAGGACCTGTCAAAGGAGATGGAAATGGGGTCCTCACTGTGGCATCTTGAAAGACAAATGAAGAAAATACAGGAAGAAAAATGATCAGTTGTATCAGCTGTTACTCTTAAGGTACGTACACTGAGAACTGATAGCTGGTCGTTGTAGTCAGAGACTTGGAGGTCACTGGTGACTTTGTCAAGAGCAGTTTTATAGAGTGGTTGTGGTGAAGGCCTAATGGGAGTGAGTTCATGAGAAATTGAGAGGAAACGAATTGGAAACAGAGGAGATGAGAAGAAGAGTGGATGGATCAGGGCAGAAGAGTAAGGTTGTTGGGCTACATGACAGGCCCACCTGATGTTTGGGTCATGAAGATGTGGTTGTGTGTTTCTCTTCAGTCAGTTCAGCTGCATGGGGAGCTGGCAGAGATTTGAATGTCACAGGGCAGTAGTTCTGTATGATGAATCAAGAGAGGGACCAGGGATTCTAATGAATGAAAATGGTGCAGGTGAGGCAGGAGTGTAGATGCTGAGTGAAAGGGGAGTGGGATCCCAAGCATGCTGCTTGTCCTTTCTAATTAGGGTCAAGAGCTTGCATCTCCCAAGAGCCCTGCTGCTTCACGGAAGTCTCTGAAGTTGGGTTCTTCATGGATGCTTTGCAATCTGACCAGAAGTGTGTTTGGAAGACTTGCATTCTGTGTAGCCTTATCCAGAATCCAAAGGCCCTTCAGGAGACTCCAATGGCAGAATGTCTGTGGTTGCTTGAAACCAAAGTGGGTTACCTCAGCCCATAGCAGATCCACCCTGTGAGGAGCCCCCAGAGCCTCCTGAAATGAATTTTCTGCCCTGATAGCCTCCCACCTGCTTTGGTGTGACCACAGCCTTCAGCACGTATCCTCCTGTGTGATGTCGGGCTCCTAGTTGATCTAATTCCTTTTCAAATAGAATCTTGTACTATAGCAATCCAGCAAGGAATGAAATAGTGATTGAGTTTTCTTTCCTTTGCAAACCAAAACCAAAACTAAAGTAGAAGAAAAGAAACCTAAAATAAGCAAACGAAAAAGCAAAGAACATTTTAATGCCAGAAACTGAAATAGTCCACTCAATGTTTGAGACAAAGCACTCAGAATTTCTTATAAATAAATATTCTGGGGCTTCCCTGGTGGCGCAGTGGTTGAGAATCCGCCTGCCGATGCAGGGGACACGGGTTCGTGCCCTGGTCCGGGAAGATCCCACATGCCGCGGAGCAACTAAGCCCGTGAGCCATGGCCGCTAGGCCTGCGCGTCCGGAGCCTGTGCTCCGCAAAGGGAGAGGCCACAACAGTGAGAGGCCCGCATACCGAAAAAAAAAAATAAATAAAAAAAAAATAAAAATAAATAAATAAATATTCTGCAGCTTACATGCTCTAAAGCAGCTACTAATGTGAATGTATTGTCTTCTTCACCAGTAAAGTTTTACCCGGGAGACTCTTCCAGGCCATAAGGATTTATTATTAGAAAGTAAAGGACATGGTTTTAAATGACTATTCTAAATGAAGCCACATGATAATTTTTGATTTTCTGCAAGAGAAGATATGAGAGATCTTTTTCTACCCCTAAGCAGAAAAAAAAAATGAGCAAAGATAATTTTACTGTTTAGCTGTGTTATTGATGAACTCTGCCATCACAGTGTCACGTGAGTGGGGAAAACTACTGAAATGGATCTGGACAAATGGTTCATAGATTTGAGCAGAGACTTTGGGCAAGGCTTTTACCACAGTCCTTTCAGAAGCGATCAAAAGCAGCCTGTCTGAAGCTGGTTGAGCACTGGTGAAGCACTCAAACTTGGTTCGACAGATCCTGGTTTAAAGGCTAGCTTTGCTACTAATTAGCTGCTTATTCTTGGTTGAATTAGTCTCTGAAAATTTCTCTACTAGTATACAGCTCATAAGGTTGGAAGGTGTTGGAAGGATTAATTGAGACAATACATATACTTAGTTATAAAAATCTGGTACCATAATAACGTTTGTGATAGATAATAATGATCTCAATAACCACACCTCAGAAAAAAGTTTCTGCTTGGCTTGCCATTTCCCTGGTAGCAACAGCTACAGTAACATAGAAATTATGCGCTTATGCAGATATATCTTTTAAAAAAAATTTTATTGAAGTTTGGTTGATTTACAATGTGTCAATTTCTACTGTACAGCAAAGTGATTCAGTTATATATATATATTCTTTTTCATATTTACTTCCATTATGGTTTGTCAACGGATATTGAAAACAGTTCCCTGTGTTATACAGTAGGACCTTGTTTTGTTTTGTTTTTTATAAATTTATTTTATTTATTTATTTTTTAAACATCTTTATTGGAGTATAATTGCTTTACAATGATGTGTTAGTTTCTGCTTTATAACAAGGTGAATCAGTTATACATATACATATATCCCCATATCTCTTCCCTCTTGCGTCTCCCTACCTCCCACCCTTCCTATCCCACCCCTTTGGCTGCATTGGGTCTTCATTGTTGCGCACAGGCTTTCTCTAGTTGTAGAGAGCAGGGGCTACTCTTCGTTGTGGTGCACGGGCTTCTTGTTGTGGTGGCTTCTCGTTGTGCAGCACGGGCTCTAGGTGCAAGGGCTTCAGTAGTTGTGGCACGTGGGCTCAGTAGTTGTAGCTCGCAGACTCTAGAGCACAGGCTCAGTAGTTGTGGCACACGGGCTTAGTTGCTCCGCAGCATGTGGGATCTTCCCCAGCCAGGGCTTGAACCCATGTCCCCTGCATTGGCAGGCAGATTCTTAACCACTGCACCACCAGGGAAGTCCCAGGACCTTGTTGTTTATCCATTTTATATATAATAGTTTTTATCTGCTAATCCCAAACTCCCAATCCTTCCCTCCCTCACCACCCTACCCCTTGGCAACCACAAGTCTTCTGTACATCTATGTGTCTGTTTCTATTTTTTAGGTACGTTCATTTGTGTCATATTTTAGATTCCCCATATAAGTGATATCATATAGTATTTATCTTTCTATTTGTATTTTTCTGACATACTTAGCTTAGTATGGTAATCTCTACATCTACCCATGTTGCTTATGCAGATATTTCTTCTTTTTAAAAAAATTTTTATTGGAGTATAGTTGATTTACAGTGTTGTGTTAGCTTCTGCAAAGTGAATCAATTATACATATATCCACTCTTTTTTGATTCTTTTCCCATACAGGTCATTACAGAGTATTGAGTAGAGTTCCCTGTGCTGTACAATAGATCCTTATTAGTTATCTGTTTATGCAGATATTTCTTGACTGATCTCCTGTTGACTCACAAGGAGAAAAATAATTTAGCTATACCTCATCAATGGTTTCGCTTTCTTCCTTCCCCCCAATATAATTATATCACAAGTACTGATTAAATCATTACTGTGATATGTAAATATTGCCCATTGCTAAGCCACATAGGGAATTATGGCCACATTTTTATTTTTGAACAAATCTTTCATTTTTCTTGAGGTTAATAATTACTTCATATTTTCCACTGCCCAGTTTTTAAGCTTTATTTTTTCCAGATATTTCAACATTTGTCTAATATGCCTACACAAATATGCTCAAATACAAAGTTACAACTTTTCCCCCTGGGATTATACCTGACAGCATCTTCCATCTTTGGTTCAAATTGAAATCCTACATCATCTTCTTTTTTGGTTTATTTTCTTGCCTCATTTATGGGGCAAATCCTTGAGGAACTTCCTAAGAAGGGACACATGTTAGCTAAATTTTTTAAAGTTCTTGCAAGTCTGAAAATGTCTTTTTCCTTATTCTTCCATCTAAATGATAATTCAGCTGGGTATGGAATCTTCCTTTATTATTTAGAAGACATTTATCCATTGTTTTCTAAAGATCCTTATTACTATTGAGTAGTCTGATGCTAATCTTATCACTCATTCTTTGTATGTCTTTTTTACCACAGTCCCCTTTCTCACCCAAGCATTGTGGCTCTTTTATATCCAGTGTCCTGTAATTTCATAATTATGTGGTCTTTTCATTCACTGTGCTGGATACACACTCAGTGGACCCTCTTGGGTTTTGGGAATTTTGTGAGGAAGGGTTACTTTAAAAAATTTCTTCAACCTTATCTTCCAATTTGTCCAATAAATTAAAAAAAATTATGTCTGAACTATTTTAAATTTCCAGGGGCTACTCTTTGTCTTCTAAAGCTTTCTTTTAGAAATATATAAAAGCTATAATATATACATATATTTTTTTAATAGATTTTGGTTCATTGTTACTGTGTTAACTTTTTAGCTCCCTGAGAATATTAGTTATAGGTATTTTCTGAGTTCAGTTTTAAAATTTTTATATTTAACTTTCTTTTTTAGTGAAATATATTAGATATATGACATTGTGTAAACTTAAGGTGTACAGCATGTTAATTTGATATATTTATATATTGTAATATGATTTCCGTTGTAGTGACAATTAGCACCTCTATCATGTTATGTAATTACAGTTATAGGTATATTAAAAACACTTTTCTTCTGGTCCCTGAATTATCCCTTTTCTCCTTCCTTCCCCCCTTCCCTCTCTTCCTTATTTCCTTCCTTCCTTCCTTGCTTTCTTCCTCCCTCCCTTCCTCCTTCCCTCTCTCCCTCTCTCCTTCCTTCTTTTTCTTTTGCTCTTGATTTTGGAGGCTTATCACAAAATATTTGACCATTCATTCATTTTTAACCATGAGGAACCAAAAATGCTCTGAGTGAAACTCAGTGGGCTTCAATACAAGGATTTCTCTGGGACTGATTAGTTTCTCCAAATCTATAATTTTCCAGTCTCCTTTTCAGGAAGTGAAAGCCTAGTTGCCTGTTGTATGGAAGTGAAAGTGAGGGTAGAGTGATTCCCTAATCAGAATGTAGATTCATTAATTTGCTTGTCTTCAGTCCTTAGACCTCCCTGACCCACATCACGCTTGGAATTCCAAAGTATGAAACTTTTAATTATCTTTCTCCAGAAAATAAAATTCAAGTATTTTGACAGGGATTTGGGGGATAGAGATAGAGAGTAAAAATGTGAAGCCTGATGTTGACAAGTAGGATGGGAGCCTGTTAGTTTAACCTATTATATACAGATTTTCCACCAGTTTCTCTGACATCTTAGCCACTTTATCCCTCTGTGCTACTTTATCCCTCTGAGTTGTTCTGGAATTCTGAGGGGCCATTGCCTTGATTCTCACTGATATCCTTTTCCATCCTCTACCCCTTGTGTTATCTCTAAAAGATGAAATGATTTTAGGAGCTGAATTTTAGACTCTTCCCCAATACAGAAAATAAAGGTAATTTTCTTTTAGATTTTTTTCCTTCTGATTAAAGCTCTTTCCACATTTCCAGTGGAACTGCCTCTCTCTGGGGGAAGGTGTCTGCCTAGTGCTTACTGCTGGAAGAGTTCTCTTATGACTGGACACAGAGCAGAGCCCGTGACCATAGGGTTTCTAAATCCTTTTGGTTTCTGTTTTCAAGTTTAAAAAGTGCTACAAGCTTGAAGTATAGTATTAAGTGTCAAAATTATCTCTCCCTAATAATATTTTTCAGAGTGAATTTTTATGTTTTAAATGCTCTTTTTCATATATGAATCTTTACCAGAATGTGAAGAAACTTCCATTTTTAAAAAACAAATGTCAAAACCATGCTTTCAAATAAAAGTTGCCCTTCAATTCTACTTGAGCAACTCTACACCTGAGACAATATTGCTGCATTTCTCAAAATACTGTAGAAAATATTCTAAAATTTCTCTTAGATCCAACTTGTAAGCCTCACACATCATTATGTTGCTGTTTTTATGGTCCCTAAAATGGTATAAGGGACCTAGTTAACCAGATTTTTATTTGCATAACAATTGACTGTGATAAAATTTTTTTTCACTTTTTGCTCTGCTATATATAAAAAAAGTGATTTTTATAACCATTTAAAGTTTAAGCTATAGTTTTTACCATATGACTAATAGCCAATAACCTAAGTGAGTTTAAGCAAATAGAATCTGTAGAGAATTTTGATATTTCTCAGAGTCAATGCAGGGAATCCTTTTGTCCTGAGCATTTTATAGAATAGCTCATTATGGTTGAGTGGTTAGAATAACTTGTGGTTATTTGGTTAAGTTTCTTTTTTGAGGCATTTTTAGCTGATCTATCACTAATTCTATTCCTGCTACCTTCTCCCCACCAGCCAACTTGTATAAGGCTTGATATAAAATTTTATAATTAGTTTTGTTTGAGACAAATTTTGAAATCAACATATTGCCATTTTCTTTTCAGGCAGGTCCCTGAGTTTTGATTTTCAGAAATTGAAATTGTGGCACGATATTCCCACTAGATAGTCTTATCTCTTGATTAAACTCATTAGTGGAAGAGAGATGTATTGTTTACCTTGATGCAGACAGGATCCTCAAATCATTTATGGCTCTTATAGAAAACGATGTGAAATGAATTAGACAAATTGTCTTGCAACCTCTAACACATTGAACCACTGGGCGTCTATTTAAGCTGGGAATTTTAGGTGATAGGACAAAAAGTGTGTAAATAATCTGCAAAGAAGATAATTACTTTACAGATACAATTTAGTTTTTTTCTTACAATAAACAGAGTAGCTTGTTACTTATGAAATTGTTAAAGCCCTTGATAACGTGCAATCAATGCTATCCATTTAGAGATAAATGTTGTTTTGCCAATCACTATGTTAATGTTAACCTAATAATTAACTCATGCGCTGTTGTAGGGCTTTTTATACTAATGTGGAGAACGTTCTTTGTTTAGGAGTAATAGATCATATTCTCTAACTATTTTCTTAATTATGTGGTATATACTGGTTTGCTGAAAAAAATCTAAGTGATGAAAAAGTTTATAAATTAAGAAGCAAAAGCTATGTTGTCTTACTTTTCCAAAAGCACTCCTTAGTAGATAAACATTGTTGAACAGTATTATGAAACTGTCTCTAGATATTTTCTAGGCATTTTCACATACTTACACACCTAATTAATTTTTATACAGTTGGGATCATATATCATCTGATCTGCAATTTGCTGTTTTTCACTTAACATGCTGTGACTGTTTTTCCAAGCCATGACATGTATCTCTAAAATGTTTTTGAAACTGCTATAGTTTTTAAACATTTTAATTTCTTTATATACATATGTGTGTGTAAATTGATTACTTACTTACATCTTCATTTCTTAGACCTCCCAATTTTTTTGCTATCTTACTGCTTTAAGATTGTCAAGAATTATAATAATTACTACTCTGTAGTTATAAAATATATTTATTTATATAAAATAATAATATTTAATAAAATAATAATAAAATTCTCAAAGAAGAATTTACCAAGCAGAGAGGTCATTTACTTTGGATCAATCTTTCTTGGATCCCTTTTCTTTTGACTGGAGGATATCCTTGAGTAATTTTTCAGAATGGGTATGAGGGTTATAAACTTTCTGACCTCTCATATGTTCAAAAATCTTGCCTTCATATTTGCTAGCAGTTTCATTGAATATCAAATTCTAGGTTCAAATTCTTTCACCCTTAGAACTTCGAAGATACTGCCCAACTGTGGTTTAGAATCTGTTGCTGCTAATGAGAAATTCTGGTGTCAGTCTGAGACATTTCTTTGAGGTCACCTGACTGTTTCTTCTAGGAAACTATTATTTATCCTCTGACTGATGAAACTTTGTATCATGTCTCTAGGTGTGAGTGTTTCTTTTGTTTAGTCCTTTAGATATTCAAAAGGCCTTTCAATTAAAGTCTCATCTTTCTTCAGCTTGGCAAAATTTTCTTCTGTTATGTTTTGGTTTTCTTCTTCCCCTTTATTGTCTCTCTTCTCTCCTTCTTGAAGGCCTTTTTGATATATTGGATTCCCTATCTCACTCTTCCATGTCTTTGAGATTATCTCATATTTTTATATCTTTGTTTTCTTTTTATACTACATTTAGAATACTCTTTCACTTTGGGACACCACCTATTAGATCTTCAGTTATGTCAATTTTATTAGTAAATCTGTGTTTGAATTTTTAATTTCAATTTTGGTAACTATATTTTTAATTTCTAAGAATTGGTTGTTTGTATTCTACCTTTTCCTGAAACCCTACTTTTACATTCCACAATACCTAGAAAGAACTTATTCTTATTCATAGCTGATTAGGAGTACACTCTGAGTGCAGAATATTGTGGGGCAAACGTTTTGTTACTGTCTTCAAGTCTCCCCAATGCCTAGAAGTTATCACCTCCCTCAACATCCCTTTCTCTCTTTTTCTCTACCCCTCACCACATCGCTAAATTCCAATTTTCATTTTGCTATCACTCTTTGTTCTGGGACCAGCAGACTTCCACTTCATGCTGTCATTCCTCAAATCTGCATTGTCAGTACTGCTTTGCATTCCCTTATTTAAAGTGAGGTGAGAAAAGTAATAGCTGTGAAGGAAGATGAATTCAATCCCACTATACTCCTTTTTCATTGTAATCTTCTCCCATTTTATGGATGAAATAACCTGTTGTAGATCTCTCTGAGAATGGAGAAGAGAATTTTAAAAGTACTCTTTTATTCCCAGAATCATCTCTATTTTATTTTTTTCATGGCTCATTAATTTCATTTGTTTGTCTTATGTCCTCTCTTTCTTGCTCTTTATTTTCCTCAAACATCCGGTGGTCCATGGTGGTCTGTTTGTTGTGTTCACATTTATTAGTTAGAGTCAAGGTTGGAACAGGCAGCTGGTCAGTGATTTCACTGTGGGCGTGGGAATCTGTTCCCCTGCCATACGTCTCCCCACACTGGGCAAGCTGATCTGGTTCTGGGTCAATGAATGGACCATTTCTTCTTGCAGGCATACTTCCAGCCTGATGGATGGGAGCAAGCAGGGAGACAGGCTGGAGAAAGGTCAAGCTAGAGAAGACTTCCTCTGTGCATGGTCCTGGGCAGAGGTGCCTTCTTGATTTATTTTTTCTTCTTCCTGTCTACAGTTGAGATCTAGAGTTTCTTAGGCTTTCTCTGGCATCAAAATCCCTAGCTGGATTCTTCTTCATACAGATCACCCACATTTTCAGTAAACAGAGCTCAGGCTTTGGGTGGAGGCTAAAAGGCTCAAGCTTATTGGGCAAGAGGTTGGAAGTACATGGTTTTCCACGCTTTTCTGAATGAAGTTCTTTAATGAACTACTCTGATAATTGCTCCAAGGTGCTTTGCATTTGTGAACTTCTGGCTTCTAGGAAGAACTCCTTTACCTCTGGTGTGTTACCTCCGCTCTGATTTCTGTGCCAGTTGCATCTGCTTCCTACCTTGAAGGGGTAGGAAGGAAGGGGAGACACGTAGGTGTGCTCTGTCCCTTTCCCTGAACCACAAGCCCTTCTGATTTATTTATTTATTTATTTATTTATTGCGGTACGCGGGCCTCTCACTGTTGTGGCCTCTCCCGTTGCGGAGCACAGGCTCCGGACACGCAGGCTCAGCGGCCATGGCTCACGGGCCCAGCCGGTCCGCGGCATGTGGGATCTTCCTGGACCGGGGCACGAACCCGTGTCCCCTGCATCGGCAGGCGGACTCTCAACCACTGCGCCACCAGGGAAACCCCTGATTTATTTTTAAATAAGATTTTATATTTTTACAGACTCGTGTACTTTATCATTGTAGCTTCTCAGTGTTTGGGTCCAGAGTCAAACCTTTATAAGCCTATAATTTTTTAAAAAGGCGTTTATTTTCATGTGGATGAAAGGAGCAGACCAAAATGAAGTTGTGTATTCCAAAATGTTTTGAAACGTTTTTCTCAATGAGTGATTCAGGTATACAGCTGGTGTGAGTCCCTGCAAAAGAGCGTGTACATCTGTGTATGAACACACACACACACACACACACACACACACACACACCATTTTTCCATGTCTCCTCTCGTCTAACTGTTCCAGCGGACACAGGCAGCTGAGTGGTGGCTGGTGGTAGGAGTTTTCGCCATTTGCAGAGCCAGTGGCTCTGGCAGGAATGTGTGCAGGAGCCAGTCACATCGACAACAGGAGTAAAATATTGAGTCATCAGGAAATGACTTTCCCTCCCACTTACCTCTTCTCTTGCAGCTGACAACTCCCCCAAACAGTAGTGGAGGCAGGTTCTGTTGACTTGCTTAGCCTGTGTCCACTGTGAGCCACAAACACCTTAGAGACTTTCTTTCAGGACGCTGGAACTCATGAAACCAAATGAAACTCATGGTCTCTCCCCACTCCCCCAATCCTGTTCTATGTGTTTTGTAAGTGGCACTTTCCCTCCCCACTTGACTTTCCTTTTGAAACATACCCTGATTTTAGTTTATCCATTGTCACCTCTATGGGTCTCCTCCTTTCTAGTGACATCATTATGGTGCAGTCCCCGTAGTCCTGGACTCTTGCGCTAGGCCCTGCTGACCTTCTGCCTTTTAGTTGTTTCTCCTTTCCATGATTTCTACCTTTGCCTCCATGGCTCTGATGATGACCAGATTAGACACTTTGCAAAGATAGTATCCCTGTTTGATTCCCTCTCTGTCCTCCACGTGCTCTCCATGATGCTCGGCATTCAGTCACTAAGGTTAATGAAGACCAGGGATACACAGCTGGCAGAGGGTGGAGGTTAATGATGGCTTGCGTTCTTCTGTCGCTACCCCTTCCCTATGCCTTCTCCACCACTGGCCCCTCACATCTCTCAGTCTTCCTGTCATGACATGCCTGGCCAAGGACACTCCCGTATAAGAGGGCTTCCCATGAGCATACCCATATTTTATAGAAACAGATAAAAATTTGTAGGGAAGAAAACCCCACCACAGGGCTTCTTCTTTCTGGGCTTCCTGAAGATAAGCCTGGTTATGGAGCAGTCCCAGCCTTGGTACTTACAGGAAGTGGGCCTCTTTCTCTCCTACTCTAGAAAGCAGATCCAAGATAACGAAAGCAATGTTACTACAGGAAGTGCCGTGGAGCTCCTCGAATTTATATTTTAAAGGGATTATTCACAGTTTATTACTAGTAACTGATTACGTGGGGAAACACTGGACAGCTGACCAGGAAACCGTGCACTTGAAGAAATGAAGTGTCCGCACTTAGCGAGGTCGTCAGCCTCGTGCATTTGCTCACGCACACTCTGTTCTGCCCAACAGGGCGACTTCCTGTCCTGTTGAGCTCGCTCCATTTTGCTTTTTCTGTGTCTTTCCCACACCATTTTCTCCCCGTCAAGTGCCGATCTCTGCTTGTCGGATCCTCTAAAACAAGCCTAAATGCTACTTGTCTTCTATGACATTCCTCACCCCCATCCCAATAGAAATCTTTGGTTCCATCTAGCTGTTTGTTTACATGTTTATTATAGTATAGTTTACCTGTATCAGAGTTTTTGGTGCATATGCTTTATTTCTTCCAGACTCAGTGTATTTCATTTATTCTTGTACTCCACACAGTACCTAGCCTAGTACCTTGTACAACACAGATGATCAATAGATCTTGTGGAATGGATTTATATTAAATTAACATCATTTGTGTGTCCTGGATAGTAGAGGTTTTAACCTTTGGGAGAATGTCTATGGTTCATTTTTAAACGTGGCTCATAGTCTTCATGGAAAAATGGATAGTAATAACAACAGTAAGATTATCTCATTTAAGCCTTATGACAACTTGGTGAAGTAGGTATTTATTTTCATTTTACTGGAAAGGAAACAGTCTTGGAGAAGTTGAATAACTTGCCAAGGATACGCAGCTGGTAGAAAATAGTAGAGCCACTGTGTTCTGTCTGTGTTTGAGTATGTGCTGGTTTATTATTGTCTGAATTGTAAACAAACTACAGAATATAGCTGGCTTTTCGGTCTACTCCCATTTTGATAGCTTGGCTCACCGTATTGCAAGATCAGCAAGGGAGACTCTTCCTCTGAGGGAGTGACTTTCCGCACTGAGTGTTTGGGATGCCCCGAACTGTTACCACGCTGTCAGTTACCATTTCCTGAACGCCCGCCGTGCTAGGAGTACCAGCCCCACCGGCCCCCTTCCCTCCTCCACTTTGTTAGAAGCCGGAACTGAGAAAGTCGTTGTGTAAGTTACCATAACTTTCCAGATGCTTTTGGAAACAAACAGAAGTTCATCAGAGGGCCAATGACTGCATCTTTTGGTAGAAAGTAAAGCTTTGCCTACCATAAACACTCAGTGAATGTTTCCTGAATAGAGACAGGACTGGAAAAACACTGCTCCCTGGCTCTCTTGATCCACAGGAGGTTCATAGAGCCTTCCCATTTCTCTCTTTTTTGTGTGTGTGTGGTACGCGGGCTTCTCACTGTTGTGGCCTCTCCCGTTGCGGAGCACAGGCTCCGGACGCGCAGGCTCAGCGGCCATGGCTCACGGGCCCAGCCGCTTCGCAGCACGTGGGATCTTCCCGGACCGGGGCACGAACCTGTGTCCCCTGCATCGGCAGGCGGACTCTCAACCACTGCGCCGCCAGGGAAGCCCCCTTCCCCTTTCTGTAATTCCCTTTACCTTCTGTTGGATACATAGCAGAGTTGTTTACATGTTTGGTTTTGTTTGAATTTTCATTATTGATTTAAAGCAGAGATTGGCAAATTTTTCTGTAAAGGGCCAGATCATAAATATTTTCAGCTCTGTGGGCTATTTAGTCTCTGTCACACCCGCTGAACTCTGCCATAGACAAGAAAGCAGCCGTAGACAATCTGTGAACGAGCGGCATGGCCATGGTCAAATCCGACTTTATTGGAAAAAATGAGGGGATCAGCCTGGGTTGTAGCTTTCCGACCCCTGATTTGAAATGTGCTATGCTTATTAGATGCTACTGTGTTTGAGTTTGTGTTTTCCATATTTTTCTAAAGTTTACTGGGCAGGAAATGACTAAATTGATGACACAACCATCTAATTTAATCATTGAGATAATAGCATCTCACACGTAATGAGTGTTTGCTACGTGTCAGGCAATTTGCTAAGCACTTTACATGCTTTCTATTATTTATAAAGCGAGTACTATTATTATTTTCATGTACAGCCAAGAAAACTGAGTCACAGAGAGCCTGCCGGGGTTACATGTTGCCAATATATTGATACAGGTGGACTGATTTCAGGATTCATGAGCAGATACTAATGATACTAAACTGAGATGGGCCTTACAATTGGAAATCTGGTTCACATTCCAACTTTATTCCATGGCAAATTACATTAAGGCTGAGCCTCAGTTTTCCCACTGATAAAAGAATAATAATAGAACTTGTTCTTCCAACCACAGAGACAACTGGGAGGATAAAAAAGTATGTGAATGTGCTTTACAAACTGTAAACACTATATAATTGTTAGTTATTAGTCTGTCATTTGGATAAATCTTAGTCTTTTTTATTGAAGTGTAGTTAATTTACATTATTGTGTTAGTTTCAGGTGTACTGCAAAGCGATTCAGTTATACATATATCTATGTATATATCTGTATTCTTTCTTTTTGATTCCTTCCCATTATAGTTTATTACAAGATATTGAATATAGTTCCCTGTGCTATACAGTAAATTCTTGTTATCAATTTTACATATAATAGTGAGCATCTGTTAATCCCATACTCCCAATTTATCCCTCCCCACCACTCCTTTGCAGAGAAAGACAAATATGATATCACTTATATGTGGAATCTAAAAAATAGTACAAATGAACTTATTACAAAACAGAAACAGACTCATAGACATAGAGAACAATCTTAGTCCTTTTTTAAAATGTGTAGTAAAAAGTAGAAATTTTTAAGAAAGGCAGTGAAATTCTTGAACCCATAAGAGGGTTATCAGGGTGTTGACACCTAAAGCCATCTTCACTGTTTTTCTTCTTGATCTCTCCCAGCCCTAGAGCACTCACCTTTTCTGGGTGTTTGTTGTTATGCATCTAGGTCCCTCTCTGCTATGAAGGAAAAGTGTACCATTCATTCTCTCACTCCTTTACTCTGTTGAGCAAGATTAAACAGTTTTCAAAGGACTTTTCCTAAATCACTTAAGCTGGGTGGACATAAGGAGGATAGAGGTGAGGCTGGGATGCAAAGAAAGAGGTCAAAGGACACATAAAATGTAGTTATATTTTTATAGAGTTCAAATGTGTGATTCCAATTTAACCATGTCTTGTTAAAGATTGATTTGGCTGATACAGTTCTGAGGCACCCCTTTCCCAATGCCTTGCATCCCCTCCTCATAGCCTCTGGCCAGATGTTACTAACTGACTTACAGGGATGGAATGATACACATCTCCCCATCTGAAAAAAATCACAAAGTAAAAGAATTGAGATAACCTTAAATGCTGCTCCTTTTTCCACCCAAGCTATTCCTTCACAATATTGTGCTTAGTAAATTCCCCGTTTAGTTTTTCCTCAGCTCTCTTTTACTAGCTCTTTATGTAACAAATGTCTATATTAATTTGGGGTATTAGTCAGGAGTCTCCAGGGAAATGAACCAACAGGATCTATGTATCTTTGTATCTATGTATCCATCATCTACCTATCTACAGAGAGATACTTATTTTTAAAGAATTGGCTCTTGGGACTGTGGATGCTGGCAACTCCGACATCTGTAGTGCAGGCCAGCATGGTGGAAACTCAGGGAGGGTCTCAGTCTTGAGGCAGAATGCCTTCTTAGGGAAACCTCACTCTTTGCTCTTAAGTCCTTCAGCTAATTGGACAAAGTCCATCCACATTATGGAGGATAATCTACTTTACTTAGTTTCCTGATTGTAAATGTTAATCACATCTAAAAAATACATTCACAGCAACATCTAGACTAGTGTTTGACCAAATAGCTGGGCACCATAGTTTAACCCAGTTGACACATAAAGTTAGCCATCACGTTTGGTATCAATAACCTGTCATTATAGCCTACTTGTAAACTGAAAGTAGAGAGAAATGCTGGTCATTCTGAAGCAGCATTTCTGTGGAATGCTGAGATCAAGGAACCTCTTCTTAAGTCAGAGGCAACAAGAGATATCTGCAGTGTGCTTGCCTCTACAGTTCACCCAACTAGTAGTTTGGCTTAAGCATATAATATCACACTGATTAATTTCAAAGAACTTTTGTCAAGGATGAAGATGTTGATGTGTTTATTATTTTTAGCAGTCCAAGAATTGTAAAGAGCTTGTTCTTTTTTTTTTCTGTTTAAGATTTAGATTTTTAAATGCTCAATAAAATAAGCTTCATTCTTTCATTTTTAAAAATGGGGAAAAGAAGATAGTCTACAGAAGTGTGATTGCCTGCTATTTGATAGCATCATAACTTTGTTTTCACCTAAGAGATTCTGTTTTGCTTCCAAGAAATTTTGGCTGAGTTCAGTTACTATCTATATTAGTTGCAATATAAAGTAAGTCCATCAACCAGTTACATTTTCATAGGGGAGGGGAGTTTAACACAACACTAAGCCAACTATTTAACTTAAAATTTTCACAGCAACTTGATTTAATCAATTGCTAATTTTGGTGCCATAATTACTTATAGAACCTTTTCTTCCTCTTATCTGAATTTTTACTTTTAATGGCTGTCAAGCTGGAAAATCATGCTCTGATTGAGTTCAACTATGTGCTTGAAAAGTTAGAACAGACAATGTTAGCAAATGCTTTCATAGTTATCTCAGAATAATAAACTGGTAACAGTACATCCAACGGGAATTTATCCATTCTTAGATTTTTTTCTTTTGTTTCCCCGGCATTTATAGTACATTCATTTATGCCACAATATAACCTTCATAGATTCTGATAAATCTGGTCTTAAATGCAATTTATTTTTTGAAACATTCTAACACCACATCAATTTAAAAGATTCTTCAGATTTTACAAGGCATGAAATCTATTCAAACAGAATTTACATGAATATTTTAATGTCTGTTTGGTAATGGTTGCAGTGAAGCTATTCATGGTCGTATTAGGTACTAAAGACAACTTTTAAATTAAATATCAACATTTTAGAGCTCTCTGCTGAAAATGTCAATAAGGTCTGCTTGCAAAGACAAGCAGGGGGACAGTATCTCTTAGTAACACAGTATGCCACACCATTTTGTACACAGTTCAAGCTTTTAATAAGCATTCAAAATGTGTGCCCTTTCTGAGGTAAATAAACAATGTAGATGCAGTGTGAATAAACACAAGAATGAAAAATGGACATAATCGAGTATAATATCTCTGAGGAATAGAAGTAGGAGGTTTTCCCTTTTAATTTGTACCTTCTACACTGTTTGAATGTATATTTCTACATGCATAATAATGCTAACAATAATAGTTGCAACAGTAATAGCTAAAGGTTTGTCTTTTCAAATGTACAGTTGAGTAAAAAATAAAAGTCATTTGAGATATAAAATTATGAAACTGTTCCAAGTGATTTTTATGTGAATGAAAATTCCTCCCTTTTACATGACTTCAGAAAATTATAAAACTTTCCCATCTTTTTGTCCCAACTTTCTTAAAATATAATTGACATATAACATTGTGTAAGTTAAAAGTATATAATGGGATGATTTGATACATGTATCTGTTCTGAAATAATTACCACAATAAGGTTAATTAACACTTCCATCACCTTACATAATTACAATTCTTTTGTGGTGAGTACGTTTAAGATCTATTGTCTTAGCAACTTTCAATTATTGTTAACTATAATCACCATGCTGCACATTAGATTCCTCAGAACTTATTCATCTTATAACTGGAAAGTTGTGCCCTTTGACCAATATTTCTTGATTTCCCTCATTCCTCAGCCTTGGTAACCATCATTCTGTTCTTTGTTTCTGAGTTCGACTTTTTCAGATTCCACGTGTGAGATCACACAGTATTTGTCTTTTCTCTGTTTGACTTATTTCATATAATATAATGCCTTCAAAGTCCATCCAATTTGGTGCAAACGTGAGGATTTTCTTCTTTTTATGGCTAATATTCATATATAGATAACACACACACGTATATTGTATATAAACACACATATATTGTTTTAATACATTTGAGTTAACTTTTCTGAGTGGTGTAAGATAAGGGTCCAATTGTATTCTTTTGCATGTGACAATTCAGTTTTCCCAGAGCCATTAATTGAAGAAACTATCCTTTCTCCATTGAGTATTCTTGGCTCCCTTGTCAATATTAGTTGACATATATGCATGGATTCATTTCTGGGGTCTCGATTTTATTCCATCAGTCTATGTGTCTATTTCCATGCCAGTACCATACTGTTTTGATTACTATAGATTTGTAATATGGTTTGAAATCATGAAGTATGATGCCTCCAGCTTTGTTCTTATATCTTGGGATTGCTTGGACTCTTTGGGGTCTTTTGTGGTTCCATGTAAATTTTAGGGCTGTTTGTTCTATTTCTGTAAAAAATGCCATTGAAATATTGATAGGAATTGCACTGACTCTATAGATGGCTTTGGGTACTACAGACATTTTAACAATATTAATTCTTCCAATTCATAAACACAGGATATCTTTCCATTTATTTGTATCTTTTTTCATTTCTTTCATCAATGTCTAACAGCTTTCAGTGTAGAGCTTTTACACCTCCTTGACTAAATTTATTCCTAAGTATTTTACTGTTTTTGATGCAATTGTAAATGAGATTATTTCACATATTTATTTTTCAGATAGTTTGTTGTTAATGTATAGAAACACAACTGATTTTTGTATGTTGATCTTGTATCCTGCAACTTCACTGAATTTTTTTATTCTTACAGTTTTTGGTAGAGCTTTTAGGATTTTCTAAATATAAGATCATGTCATCTACAAATAGAAACAATTTTACTTCTTCTTTCTGATTTAATTTGAATATCTTTTATTTCTTTTCTTGTATAATTGATCTGGACTGCTCTAGGACTTCTGGTATGATGTTGAATAGGAGTGGTGAGAGTGTGTACCCTTGTCTTGCTTCTGATGTTAGAGGAAAAACTTTCAACCTTTCTCTGTTGAGTATGATGTTAGTTGTATATGCTTGTCACATATGACCTTTATTATGTTGAGGTATGTTCCTTCCATATCCAGTTTTTGAGAGTTTTTATCATGAAAAATTGTTGAATTTTGTCAAATGATTTTTCTGCATCTATTGAGATGATCATATATTTTTTATCTTTCATCCTATTAATATGGTATGTCACACATTGATTTGCATCTCATGAACCATCCTTGTATCCCAGATATAAATCCCATTTGGTCATGGTGTATGATCCTTTTAATGTACTATTGAATTCAATTTGCTAGTATTTTGTTGAAATTTTTTGCATTTATATTCATCTGGGATATTGGCCTATAGTTTTCTTTTCTTGTAGTGTCTTTGTCTGGCTTTGGTATGAGGCTAATGCTGGACTTATAAAATGTTTGGGGGTGTTCCCTCCTCTTCAATTTTTTTGGAAGAGTTTGAGAAGGATTGGCATTAATTCCTTTTTAAATGTTTGGTAAAATTCACCAGTGAAGCCATCTAGTTTGTTGGGAGGTTTTTGATTACTGATTCAATCTCCTTACTCATTATGGCACTTACAGAGTCTTTTTGGTTCTATAGGTCCTGCTTATCTGGCAAATACAGTAAAGTAACTTATGAGAATTATGTTTGTTATGATGTTTCATTATGTCCTGATTTGGATTAATTCAGAAATACCATAAGAGTAATAACTCTCTCACATTTAGCTTTTGTTTTCTATTCAGACAAACACAGCATAGAACTAATAAAATTCAAAAAACAAAATTTTACTCATTGATAGAAATTAAATTACCTTTTATTAGTCATCCTCACCTAATGTTTTAAATAGTTTACCTTTTTGGTAGTGCTTTTTTCTGTACTTGAATAGTCCTTTAACAGTGTAAAGTTATGATGAATTTTTTTCCTTTCAGCACTCACAACCACTCCAAAATTTTTATATGTATCTATGTATAAAGTAGACATAACTATATAAATATATAGTTAAAATTAAATCTACCACTGAAAATAAGAGAATTTTCAATTGAGGCTTTTTGAAGTCTTTAAAAATGTATATAGAGACTTCCTTTTCTGGTAATATAGTGACTAGATATCCTGGATAACCTATTGAACACAACTATAAATGCTGGATTACATGTTAAATAATATCTTTCAAAATGCATCACTGAGCTGGCTAGAAAGTATGACATTATAGAGAACAAATGAAATTGAAAGCAGGAATCTTGGAATGTAAGCAAGCCCAAAGATATTTATGAAATCCAAGGACCTCAAGTTTCCATTTTGACCTGCCCATAGTCCAACAGAAGATTCCCACATAAATCTGGGATTCCAAAAACTATACCCTCAGTGTTAGGATGAATGAGAGAACAACTATCTCTGCAGAAAGAACAGTAACAAAACTTACCTGACACAACATTGGTTCTGGAGAGAGGAAAGGAATATATCTTCCCTGTGAAATGATAGCCACAAGCTGGCCCTCATGTGACCTTTCAGCCAGGATTGTAGTCCAAAAGAACCACAGCCAGACTTTGTTCTTTAATTTGGACCCAGACTGATAGTGACCACAGGGCACTGGACAAAGGAAACACCAATCCTCATGGGGGAATGGAATTTCAAGTTGGGCCTCAAAGAGTTCCCACTAAAATATTTCAGAGAATCTGTACCCACACTCAGAAATCACCAAACACCCACCCCTGCCAAAAACAAACCACTATGAGTAAGCCAGCAGGGAAAACAAAAGAGACAATAGAATCAGACTCAGAGACTTCATATATTGGAGATTTAGACACCTAATACAAAAGATATATGTTAACTCTGTTTAAGAAGTAAAAGAGGATTGAAAATATTAGCGAGTAATAAGAAGCTTTAAAAAATGATGACACAAATTTTAAAATGGAACCTAATAGAACTTCTGGAAACAAAAGTATAATGATTATAGTGAAATAATTGTTAGACGGGTTAAACAGTATGGATTTAGCAGACGTTTAGTGAACTGAAAAATATATTCAGACAGTTGATCAGGAATGAAGCTTAAGGAGATAGATAGATGACATGTATGGACTTCAGTTTAAGAGACATGGAGAACAGAGTATGAAGGTGTAATAAAGTTCAGCCAGGGTTAAAGAGGAGATAGTGAAGGGAATGGAAACATACAACATTCAAGAAATATAATGGCCGAGAATCATCCAGAAATGTTGAAAGACGCTGATCCTCAGATTCTGAAGCCTACAGTTTGCAACCCTAAGAAATAAGACTCTAGAAAAAATGTTTGATATGCAAAAAGAAATTGTGAGTAAAATATTGAGAAGTATGTGAGTAAATAAAAATAAGCATTGACTAATGAAGCAATGATAATGTCTAATTTGAAGGTTAAATATTTAAGTAGAACTAAAATATGGGACCATAATAATATCTAAGTTGGAAGGGGGATGATGGGACTTGAAGTGGTCCATGAACTTTGTGTCCCTGGTATCTCTTTAGTGTCCAAATTTCCTCTTCTTTTAAGGATACCACTCAGATTGGATTAGGTCCCACCCTAATGGCCTCATTTTCACTTCATCACTACTTTAAAAGGCTTATCTCCAAAAGCAGTCATATTCTGAAGGACTGGGGGTCAGGACTTGAAGATATGATTTTGGGAGGGACACCATTCAGCCTGTAACCATACAACTTTTGTAGTAAAATCCTGTCTTCTGAAAGAGGAAGAGACCAAAGTTATTTTGGAGGATTGAACTTGGCTATTTAACCTAAGATGATTTTAGAAAAAATGAATATTAAATATACCAGGTCTCTTCCTTTTTGATTTTATTAATGACTTGACATGTTTTAAAAACTTAGTAAAATAAACAAAAGGCTCATAATTGTACCTCAGTTACCTGCTCCTTACTTTACTGTTATAAAACTATCATTTCTAGGGAATAGCATCATAAAAAATCATATTTTAATTTACTTTCAAGAATGTATGGTGACTCAAATTAAGAAAGCAGAGTGTGAAACCTGCTTTCATGAGCAATTGACAATTAAAAATTAATTATATAGTTCTTCTAAAGTTCTTGAAAATAATCTGTTTTAACTAGGGTGAATATTTCTCTTCTTCAGTATTGTTTGCAATACTGCTTTTCTTGATTAATCTGGGTTTATTTCTAGATAACAACTTAAATCCTGGACACATTTGCTTTCTAAATACAAAATTGTACATGGAATTAAAACTTAATGAGCTTTTAGCACTGTAATCTCAATAGGCATAATCCATGATCTTTGTTCACTGTTGGTTTTTCAATGAGAAATATTTTATGGCGTAACACAGTGGGTCATATAAGAACCTTAAAAATAATCAGAAGAACAGATTTCCCAAATTACATAATGTTAATGCCTAGTTAATTGCACATAATTTTTTAAATGACAGCCATTTTATTCAGTATTTGCTTGCCTGAAGTTGAAAGATTCAGACAAACAATGCACTTTTGGTTGTCACAATTTGGAAAGGATTCTTAGGAAAAATTACAGCCCTTTAGTTGGTTAGTAAGTGATGGGTTTCTTGGAACATGTTGCTTGCTAATTTTACTAGACAAGAAAATAAATTCAAATGGTCAGCTACATTCCAATTTGTATTCTTCTTCTAAAAGTCCTCCCCTTTTGCATTCTTGGATTTTGACACTCCTACACACCAGTTAAAGAAGTTTTTAGAGTGTTCAAAAGAAATTGTTGCAATTAATTTCCTGGTCTCTTCTCTCTTTGATGTGTCACTATAATGCTTTGAATAATTTTCAGCATCTGGCATTTGCTCAAGGACAATTTCTTGACTCTGAGGAGGGGGAGAAGCAATGAAGGAAAGAATATTTTTTTTTCTTAAATAGGAGACAAAAACTATTTTTGTCTAAATAATCTAAAACATTTTTCTAGAGAGGTGACAAAAAATAGATAACTAATTTGCATAGTTGACTATTATAGAGATCTTTTCTCTTTGGGGTAGCCATTAAGGACAGAATTAGACCAACAGTCGGTAACATCCAACATGTCTCGGTTATCTTGCCCAAAAGAAATTCAGATAGATGAGCTTTGCAAACTGGAGCCATCTGAAGTTTTAAAATGGCTGCAGGTGTCTTAGTAGGAGACTAATTTTATTTTCTAATGATAAGAAAGAATGACCAGACCATGAACTCTAGGGTTATGCTGCATTTCTCATGTCCCGCACAGGATGTTCTGAGCAGTTTCTGTCTGTAGTTGTACAGTGGTTCTAGTCGTCTTGTTCACTCAATACCTGCATTTTAAGGTTTAGAGGTATTCTACCTTTCCTTGTTTCTTTACAAACTTGTTTTATTTTTACTTCTATATTGCCATTCCTAAAGTAATGACAAATTTTCAGTAGTGGGTAAGAAGGGAAAGAAATGATAAAACCAGTGATCTGGAGGAGTTTCTTATTCATGGCTTTATTCACTTTTTAATAACCAGCACCTAGCACCCAGGAGGCATTTGGATGATTTTTGTGGGACTGAATTGAATTTTTTGTAGAGTAAATGAAAGTAAAGAAAATAGTATTATAGAAACTTTCAATCTAAGGGAAACATCAAGACTAAAATTTCTATATTCTCCTTCTTCTTATGGATCATTAGTTTTTACCTTGTAAAACAAATCTACATTTAAACATAAGACATTCCTTCATGACAGATCAAGGCCTACAGAATGAACTTGAGAAATATGTGTAGAACGTTTATTAAAATGTCTGTTGTGAAATATAAACCTAAGAATATAAGATTGTTTTCATTGTTCACACAAAGTTACTGTTGCTCTAGCTTGAGCAGTTTTCAACCATATTGAACTTAAAAATTCAGATGTGTGCAGTCTTTTAGTATCCCTTGCTCCCTTGGTAGACATTTGCCCAACTGGGTTTCCCAGCAGCTTATCCGTCTGTGATTAGGCTAACTAAGCTCTTCATGTTCATAGCAAACATGTTTTCCTCAAAAGGATTGTATGTCTTTGGTTAAATGTAAACATCAAAAGTAACGAGTTCTGCGGTGTTTCCAGACAAATCAGATGTGTTTTCATCCTCTTTATACTGTTAAACTTGAGCTTGACATTATGTAGATTTTTTAATGTGTTACAAATATATTTACCTTGATAATCCCATTTAATTCATTCACTTTGTGTTTCATTCAGTCAACAAGCATTCACTGGCTGCCTGCTGTGTACCAGTTGAGGAAGACATAAATATGATTAAGGCAGGGCCTGTGCTCTGGAAGAGCTCATAGCCGAATGGGCAGGCTACCATGTACACACCAGGAACAAAGAGGAGCTGAGGGCTGGAACTCAGAAGCCATGGTGACCTGGGTCTAATCCCACTTTAACTGCACTCCTGGGCATGTTACATGACTTTTGTTTAGGAGCCTCTGTTTCCTTAAAGGTAAAACAGGGTTAACATATAAATTGCTTATCCGAGTGAATAGCAATATGTTCATAGAGTGTCTAGAGCGATGCTTATCCAATAGAAATGAAGTTTAGGCCACATATGTAACTTTAAATTTTCTAGTAGCCACATTAAAAAGGTAAAAAGAAACAGATGAACTTAATTTTTAAAAATTAATTAATTAATTATATTTATTTTGGCTGTGTTGGGTCTTCATTGCTGTGCGAGGGCTTTCTCTAGTTGCGGCGAGTGGGGCTACTCTTCGTTGTGGTGTGCAGGCTTCTCATTGCGGTGGCTTCTCTTGTTGTGGAGCAGGGGCTCTAGGTACGCAGGCTTCAGCAGTTGTGGCGCACAGGCTTAGTTGCTCCACGACATGTGAGATCTTCCCAGCCCAGGACTGGAACCTATGTCCCCTGCAATGGCAGGCGGATTCTTAACCACTGTGCCACCAGGGAAGCCTGATGAAATTAATTTTAATGATATCCTTTATTTAATTCAATATGTCCAAAATATTAGCTTTTCAACATGTAATTAATATAAAATATTATTAATCAGCTAGTTTACATTCTTTTCTTTGTAGTAAGTCTTTGAAATCTGGTTTGTATTTTACACGTAAAGCATCTCGATTTGGATGTTAACTTTTCATTGAGTATTTGAATCTGTATTTGGATTTTATAAATTTTAGGGTGGAAAAAAAGTAGGTTCACATACCCAATTAGTTCCAAATACACTTAAAAGTTTTTTTAAAAACTGAATTGAGTATCAGTTTAAAAATTTAAGCTAATTAAAATTAAATAAAATTTATAATTCTGGTCCTTAGTCACACTAACCACATTTTAAGTGCTCCACAGCCCCAGGAGGCTAGTGGCTATCATATTGGATAGAGCAGCTCAAGAATGACAACTCAGCAAGATAAGTGCTATAACAGAGGCGTGAGCAGAGAGCTCTAGGGAGTTAAGAAAGGAATCCGTGAAGTGGATCTTGAAAACCCAATAGAAACTTACCAAGGAGATAGGAGGAAGGAAAACACTTTGATGTGATCTCTTGGAAGCATGTGAAGTAGCAATAGTAGGCTCATTTAATCATTTAACTGAGTTATTGAACACACATTATGCGAGATGTCGGGGCTAGGTATTGGGGCTTCAGTTAGATAGACATGGTCCTTGAGCTTAAGTAGCTTAGAGTCTAACTATGATTCACAGGCCTGTTTTCCAGAGAGGTGGATATTAGTGTCATCTAGGGTGTGCCAAAATGCCTTTGCTTCTGTAGCTCAGAAATCTAGCTTGTCTCCCTCAAGATTTCCCTGTGAATAATACTGTTTTAAGCTGTATGCAAATTTACTTTGCTTATTCATTTCCAACGAAAACTGCTGTTTTTTGTTTTGTTGTTGTTGTTGTTTTATTATTGCTTGTGGTTGGCATGGCCCGTACTGAAGGTTTCCTGTGGCATCTAGGGTCTAGTAGTCATTTGCTTATTGGCATTTCAACTGTCAACTCTCGGGTGGGATAAATTTCATTCCTGTCTTTGGCTCTTTTACTTGAATACCTGGGGCAGTGGTAGGAGTGGTTGCTATTCTGTCACCTGTCTTGGATGTTGGACCTCTCCTTGAGACAAACAGAAGATGATTTAGATTCAGATGACTCATTACTGCTGCTAACTAACACCCTCATAGAGTCATCAGTACCTTGCTTATTTTGCAATTCTGAGTCCCTAAAAAGGATCAAGTAAACTTCCAACTATTCAGTTGACTCTGTGTAGATTTTGCCTGTTGCTTTGTTTTCACCAACTCTCCCTGAAGAGTAGTCCAAAAAAAAAAAAAAAAAAAAAAACCAAAAAGCAAGACCAAAATAAAACAGACAAGAACAGCCTAGTGTATCTAGAAAGGTTCTCAAGAAAGACTATTTTCTACAAGATAATTGTCTACTCCTTAAACTATTCAATAAAAGAGACTTTTGCTGCCATCCTTGATTATGTTTTTTAGTATCTCATAATCCTTCTAGTTATAGGAAGCTTTTCCTAGAATCTAATCCTTATGTCTGTTTTCTCATTGGGCATCTTTAATATGGCTACTTCCCATCAGTAATACAATTTTTTTATTTTCTGAGAAATATGGGTTGAAGAGACATTCAAACCCAACCGTGAGGAATTAAAATATCCAAGTAGGATTCAATCTGGGAACCAAAACACTAGAAATAAAAAATTTGATAATCAATTTTGGCATTTGAAGCTAAGCTAAAGTCAGCAGTTATGGCACCTATATGTACAAATGCAGAATTTTTTACACAAAGTGTTTTTTACCTCTGTTGTTAAACTCTAGCTATGCTTGAGCAAACCGTCTGATTCAGTACCTGTCCACTCTTGGTTGTAGTTATCTGAGCGCTGGTGGGCTACTATTTGCAAGTACTATTTCTATGATTAAAAGTGAATTTAAATAGGTATATTGCACATTTGGTGGACTAACTAGTTATCTTTAGAAAACCTAGTTTTGAAAACCTTGTTAGGCATAACGTAAGAGGAAAAAATTAAAGTGCATGTGAGTATTACATTTTTAAAATGTAAGAGTCCCTTCCTGCCTTCTCTTCAATCCTTCATTAATGCACCAGTTCTCCTGGTGGCTATGGCCAAATTTTAAATGATTTGCCTGTCTCTCACGGCAAGCAGAAAGTCCTGACTTCCTGTAGTGGAAGATTGAGGATAAAGATCATTTGTTCTATTCCTTCCCCCTTCCTCTTTCTCCACCCTTCAATTTTTGTTTCATGCGCAAGTGTGTGTGCATGTGCTTGTGTGTGTGTGTTTTATGCATGTGCTTGGGGCTATTTTGTCAGACAGGTTAGTTCAGGAAGAAGATAGGTAAGAGTAGCTGCCTTCCCATCTTTCCTACAGGAAAGGATTCTCATTTTTCTTAATTATGAGTTTATGCTCCTGGAAGAATTGCGTACAATTCTCTTTTGTGTCTCCCAGCTACTTTCTAGCACATAAGTGCTCAATAACTCTTAGATGGATGGGTGGATGGATGAATGAGCACAAGCAACCTTAGGCACATATATACTCAATAAAAACTTGTTCAATTAAGTTGCAAAATAGTCCTCACAATAAAGCCAAAGCAAAGCATAAGGGCCTGCTGAAGTCCTGACACGCTCCTCATGCTGCTGACCCAGGACCTGTGGGGTGACAAACCCTCTCCCACTTGTTACTCCGTGAGTGACAGTGGGCAGTATCAAAAGCCCTTCATCAAAAACGAGTCCAAGAAACTATCTCAAAGTAAGTAAAGAGGCTTTCTTGTTTCTTTCTCTTTATGGAATAAAGTGCATTGTAACAGCAGAAAACCTATTAAATCACATTTTTAAAAATCTTTGCAACCAGGAGAGAGGTGCTCAATGAGAGAGAGAGGGAGACAGAGAGAGAGAGAGAGAGAGAGAGTGAGAGAGAGAGAGAGAGAGAGAGAGAGAAAGAGAGAGAGAGAGAACAGGAGAGAGATTAGTTAAGTCTGCCCATTTTTGCCTGGGGTACTTTCATTTGAGAATTTATCATTGAAAGGATCAATTTCCCCACTTTCCAAGGCAGGTTTCTTACCTTGACTTAAAATCAATCTTTATAAATAGTATTTAAATAATGTCATTTTCAAAATAAATAAATAAATAAATAAAAAGTCATTTTCCCAGAAGCAAAGAAGAAAACTTTAGACCTCTCACGTGCCCTCACATACCTTCAGTGTTTCACAAACAGTAGCGTGGGATCTTGTTTAGGGGAGACACAAGTAGAGCAGGAACATGTGGGGTGCACACTCAGAACTCATACATCACCTTCTATGTTCTGAAGGTGACCATCTGCGTGAAAATCAGCCCTTAGGAACAGGGGTCGTAGCTCTGGATCCCAAACTCCTGAATCCGTCAAAGGGCTTTTGACTTCCCATGCTGGAAAAGCAAATCACTCTACTGGTCAAACTGCTTATCTTTCTTCCTTCTTCCATCCATCCATCCATCCATCCATCCATCCATCCATCCATCCATCCATCCATCCATCAATCCAAGAGCTATCGAGCACTTATGTGCCAGAAAGTAGCTGGGAGACTCAGAATTGTATGCAATTCTTCCAGGAGCATAAACTCATAATTAAGAAAAATTTCATATGGGAAATGATGTAAGATTATGACCTAAGATGTATGTCTAATATTTGATGAGAGCATTTTTAAGTTCAAAAATGTATGTCTAATACTTGATGAGAGCATTTTTAAGTTCAACATTGAAATCCTAAATATATTGTGCTATAATCTCCAGTTATAATTTTTTTTGGTCAAATCTTCAAAAACTGAATGATCAGTATTACCACTTTATCGCATTTATTTCACTTAACTGGCAAGAATTTTAGGGGAAATAGAGTACCTTAGCTGCAAAAATACTTATATGCCAAACTGATTCTCTCACCTTGAATCATAATGAGTACCTACTACCACTAATAAACTACCGCTTAATGAATGATTACCAGGTACCGGGCACTGTTCTAAGCACTTCATATTTATTGGCTCATTTCCTCATCATGGCAACCCTATGGGGAAGGTGCTTTTTAAAATTCTTTTGAGATGAAGAAACTGAGGCATGGAAAAGTTAAGTAGCTTTCTCAAAGTTTCTCCGCTATGAAGTGGGTGAGTCAATGAAGTCCTGAGGTCACATTTTTAAGTTCTCATAGTTATGTCACACTGAATATTATCTACCTCTACTGCAGTTTCCTTTGAAGACACACCTTGCCTATCAAGAATATTAATATCTTTTCATAAACAGCTCATTTTATTAGTTCGTATAGTATGTTTGGAGTAATGCCCTTATTTGTCTGTAAAAAACAGGGACTGCATGACTGCCTGCTGTGGTTACCACAGTGCTCTCACTGAATCACATTCAAACGTCTCTGCACAGAGTTGAGACGCTCCCCAACTTGACTACACTCCGCTTAGGCAAATATTTCCTTCTCTCAACACACCCTCTGTTTTAGCTAGTGCAGCCACCTCCCAGTCATCTAGATGTGTTATGTTCATGCCCAGATGCAAGTGTCTGCTTGTGTGGCTTCCATGTTGCTTCCTCTGCCCCACTGTCTTCATTTGTGTCATTATGTTTTCATTTATGTCTCCATCATATCTGATGGGCTGCACCAAACCCCTCTGCCTTAGTATACCTGTTCTCCATCGCTTTTCCTATCCTCAAAAACTCTTTAAGCTGGTTGGTTGTGCCTCAGGATTGGGTGCCAAGTCTTGTAGTGACTTGTTTCAATACCCATGAGACCATATTATATAGATAGATATAGATCTTTATAGATCCTTTAATTTCTAGCAATTCAGTAATAAGCATGTACATAGAAGACAAAATTAGAACTTTGGGGTCTATCCCAATATACAAAACAAAGTCCACTAATTTCCATCCCTAACACATGTCTTGAACATAACAGCTCTTCAATAAATATTTGATGGAATGACATTTTTGTTGTGTTGGTTTTCCTGTGCAAAACTGTCACACTTGGAGTAAAGTGCAGAGAAGCTGATCTTTTGGATCATTTCAAACGGGTGGTATGCCATTCACTCCCTATTAAAGACAAAAGAGATTTGAGTGACAAGAAGGTTTTCAGCCCATCCATGGGTATTATTTTAATACTTGATCCCAGCTGACAAAATGGGACAGATGAGACTCTTTCATAAGCAGGTACTCTCCCTCCCTAGATAAATGCCCTTCCTAGTCCTGGCCAAAAGAAGAACAAAATGGCAAAATAAAACTAAAAGACGATGTGAAGAGCATCTCACCATGGTTTATTGTTTTGCCCAACCGTGGTTGATGGGACTAGATCTGGTCAGTCTTTGGGGGAAAATCAGTATTGATATATATTTGACTTCGGAATTTTCTCATAATATACTTAATTATTTTTTTGTCCATTCAATTAACATGTAATTTACCAATCAACTAGTAAATGAAAGGATCTGTGGTAGCCCATTCAAGAAATAGAAATTAAGACATTAGATAACTGCAAACCCAAATTGTTGGGCTCAAATTACATGACCTTTTTTTTTTTTTGTAACAACCTTAGGAGACTTAGAATGCTTTTACACTCTGATCCAAAAAGAGTGTGTGTTTTTTTTCAATCTCAGTCTCAGTGTTGCAAAATGAGACAGAAGACACAAAGTATCCCAGAGGGTTAACATTATAGCTGTAAAAACTTCAAATGGACAAGTATAACCCATTACAACTGCTCATACTGATACATCGGGAGAAAAATACCTCCTGAGAAGTAATGTGCAGAATAGCTATGATTGCTGGAAGCTGATAGAACCAGGAAATCTAAGTTACTTTTCAACAAACCATCGTTCCACTTTCTGCCTCTTTCTTGACATTGTGCTTTTAGCAGGGCAAAAGTGATTTGAGATTTTTGTTGGAGTTCAAAATTTAAATCAAGTTCACTTTGCTAAAATTCCACTGAATAGAGTAGCAGAAGAGAAAAACAGACATAAAAGAAAAGGGAATGAAAAAGCTTTAGAGATGCCACCATCCTGAAAAGATTAGGAAACAGGCCACTGAAAGCCAAGGGGAGGGAGAGCATTTGGAGTTGTTCCTGAAGTCTTCCAGAAGTGATGAGAGGATCCCAGTCCTCCTTGGTATTTGCTAGAACTTGTTATTCAGAAGATTATTTGCTTTTAGATTTATTGCTTTTATATTTTCTGTGTAGTTAAGACTATTCATTATCTCTTATCTTGCTCTTTGTTATTTCTCTGAATCATTCCAATTAGGGGTATAGTAAATGGCTAGGTAAAATATATATGTAAACATGCCATTTACACATAGCCACAAAGATAATGAGGCCTAGCCTAGGAGACTCCACCATTAGGATATTATAGTTGCCAGTAAAATCAGCTTTAATTTTTCAATATTAATTTCTAGATCCTTGCAAACATTCACTCAGAATCTTTTTGAATATTAAGTTTCACGAAAAGCACTGTTCTGGGTTCCTTGGGGAAAGCAAAGATGAGTTAGCCTGTGTCTTCCTCTCTACTAAGTCCCTGCATTGGAGGGGTAATATCTTCTAGGCTGAGGAAAGGATGAGAGAAAGGATGAGAAACATTTTTCGGTCAATCAATTACATTTTTCTGAACGCATGTCATTAATCATGCACAGTCTTGTAAACTCCAGATCAAGATGATATCATTGATCTACTTAACCAAGTATAATCAATTCTCGTAAGATTGAGGATCCTTCACGTATTTATGACTATTTTTCCTGCCAGCTTACGTTCTGAAGTTTAGGTATTCTTCACATTCTTATTCTATCTAAAGCAGTGTCCTTTCACATATCTGCATAGGTTTCAGACTATTTGGCCTTGCTATCAATGTCTAGTCCTAAAATTTGACTTTTATTGGTGTCTAAGATGGCTTGGACAGAATACATAGAAGTTCTTCAAAGTGGGCTGGGTGGCCAGTTCTTGTCTCATCCATTCTGGCCACCCCTCATAATGGTCGTGTCAAAGTTAATGACTTTGTCCTCCTGGCCAATTCTCAGCTGGCCATTTAAAAACCTCACCCATCTGACACATCTTTATAAGAGATGTGAAAGTTGAGAAGCACGTATTTTTGAGGTTTTGCCTGTCTATTTCATGTATAAATTCTTATTAGTAGATTTTGCTATCTCTTTAAAATTAATTAATTTATTTAGTTTTGGCTGTATTGGGTCTTCGTTTCTGTGCGAGGGCTTTCTCTAGTTGTGGCGAGCGGGGGCCACTCTTCATCGCGGTGCGCGGGCCTCTCACTATTGCGGCGTCTCTTGTTGCAGAGCACAGGCTCCAGACACGCAGGCTCAGTAGTTGTGGCTCACGGGCCTAGTTGCTCCGCAGCATGTGGGATCTTCCCAGACCAGGCTAGAATCCGTGTACCCTGCATTAGCAGGCAGATTCTCAACCACTGCGCCACCAGGGAAGCCCTGTTATCTCTTAAAAGTAAATAAAATGTGTTTTTTGATATGTCAGTCATTTTATCATTCATTCAATTATCTTTACTATAAGACCTGCCATTTATCTGTACTCTTTAATTCCTGATGAATTTTCACAGACGTTCTTTAGTTAAATAAGGATAAGAACGATTTCCCTTAATAGTTTATAGGTGAGTCATCGAATGTGAGTCATTAAGGCCAGCTCCTGTACATGCTCTTAAGGAGCAGTTGGGTTTTTTTTTACTAGATCTGTATTACAACCTTTTTTTTTTTCTCAGATCTCTTTGTCTCATATGCACAAAGCATTCCAATAGTTAATAATATTCTCATTGTTCTTCAGTAATGTTTTGAGAGCATTCCAAGAAAAGTAGGGGCTGGAAGAGGACTTCCCTGTTGTAATGCGATGTGCATGAAATTACCAGAAGCCTCTGATTATCTGGGAAGTCATTGACTTCTAGCCTCCCCCTACCAGTGGTTCTTAACCTGGGGTCCATGGACACACAGAGTTTTTTTAAAAAGAGCTGAATTTCAGTATAACTGGTTTTATTTTGTGATTTTTAAAATATCTGCTTTTGTGCACCTAGAATTCCATTCTGAGAAGGGTCCATAGACTTCATCAGACTTCCAAATTGAGCAAAATGTTTAAGAACCATGTCATAAATGTATTTCAACCTACAAATTATAGATGATGAAACTCATGGTCAGGGTGTCAGAAGAAAATTGGTCATAATATTCTTGGCACTTTTGATCATTAAAAAGGAACTAAAGCAATGATAGCTATCACTTATTTGTCAACTACCAGTGTTTTCCAGGCAAAGTTGTACTTTTTATTTTTCACTGCAATATTGTTATCATTCCCATTTTGTAGGTGAAGTAACTGAAGCCCAGAGCAATTCATTTATTTAAAAAATACTCATAGAGTATATATTATGAACAGACATTGTGCTAGGCATCAGGGATGAAATAATTCACCCAAGGTCACATCACTAAGAAGTGGCAAAGCTGAACTCAGCAAAGCCCACTGTCCCTCCCATCACACATTGCCTCTTCATAATATCTCATTCTACACTGGAAAAGTTAAAAATCCTGTTGAGAAACAGAACTCGAAGAAGGTAGCCAACAGATATTGTTTTCTTTGTATAAATATGAAACATAATTAGATCTCCCTGCAAAGTAGTAATTCTTTTTTAAAAAATTTTATTATTTATTTTTGGCTGTGTTGGGTCTTTGTTGCTGCGCACGGGCTTTCTCTAGTTGTGGCGAGCGGGGGCTACTCTTTGTTGTAGTGGGAGGGCTTCTCATTGCGGTGGCTTCTCTTGTTGCGGAGCACAGGCTTTAGGTGAGCAGGCTCAGTAGTTGTGGCTTGTGGGCTCTAGAGCACAGGCTCAGTAGTTATGGCGCACGGGCTTAGTTGCTCCGCGGCATGTGGGATCTTCCCGGACCGGGGCACGAACCCGTGTCCCCTGCATCGGCAAGCGGTAATTTATGCTTTTAAGTACTCCAAAGAATACTGTATTTGTGAGTATTATTGATTTTTTTTAATGGTAAGATTGGGTATTTAAATTTCACATCTTGCTCCTTAAAAAGTTGGGTTTATACATAGATTTTACTGAATTTTTAAGACGTAAGCAACACTATACTCAAAAGGACAATATCCCAGTTAAAGGGAAAGATATATTCCTATTTTAATCTATGACCATATTTAGAATTATTTTTAGAGATCGGCGGGTCTAAAACAGCTAAGTTTTCCAAATATTCTTCTTGCCTCTTTAGCGTGTTCTCTCTCCCTTTCTCTCTGTCTCTCTTCCTCTCACTCTTGCTTTCTTTCTATTCCCACAGTGACAATTTCAGTCCCCTCCTTTGCTACTCTTAACTCCCTACCTATCACCTCCTTCTCCTTCCTAAGAAAGGAGCTCTCCTCCTTCTTCCCAGAGAAACTGGATATCTTCTTACAAGAAGTCCTTCAAACTGCTGCACCTACTGCAAGAAGATAATTCACTTACACTCAGCATCTCATTCATTAAGAGAAATGTTTATTAAGGGTCTTTTCTCAGCCAGGCACTGCATTAAGTACTGTAGGCATATTGTCATCAAGACATAGTCCCTGTGCACAGTCTGTTTCCATTCTGGTGAGTGATGCTAACAAGCAAATAGGCACTCACACAGATAAGAGCTACCCTAGGAATGAGAACTTGATCTTGACACTGTGAGCGCTGAAGTCCTTGGAAGAGTGTTCTGGGAAGGGAAAGCGTATGCAGGAGCCCATGGAATAACCTCTGCTCCAGCCTCAGAGATTAAGGTGTCTGCTCCACAGATATTTTTCTATATTTTGGCACTTAACACCTGTCATTATTATCATATGTCCATTTTCTTTGCTTCCCCTATAGACTAGGAGCTTTTTGAGAATGAGAACATTGTCCCATCCCTATACCAATAGTACCCAGCCTCATGCCAGGCTTATACATATATTGCAGATACTCAAGAAATATTTGGTGAATATTGAACCTAACATGTCAGCGGTAAAATGTTTACAGTTTCTTACTGTTATGGATTGAATTGCGTACCCCCAAAAGATATGTTGAAGTCCTAACCCCCAGCACCTGTGAGTATGACCTTATTTGGAACTAGTCTTTGCAGATATAATCAAGTTAGGATGAGGTCATACTTGGGACTTCCCTGGTGGTCCAGTGGTAAAGAACCTGGCTTCCAGTGCAGGGGATGAGAGTTCGATCCCGGGCCGGGGAACTAAGATCCCACTTGCCGTGGGGCAGCTAAGCCCGCGTGCCACAGCTACTGAGCTCTTGCACCTCAACTAGAGCCTGCGTGCAGCAAACTACAGAGCCCACGCACCCTGGAGCCTGCGCGCCACAACTAGAGAGGGAAAACCTGCACGCCACAACTAGAAAGAAGCCTGAGCAGAACACGCGAGGTAATGAAAAGATCCCGCATACCTCAGCAAAGTTCCCGTGTGCCGCAACTAAGACCTGACGCAGCCAAAAAAAATAAGGAAAAAAGAAGAAAAAGATGAGGTCGTACTTGATTAGTGTGGACCCTAATCTCCTATGACTGCTGTCCTTACACAAAGAGAAGAGACAGAGACACACAGAGAAAACCATGTGATTCTGGAGGAGAGAAAGGAATGAGGCATCTACAAGCCAAGGAATGCTAAGGATTGCCAGCGACCCCAGAAGCTCAGAGAAAGGCATGGAACAGACTGTACCCTAGAGTCTTCAGAGAGAACGGGGCCCTGCTGAAACTTTGTTTTCAGACTTCTAGCTTCCAGAACTGTTGTTTCCTGTTTTTCTAAGCCACCCACTTTGTGGTACTTTGTTATGGCAGCCCTACGAAACTAATACAGCTACTCTCTACTTTTATTAGGAACTATCATTGGAGCTCCTGTTGTAAACCTTAGGTAGTCAGCATTACTGATGGGACCCAATACCAAGCCACGGGCCATGTTGAGTTAGCGAACAAATGGAATAGTTCTTGCTTTGAAGGTAATTGGTACTTAGAGAATCTCTCTTTTGGGTTTGCTTAGCTACCCACTTTATTTTTAGAGTGGCTATTTAATGGCCTGGCAAGAACTGCTATGCTTATAAAAGGATCCACCATGGATGAAAGAAATATAGTCTCTGGCTTTCTAATCTCCTTATGGCCTCTCAGCAATGGTGTATGTATATAAGGTCAGTGTTCATTGACTTCAGATCTGGGGTGGAAGAGGCTGAAATACTTCTTTCTCCTTCTTTTTGTTGTTTGTCCTCTCTGGGGCTGAAATTTGTGTAGGATAATGGAAAGAATGTGGGAAGTGGGGTGCTGTGGGAAGACTGGAAGAGAGGAAGCAACCTTTTGTGAGACCCTCAGGCCTCCACCGTCCCCAGACTTGTGGCCCTGCCTCTTCTTGGTATGGGGCCCTGTATCTTGTCCACTGGTTTCTCAGGAAAGGGGTTGTTATGTGACTTGTTACTCAGCATTTCTGTTACTTCTTGATGATTTTGGCTTGCAAAACTCCCATTTTAACCTTCCGAATTTATCTAAAGGAAAGGGAGAATAAGCCTCTTTTTTTGCTCCTAATTCATTCTAGAACGAGATGTCCTTGGGTAATTGGCAACAACAGGTGTTCCTCTAGCTTTTAAATCAAGTGTGTGTGTGCGTGTGTGTGTGTGTGTGTGTGTGTGTGTGTGTGTGTGTGTGTGTGAGGAAACACTCCCTAAAATTATAAGATCGTCATCAATTTTGGTTTCATTATGGGACTTGAGCTGGCTGGGGGTAGGAAGAAATCATTTTTCATTTGTTTGGGGGAACTTGCTCTAAAAAGGAGACTGTCCTCTTCCCCTTCAGTCTTTGTGTTGATGACATTTGTAGTGTTTACGGGGCGCACGCAGGTATCCAGAAAACTCAGACTGATGACAATAGTATTTGAAGTGCTTCTGTAGGTCTGCTATGAGGTACACAGGAAAAAATGTATGTTCCAAGGTACAAGTGCTTGTTGACTTTTAAACGCAGCCAGCCGGTGCTCCTTATCAGAGATCTCAGAATCGCTCTGTGGTGCTCGCCTTCCTGTCCATTTGACAAGCATGTCAAAGGACAGTCTTAAGCACTTTATAGTTCATTAATCTTTTTCCTCCTCTAGTGTGCCATCTACTCTCAGAAACTGGAAAATAATTTCTTTCACTTTTTTCCCCTTTCTCATTTAAGCTGAAATTGATTTCTTTCTGAGCTCGGAAGGGAAAAAAATTAAGCTGTAGTTAACACAATTGCTTTGCTGAATAAAAATAAAAGACCAGTTTACCTTCAAGCTGTGCTATATCAGCGTAAAGAGCTGTTCTGTCCCTCCAAGGAGGATTTTGACATGAGAGTGCAAAATTTTATAACATCAATATAGGATCATTGTAGCCAATACAAGAAGTAATACAATTGTTTATTTGGAGGATGGGGTGGGGGGATGGGATTTTTGTGTGTGTTTGGAAAATTGGGAAGCTACGAGACACTCTAAAATCCATCAGCTTCTCCAGAACTCTTCTCAAATGCTTATTGTCATGACAACCATCTCTTCATGAACCAAGGCTCCGAGTGTAATACAGATGGGCTTGGTAACAAGGTAAAGTTGCCATCTGCTTTGTTTTCTCTGAGGGACATTTTTTTTGATCCCCAAGTATGATCTTCATACCTGAAAGTCTTATTTTTCTTTCTAGAGTCAGATATAGTTGTGAGATTAGTTCTTTTCTCCTGACTTTATCTGTCATCACATACCTTACTTATTGCTAAAAGGAGGGAAAAAAAGGATAATTATGTGTGTGTGAAAGCAAGTATACATATTTTAATGATTTATTCCTCTATCTACTTTGCAAAGTCTGATACAAGGTGCCTAGTAATTCAACAGTACAGTCAAAAGTGAGGTCAGAAAAAGCAGGACTCAGGCAATAATTTTCCCGGGAAACAGGGAAAAACTATTACTGCTTTTGAACATTGTATTAATGTCTGTGCTTCTTGATGGTAGGGCTTTGTGCAGTCTGTAAGAAACTCTGGTGTTCTTATTTTCCAACGAAAAGGAGGGCATTAATTCTTTAGGAGAGGAAAACCTTTTCCTATTACTACATTTGGAGAGAAATTTGCCAAATAAATGATTGCTTACATGCGGGATGCAGCTCAATACCTTTCATCCACTCCTTTACCAAAGATGCAATGACATTTTCTCACATCCACCTACCACAAAAATTGAGAACATAATTTTTTAAAGGGAGATAGTCAGCATTTCACAAGTTCACACATGCTGTGATCAGAATTTTTCAACCTTTGAAAAATAAGAAAATACATATCTAGCCATTTAAAGGAGTGTAGTAAACTGAATCACTATAAATAAAGGTTAAGGGAAATATTTTATGAAGTTCAGCTTTAAAGTCAAGAATACTTCCTTCTTTGTATTAAAATTATTTTACATATGCTACAATATGTAATTCTAAACTTAAAGTCTTGAGGTGCTCTATTTTTTCTTTCTAATCAGAGAAGTTCTACAACTACCTCTCTAGATCAGAGGTAATTTATTTCCATACACTTTCTTCTTTTTTTTTTTTTTCCTATACAGTGATGTGTAAATGTAGTCAAACACTGGCTGTTGAGTAAAATGTAACCGCAATAGATCACACACACAGATGCATATCCAGAGACATGTACGATGACTAAACAATAAATGTGGGCGGATGTCTGAAGCAAGGGAAAACTAGAAAATTTTTGAAGTAGAGTCTGAATACACTTTTGTGGGAGAGTCTAACAGTTTTTCAAAGGAGCATTATAAGGAGTGTGGTTCCTTGAATATAGTTCTGGGAGGGTGTTTAAAAGCAAGCAACAATTGAGCAAACTTGAAGCCAGTTTTGTCTTTGGATATCCTTTCTCAGTGAATAACCTACTCATTATACCTAAGATCTTTTCAGAGGAAGGACAATTTTCTGCATTTAGTTTATCTCTCATGTATGCATTGTAAGAGAGATGTCCGGGAAATATCTCAGATCCTTCCAAGCAAGCTCTCTGTTGTTTCTTTTTCATTCAGATAAAAATGGGGAAGGAGGAGAATAACCGCAAGCAACGCTGTTGGTTTTTCTTTTGGATGTGCCATAGAAACTCCACCTTTGAATCTGTATACGTAAAAATAAGTCACAGAGTAAAATGTGTTAAGCTCTGCTGCACTGTTCTGAAGGGATTAGTCATGATGTCATAGTGTTTTCATCATACAGTGTCAGCTAAAACATGACACCCTTGTCAGTCTGCAGAGTCAAGATTGGAAAGTTTGTGGATTTATATAGATATCATGACTTTCATCGTCTGTAATTCTTTCAACGTATGGTCTTCTAAGTAAGGGGTGTTTGAAGGATGTTTCAGTAATTTTAAAAGGCGGTACCTTTGTTTATTTTAAAACCTCTGGACTGAATTCTTCAATCTTTACTCAAATTAATTTGGCTGTCAACTATGCTAAATGTGACATATTTTAAAAATGTCAACTTTGTCACATTCAGTTCTTCACTTACCCCTGGCTTTTATTGCTTAGCATCGCCTTGAGAATACCACTTCATCTCCCAAGGCATGTAGCCACCTCAGGGTAAGATTCATTCTCTCTACCCCAAGGCAAATAAGGAGCAACAAAGGACCTCAGTGGAGGTCTGTGGAGTTCAATAGAAAGCCATGGGCCATTTATATTGGGGCTGGTCGAGGAGGGGTGCATGAAAACAGCTGCATTCTGGATTTGCTAAACATCTTGAAATGCTTTGAGTATAATAAAACCCTAAACGTGCTTTCCTTTTTCATTTTTTCACAAATGTATTTTAAGAGAAATATAATCCACATGCTCTCGTTCCCTCCACTTTTAAATCATGAAAATCCTGTTTTGTAAGAACTGTTTGATGTCCAGGAAGTCTTTTATCCTTTTTATTAGGTTATTTTTTTACATATAAATAAAAAGAAAAAATAAACAGAAAACACAACATGACATCATGATTGAGGGAAGACACAAAGGTCTCTATTTAAGTTTGAAGTTCTAAATCTCCAATATTTTAAAACCAAACATTTCTCTTGGTACTTTGCAAAAGTGGTCTTCTCTTCTACCGGACAGAAGTTCCAGCCTGTTGGGATGAAATAGTGAAGAGTACAAATGTTCATTGAGTAGCCACTCTGGTACTGAGACATCTGCTAACTCCTTAATTTTTACAATAACCCAAAGTGGTTATTTTACAGATGGGAAGAGCTTTCAGAGACCTTAAGTGACTGGCCATGGGCCACGGAATAATTTCAAGCCAGGTCTACATGTCTTTTTGGTTCATTCTCTTTTAATTACTTCTGTCCTCCTCATTCTGTTGGGGGAGAAGGGAGGGTGTGTACCTTCCAAAAAGTCACATCTTGGGAAGTGACTTGGAAATACCTAAAATCAGGCCTGAGGATGAGGATGTTGTAGCCTCTGGAAAGCGTCCGCTTGGTATTGGCAAGGTGGATATTTAGTACGGTGTTTGCATAATGGCTTTGGATAGGTGATGTTTGCCAGAGGGGGCCTGGGAACACTTCCTTTTATTACAGTGGAGGAAAGCCAGAATACATGGGGATGTGATGTGGGCAGGCTTGGTAGGAGGCCCGGTTCTTGCCCTGTGATTCAGTATGTCTAAACAAGTCATAGTCTCTTACCACTTTATTTTATAACAGTGATACATATTGGGTAAGAGTGGTCTATTACATTATTTATTTAAATGGATGAAACTCATTTCTTTGAAAAGCATTTTTCAATGTTTATATGTTATGGAGACATCTTAAAGTGTTAGAGAATGAGAATCACAGTTCTAGTGGGTCTCTCTATAATGAGGCTGCATATAAAGGAGATTTTTATTTGGAGGAGGGAGGTTATAGTCAGCTATTCCATGAGGTACGTGGTTCGTAGTGTGGCATTAAGTTACTATCTTGTGGAGAAAAAGAAAAAAAAAACCACAACAAAATGGAGGATGTGAAGACTGCTTAGCATTTGAACTGGGATATAGATTGTTCTGATATTATCTGTTCTCTAGGCTTTCTCTCAGAAATCCCAAGTTTTATTCAGTTTGTAGCTGATTTATGCTACAATCTCATGTTCCATATGTTCTTTCTTCCTTTTTTTTTTTTTTTTAAAAAAAACCCTTATTTTATTTTGGCATCAAGGGGAAAAGAGATGAATTATTTAAATCTTCTTTCACTGAGTTAAGGCGAAACAGAAAGAATGCAATGGGCAATATTGTAACTGACATTTTGGAGAACATTGGGGTCATCATATGACTGAGAACATGATTAATTTTTTGAAGGTCAGGAAACTAATATTTTTCCAGTGGATTTACTAAGGGAACCAACCACCTGGCTTCTAGTTTTGAGACAACTGCTCCCCAGGAAACAGTTGCTTTCTCCTTCACAGAGATTCTGCTTTGTTTTGCATCTCTAACATATCGATTGTATTCCATGGAAATAAGAAATACAATTACTGTAGCCCTCATTTTTTTTTCTCATGCCTCTACTGAAGACCCACTCTGTCTTTTACTCAACAGCAGTGCAGAACTTAAGGAGCATTCATATTATATGAGTCATTTTGCCTCAGGCTCTTGGCACACTTTGCAGTGTCTTGCCACACCCAGTAAGAGCGGGTAAGGCTTTAAGTGCCTCCTGTGTGCCAAGGCAAATTAAGCAATTAGTATGGCAGTCCCTAGCAGAGTGGCGAAGAGGGCTTAGGATCTCACGAGGCCCAAGGGAGGGGGGAAGACATGCCACGAGCTCCTTTCACCGTCAAAACTCAGTGAAAAATCTTGGAGACAAAACAGTTACCTTATAACGAAGAAAGAAGGCAGAAATATCTTAACTTGGTGATGAGGCTGGAAATAACAAGCTGCTTGTCTGTATGGAGAGACTCTTTCTTCTCTGAAAGAGGCCTTCCTCAACTTCATCAGATCCCTGCCCACATAACAGGTGGGGAACAGGACTTGAAGCATTTCTGTCTGTTTCCAGTATATCCTATCTCTGGATACTCTATGACTAGACCTGTAAGTGCAGACTAGAGAAAAAGGCCCATGTTTGCTTTCTCTTAAAATTTTATTTTATAAAGTGAGATTTCCTTGCAGCTGATTTCACTTGGTCTCAGTAAACTACTGTTACTACTTTTGAGGTATGCATTCTACCCCACTGGTGTGGATTCCGCAGCCCTGAAGACCTCTTGCCACTGTCACTAAATGAGAGCCCCTAAGCGATGGGGGGTAAATCATGTCTCACTGTGTCACCTGTAAGAAGTTCTGTCACTGATGCCTCTATTCATATCCCGTAGATGCTGCTAGCTCCCACCTTCATGCTGGCCACACTTTCAAGTGTTTGAGAAAGGCATTGTTGGATGCCTCTAAGTTATGATAGCAGGTTCAGCTGAAGCTGCATAATAGATTATTCTTCCTGTTTCGAAGGAAAATAAGCCAAAGGATTGAAACTCGGTGTCTATGGCTAGTTGGCCCAGTATAATTTTGTTTGGGATTTATTACATTATTTTTCTTCACTGTATATGAATTGAGAGTATGAAAGGACATTTATTCTACACCAAAAGAGCGTGAAGCTCCTCTGTGGTTAAAATAATATTGAGATCACAACAACAACAACAAAAAATAATAATAATATTGAGATCAGTATATTAGAAGAAACGCTCCATCCGGTAACTTCCTTCAGTAGCCCTCACATTCATTGAGAAGGTTAATTGACAGTTTTTGCACACGCCCTGCAACCCTGCCCCCAGGAACTTGCAGAGGACACTTTGGAAGAGACACAATAACCCTTGTCTGAAGGCAATATGCACAGCTGGGAAAGATAATTAAACAGACTGTTCCTTTTTGAGAGATCTACATCATTTCAACAGAAGGACCCAGCAATTCTGCTGGATTCAGACTGAAAACTGTCACTAACAGACATACTTGAGACAGATTTCACAATCACCAGGCCTCTGTGGTACAGATGGTTATGGTGAGCTCCTGAGACTCGCCAAAGACCACTAAAACTGTCCGACTTAAATAGCACTGAGGTTTTGACGTGAGAATTAAACAGTATGATTCAGTTTAATATGTAAGGTTGCTACCAGAAAATGCTCCTTTGGTTTTCCAAAATTGTTTGGTTACATGGCTGCAGTTCTCTCTCGAGATACCCTCTAAATCTCATCCTGTGTGATTGTTTGGGGCTTCTGGAGGGTATTGAATTACATTGTGTGGGTTTCATTATGGGTGACATTATCACAGGATTACATTTTTTCCACATCAAACAGGGAATGTCATGATAAGAGAGAAAATACCTCTTGAATGTTAACATTTCTGAAAGTGAGTTTGATGTATAGGGTAGGTTTATATTGCTATTATGAGACTTTATCTGAAAAATAGGGTGAAATCTTAAAGAATTAAAACTTCCCTGTGAGTTTTCCTTATAAACACTGCTCATCACTGGGGATGGTTTATCCCATTAGACATTGGCTACTGAGAAAGAGATGCATTTCTTGCTGCCTTAGGCAGTGCTTCTTCCAGAGCAAGGCTAGTCCATTTTGACCCGATGCATGCTATAGGTAAACAGTTCCAAGGTGTAGGGAGATCTGTTCCTTTTTCTTCCCCGGAGTCCTGAAACCCAGTCACTGTTTTTTAATCCCTTAGTTTTTCTTATGAACAGAACTGCCCATTTTCTCTCCAGTTGCAAGTCCTGCTTCGTGTGACTGAAAACCACCCTTTCCAGTGGGAAGACACTTGCTCTGATAAATGCTACACTGTTAATTTGCCTTGGCATGGCTGAAGGATGTAGCAGAAGGTGCAATAAATTTAGACATTATAAAAGCAGAATTTGATAGAATTATGCATTTTGTGCTTCTAATGAGTACATAGTCTAGCAGGATTTACAGATACATGCATAATTAATGTGAATATAGTGTAAGATAATGATCTGTTAGAAGCACATGAAAAGAGGCTCAGTATCACTAGTCATTAGGGAAATGCAAATTAAAATCACAGTGCCAGTGTGATACCTCTGTACAACTACTAGAATGTCTAACATGAAAAAGACTGACCATACTAAGTATTGGCTGAAGACGTGGAGAGACTGGTACTATCGTCCATTGCTGTCGGGGATGTAAAGTGGAGCAATCACTTTTGGAGACAGTTTAGCAGTTTCTTAAAAAGTTAAACATATACCTACTGTATACCTACCTTATAATCCAGCCATAGAACACTTAAATATTTACCCTGGATAAATGAAAGCATATGTCCATACAAAAAATTGTACATAGATTGCTCATGGCAATTTTATTTGTAATAGCCCGAAGTAAATCAAATATCCAATGAAAGGATAATTTGTATTTATTTATTGGCTATATCCAATAAAGAGGATCAACTATGCTTTATTGCTGAGTGGTATTCCACTCAGCAATAGAAAGAATCAACTATTTATACATGTAACAACATAGGTAAGTCTCAAAATAATGACGCTGAGTTAAAGAAGTCAGGCAAAAAGGTGAGAGACTCTTGGAGAATTAAATAAATTAAATAAATAAAGAATTAAATAAATGGTGGAAATATAGAAAGGAGAAAAAGAATTTTATGGTTCTTTCAAAGATAGAATCAATGAGGCTTGGTTATGGGATGGTGGCTAGAGGGGGCTTACACTCTGAGGTCTTTCTCTACCTTGGATTTCTCTGTGGGGATCATCATCTACTTGGTGGTAAGGATTATATGAAAGATGGCACTTGAGTATATAAGAAATGATGAGCTAATTGTTTAATGCTGATTCTTTAATCAACACCCCCAAGAAGAAACATTCAGTAGGCAAACCATCACTACTACTGCTTAGGGAAAATAAACTTACGTTTTGGCTTTTTAGTAAATACAAGTATAGATAACTAATAAAAGTATGTTAGTGAGAAAAAAATAAAGAAGAGGACAAAGAAAAATGGGATTCCTAGACCCATCTCATGGATAAAAGAGAACAAAGGGTTGAGGGCAGAGAGAGAGAGAGGAAGGAAATGTGATGGGGGTATCTCAGGGCAAAAGAAGAGGGAACTGATTTGGAAAGGAGCAAACTTTATGGACATCTTGTTTACCCAATGCCCTTGTCACTCTGGCATGTCTTAATTTGTGTGGTTAGATTTATTTAGTCACTTGATCCAAAGTCTACAACTAGTTGCAGCACATACGAAGTACTGTCACTTGTGGTCAAGGGCATAGGTTCTGGAGATTATATTTCCATCTCTGACCTTAACAAGTATATAAGCTCTCTGAACATCTGTTTCCTTATCTGTAAAATGATATGCCTGTGAGTTCCTACCTCTGAGAATTATTGTGTTAATAAATACTTTAAAAATTGGTATGGAAAGTACTTAGCATTGCTTCTAACCCATAGTAAAGGCTCAATCAATTGATCTTCTTCTTTCCCCTTCTTCTTCTCACTATTATTATTACTATTAGGCATCCACCATATTGTCAGTGATGACTGGAAAAAGCTTTACTCTCCCAATAAGCCATTGGAAAACAAGGGCACTTTTTAGTGTTTATTACCAGAAGTAACCATAATGTGACTTTTATTCATCTGACTCATTCTCTCCCGAGTGATTTATTTACACATTCTATTGTATTAGTCTTTCTTTTACATGGTGTGAAAAAAAGAGCATGGCTTAGTGATGAAGCAAAGAGGTAGAAATTTAGTGACTTTGGTCCTGCCTGTGCTCCAATTCCCATTTGGTTTAGGGCAAGTAATTTAATTTTCCTATACCTAAATATCTTCAGCTGAAACAGAAATGAAATGTAATAGTCACATAGGGCTATTAGAAATGTCTAAGTAAAAAGCATACACATTTTAACACTAAGTTCCGAACTTTATAGAAAACTAAGTGGGTTGCTTAAGTTAGTATATTTCTGTAGATATGACACTAAGACATTAAGAAAATGTCACATTAAATTTCATTGATATGCTAGGTTTAAAAAATCGTGATTTGACTTTCCTATTGTGTGCTTCTAATTTATGTTTTTCCATCTAATAAAAAATAGACCCTACCACTTCACATCCCTGGTTGCATTCGTTTCACCAGCATTACTTTTCATTTGAGTCAGCGGGGTTTTCTTGTCTTGTTTCAGGATTTGTGGATTTGACCCTCCATGATCAGGTCCACCTTCTGGAATGTGCCTGGCTAGAGATTCTCATGATTGGCCTTGTCTGGCGCTCCATGGAGCACCCAGGGAAGCTCCTGTTTGCTCCTAACTTGCTCCTGGACAGGTGAGTGACCTGGCTGTAGCTTGGGGGAAGCACATTCTTGATAATCACCAGTTTGATCCTGAAGCTCCTTTATTCAGCATTCCACGAAGCTTCCAAGAACTTTATCAGATATATTTACAAATGGGTGGATTCGGGTGATGTAGGGTAGTGGAGTTCACAGAAGGCTAAGGATAACTGTCTGCCTGATGTCTCCCCAGGTTCGCTCTCTCATTTCTAAAATATACATGTATATTGTATATTTACATATACATATATGCATGTATCAGTATTATACACATATGTATGTATCAATATATATACATATGTATTTGTGTGTATTTACAAAATTATGAACTGTAATTTTCTAACTTCACCTTCATCTTGTGTTATATAAAAGAATGATGAGTAACTTTCCTTTAATTAAAATCTTTTTTTGGCCTATGTACATTCAAACCAGAATAGTCTTTTCATTTCCTTTTCCAATTTTGCCATCAGTAAATGAAGAAATTTGAAGAATTCTGAAGGCCACTTCCAGTTTTATGAATTCATAAAAGTTAACTTGCTTATTTTTAGAAAATGAAGATTTCAGTTTTCAAATGTGCCACCTTATTTCATGTATTCTATTTGGGTTGACTTGGAATGCGGGTCCTATTCTTCTTTCTTGTTCAGTCATTGCTTAGAGTAATCGAATTTAGACATTATTTAACGGCAGCTACCACTGACAGAATCCCTACCCAGCACCAGCTGCTGTGCTGAATACTTTACATACATGATCTCATTTAATCATCACAGCACTCCTGGGAAGCCTTATCATTCACGTTTTACCAGAAAGGAAGCTAAGTTTCAGAGACATTCTGCTACTTGCAAAGAGCATTGAGCTAGCCGATGGTGGAGCTAGGATTGGAATTCAAGATCTGCCTGAGTATGTCTCTGGCATACTCATGTTGGCTTCTGCCCTGTGCACACGTCCTTCACACTCTTTCCTTATCAGCAATGCCTTCTCTGGTCTGCTGCTGTGACCTTTTGTTACCAGATGTACCTTGTCTTTACAGATGACATAATCATTTGAATGGGAAAGATCCATCTTCTAGTTGTTTCTTGCAGACATTTTTTGCCTCTGCTCATTAGTCCAAGGCTGCCAGGTTGCACGCGATGCATCTTTGTGCTTTCCTTCCTTTCTGAGCGCCACGCTGCCCCCTTATCTCCTGTCCTGCTCTGGCTTCCTTCCCTGCACCTGCCAAGCCGCCTGGAACAGAGTTCTGGAAGCATTTATTTATTTAAATACTGGAGAATTGTATATGTGTTGGTTACTGTTTCATCATTTTGTGTTATTATAGCTTTTTTCATCATTTTGTGTTATTATAGCATCATAAACAGTGATGTTGCTGTTCAAGAAGCAGCTCTTTCTTTCCATGGAATATGGTCCTGTATCACAGTTTTGTGGACTGATCGAGAACGGCCACTGGTCTGGTTCCATAAAACTGCCCTCACACGGCATTTAGCCTGCCTTTTAGGGGACGTCTCTACAGTGCTTCTTCACTTCTTTTCCTTTCTTTCCCTCCCCCTCCCTTCCCTGTTTCCCTTGTCATTTTTCCCTTCCACCTCTTTTTTCCTCTTTTCCTTCGCTTTCCTCTTTCCTTCCTTTTTTTGGCCTATCTCCTCTTCCTCCTCCTTCCCTTCCTCCCTCCATTTTCTTCTGCTGCTTTTAAAATTGTTCTGTTACAGTCATGTCGTTCCATGACCAAGTTGTAATAAATTTGCAGATGAAAATCATAGACCACATACAATGTTTCTCCACAATAGACTGGAAGGTGTCTTCAGGGTTTAGGATATTGGGGACATTCATGACTGAATTGATGTGTTCCATGATTTACTACCTCATCCATGTTTATCTTCTTAGGTACACACTTCCTGAGAGCAATCATCAGTCATTGCATTTTAGATATGAAAGGGTTTGTGACATCACCTCACCCCGATGAAACTCATTTTGTCTGCAAGTTGATATTGTGTAGGATCTTATCAACCACCTGCCTTTCTTTTCCACACACTGTCAGTGTGCTTAATTTTCTCCTGTGTTTCTCACTGCAGTGTCAGTGACTAAGAGTTCTCATTTCTCTCCATTCCTACGTTCTAAAATTCCAGATAGGAAGTTCCTACTACCTCTAGACCAGGATTTCTCAACTTCTGCACTATTGACATTTTTGGTTGGATTATTCTTTCTTGTGGGGCTCGGTCCTGTGTATTTGAGGATGTTTATCACCATTCCTAGACTTAACCTACTAGGTGCTCTCCTAGCAGCATCCCTTTCCCCAGAGATGACAACCCCAAATGTCTCCAGACATTTCTAAATGTCTCCTGTGGGGGGGGGGGTGAAGGGAGGCACAGAATTGTCCCTGGTTGAGAACCACTACTCTAGATTTTCCCATTTCAATATCCTATAAGCTCTTCAGACTCACAGTATCCCTCGCTGAATACATTATCTTCCTCACCACGTTTGTTCCTTTTCTTTTTTTCTATTAGTGGCATTCACCTAGACACTGAAGCTGTCAAGTTCAAGTTAACCATGGATTCTACTCCCCCCACCAGATTATCCAGTTAACTGTCAAGTCCTTCCTGTCCTGTTTCTGAAATCCACACCTCCCCTTTGTCGCCATTCCTCCCCTAGCACAGGTCCAAGTCAGCCCTCCCCAAAGGGTGGCCTCTCCACCACTGTCTTTCTTGGTCACTGGCCCTCTTTCTTCAGTCTCTTTGCCACAGGGCTGCCAGAGACTTCTTTCTAAGGCACAGCTGTGATCCTGATGCTTCCTTATTCAGCTTCCATTGGCTTTCTCCCTTCTTTAGAGAGGACCGTCTAGACTTCTTACCTTGATAATTATGAATCCCTGTTGCAAGTGTCACAGACACAAACATCAGCAGAACGGGTCAGATGATATCATGAGGAAGGCCAATGGCTTTGAGTCCAAAACGGAGTTCTGGGGATTAAGTGAGCCGGGTGAGCTCTTGTCCAGGCTAACAAACACCTGCGCCCTGACTTCAGCCTGAGAGCCACGAAGTTGACTTCACTCTTTGAGGTTTTTTTCCACTGCTTCTGAAAGGCTCTGTACCTTTAGGATTCCTTGTCAGAATCTTGGGACCTTCTTTAAGGCCATTTCAGATGTTACTCTTCCAGAAACCCTTCCTCCAAACTCCCTCCTCTTTAGCCAGAAAGTAGCCTTTTCTTTGTCTATGTTCCCATGGGGTTTAGTTTCTGCTTCTCTTATTCCCCTTCTGCCATCTGTAAGTTATGATTGTATGTCTTACCTTCCCTTTCAGCTCATGCACTTTGTGCAGGCAGGAACCAGGTCTTGTTCACCCTTTTGTTCCCTCCAATGAACAAAGTCTTCCACGATCCCCGATAAGTGTTTGTTAATTGCACTGGTCAGGGTCTCCCAGTGGCTCATGGCAGAGTCAGGAGAAGCCACATCTGATGGTCATTTCAACTGTTCTTGTCATCAAACTCACTCATGTCTTGTTCAGGGCTACTCAATTCCCGACTTAGACCCTTCTAGACTTTGAAGAAATTAAGATACATCTGTTTCAAAAGGATTTTTAAAATTACTAAGTGCATTTGACTTATGCTTATACTTCTGCTCGTATTCCACAAACATGTTAAATTCTGAATGAAGATAAACAGAGGATCTTATTTTTCTTCCATCACTAGACCCACTATGGAATAAAATCCTCCAGGTCTTAATACGTTTAAGAACATTTACATACATACATTTCTAATCATGTTAATGATTAGAAAAATATATAAACAAATATAAATTATATAAATATTATTTTTAAAAATATGGTCTATATAATTTTCTAATTATTAACATGCACCTAAATATTATAAAATTTCAATATTATTAAATTACTCTCTTGGTATTAGAAGATAACTGCCTTTGATGACATTTATATATGCACAACAGTAAAAAATATTGTGACCAGCAACCTATTTGAAATTTTATACATCTGGAAGATGACTTTTGAGTGATATTTGAGAGCACTGTTGACGTTTTTGCCTTGCGGGCTCCCAACCCTTTCGATAACATTCAGCTTTCTGATTAACGTCAGTCACCTTGATCTCCCTTTTGCTCTTTTCCCATCCTTTTGCACATTGTGAACATTTTTTGTAGCAAAATGTAGAAATCCATGAGTTTCAAAGCCAAGTATTTGAGAGCTGGTAAGCAAAAGATGAGTGTTAGCTGTATCATTTTTATTTTATCTCAGGCTTGGTGATACTACCTTTGCAAAGTCTGCCTACATAGGGTGTTTACATCTGCATAGACATGGGGACAAGAGAAAGCCAGAAGTCCCAAGGAGTCCTGTCACCCAGGGATTGTCAACGTTGCTAACTAGAGACAAGGGTTTATCTGCGATAGATTATAATGATATCCTGTTTTCTTAAGCCTTCTTTGCAAATCCAGGCACTTGTGCTTTCCAAGGCTATCAAGAGGATAGAATATACCCCAGGCTTTCCTTGTAATTACTCAAATGTTAGTATTGGCAAATGGGGTTTAGTGATTATAGGAATATAAAAAGATGGCTGGGTTGCCATCCCACACCTGTGAGCAGAGGACTGTATTTCCTATCTAGCATCCATTTCAAAAGAGTTATTGCTTGATTTACTCCCGATGATAACCCATGATATCTAGATTCTGATAGTTTATAGCTTTCCTGGTAGTCATATGTGTGAAGGCTAATTTTATCCTTACCACTTAGCCTACCCACAGTTTCCAGTTCTTCCCTGTATCTTGCAGCAGTGAGTTCCAAGCACTTAATGCAGTCTTCTCTTCCTGTGAAAACCAAGAAATAAAGCTTATTATCAGGTATTAATAGAGAACCCAGTAATTTCTCTCAGTGTGTGTGTGTAGGTGTGTGTATTTTATAAGAGGGAAGTTAAAGATAATAAGAACACCTGTGAAAGTAATCAGGAAATGGAGAAAACTCATTTTCCATTCTAGCACCTAATCCTTTGGTGTGTTTGGCACCAGAAAACACAAAATATGTCCTCTGTGTCAACTAAGAATGCACCTCTTCATTTAGTCCTGCTTGCGTGCTCACCCTGGAAAAACAGAGACGGAAAACAGAAGCAAAAGTGTTCAATATAAGTCATTCCTTGTGGGATCTCTTTGTTTTTGCAGGAGTAAAGTTTACTATCTCTGGAAGGCAGATGTGATGTTAGAGGACATGGTGTAAATTGCCAGTTCAGTAAGACTATCCAGTTTCCAGAGCACTGTCTAAATTCTGTTTTGCTGGCACCATCCATGCTAACAAATTCTGAGAAATATTTGCGGATTTCTCAGTGAAGCCAAAGCACTCTCTTTCGATTCCTATTCACTCTCAGAGAAAAAAAACTATTCATCCATTTGAAAGCAAAGCTTAATTCGACAAGGAGAATATTCCCTCTACCAAGCGTCTGGCCAGAGGGTTGTTGATCTAGCTCTTTCCATTGCTCCTGCATCAGGAGGCTCTGTCTGTAGGAAATAATATTGGACAACAGAAAGTTCTTTGACTTGTAGGCATGGAATAGGAATAAGTTCTCTTCCTTAAGAGAAAAACAGGTTGTTGCACCGGAGAGAACATTTTGCTTCTTCTACTAAATAGCTGACTGTTTTCAGACCATAAATTCACTTTAAACTGAAAAAAAAAAAAAAAAGTCATTTTCTAGAAGCAAGAACATGCTCATTTCAAGTTATTTATTGTAAATATTTCAGAAAAAAACATGCAAATAAAAACATGCAAATGAAACAATGCTTCCAGCAAATGCTTTTACTGGCCTTTAAAATTTTTTTCCTGTGTAAAACTTGATGTAAATTCTTTGCAGATTTTTTTCACTTGGAAGAGTGAAAAAAGAAAGTTCGGAAATAAGTTGATAAATTCAGAATGTAATTTGTTTAAAGGTTTCTTGGGCATAAAAAGAAGGACCTCCCTTTATATTTCCTTTTTAGATCTCTCCTCTCTGAAAAATGTATGCTCTACTGAAGGGGGATGTTATAGTAGCAGGGGCAGCAGGTGGGTGGGGGAGTGATCGGCCTCAGCAAGGTCAGTCCTGGGCACGAGACAGTTTTGGTTACTCCAGTGGCTTTGCTGGATTCCCTCATAACTTTCCAGGCTTGTGTTGGTTTGCATCCCTATATGGCCCGTTCATATCCCAAGAACTTTGTTCATAACTTTTTTTTTTTGCTCCACCTTATAGAATTGGATGAAGAAAGAAAAGAAAGGAAGCCAACCTTTATGTAACTTCTTTAATCTGTACAGTAGTGTGTTGGGTTATCTTCTATACTCTATTTTATTCATTGTGTGAGAATACAAGTAGCAAAGGGTTTTACCAGCTTGTATTCTTGGCTCTAGATCCATTGGTTCTTTCCAGTTCTGAGTCCTTAATTCCTCAACAGCAGATGCCAATTGATTGATTCTCTAAAGTCTTTGGTGCAGAGTTCTGACAAATCCTGGGAATATGAAACTGTAAACTGCAAAGGAGAAAAATTGAGGCCAAAAGAAGAGAGAAATTAGCCAAGCTGCTAATATTACTGCTATCTCTGATTGAAAAGGTATCAAAATATCTACTGGACTAAAACCCAATTTCATTACACACTTTAAGTGGGTCAATTATGTGATGTGTGAATTATATCTCAATAAAAATATTAAACACACACACACACACACATTGGAGTTTTGGAAAAAGTCAATTTGACCAAAAAGACCTTCAATCATGAAAGTGCCTGTAGGGGTTCTACTGGAAAAAGGTAAAAAACAAAACATTCAAATCAAGATTTCTCCTTAAAAACAAAGCAATTAAGCAGTGCTATGTTATAAAGGCTGCTAAGCCACAAGTCTTTAACTCCTCAAGAGGAATAAGCCTATAAACAGTAAGGATCCACTTAATATAAAATTGCCCCAGAGGAAAAGGCATAATTCCAACCAAAGAATTAATCCTGTGTAAGAGGTTAATTTAACTTTTCTTACATGTTTACCTACCACATTATTTTTGCATTTGCCATAAATTGTTAACAATTAAACTTGCTAATTGATTTAAAATACAATCATCATAATATTTTTGACAGTTTAATTCTAAAATATCTTGATATTATTTAAGTCACACATGCTACATAGAGGTAATCACGTAATCCCTCTTTCATATCTGCTTTAATCACAGCTGCTTTTCCATATTCGGCATTCGAAAGATCCTCATTTCTTTAATGAGTGCAATTAAAATCCATTGACAACTTCAAGTCTGTGTTAGCTAGGATTCAGTTTAAGTCAACTCAGTAAATATTTATTGAGTATGTCCATGTCTCTAGGGTTCTGCCTGATACTGGAGGATATGAAAAAAATGTGTAAGAGACAGACCTGTCCTCAGGGAACTCACAATCTAGTGGTAGAGTAATATTGGTGTACAAATGAATGCAGGCAAAAGCAAGACATTATAAGCAAGGCTCCACCACACCCCACATCATTCGTGTCTAGTTTAGCTTCTTCCATCACTTAAAAAAAAATTGATATACAATTGACATAACATTATATTGTACAACATATGTATACAATGTATGAGTTGATACATGTAGATATTATAAAATGATCACCCCAGTAAGTCGAGTTAACATTCCATCACCACAAATAGTTATATTTTTTCCTACAATGAGAAATTTTAAGGTCTACTCTCTTACCAACCTTCAAATATACAGTAAAGTTGTATTAACTATAGTCACGAGGCTGTACATTACCATCTCCAGAACTTATTTATCTTATAACTGAAAGATTGTTCCTTTTCATTATCTTCACCCATTTTGCCCACCACCCGCCTCTGGTAACCACCAATTTGTTCTCTGTATCTTTGAGCCTGGTGGATTTGTTTTTTTCTAAGATTCCACATATAAGTGATATCATACTGTGATGTGTCTCTCACTGTCTGACTTATTTCACTTAGCATAAGGCCCTCAAAGTCCATACATGTTATCACAAATGTCAGGATTTCCTTCTTTTTATGGCTGAATAGTATTTCATTATATATATGTATATATATGTAAACATTTTCTTTATCAATTCATCCATTGATGGACACTTAGGTTACTTCCATGCCTTGGCTATTGTAAATAATGCTGCAGTGAACATGGAGGTGCAGATATCTTTTCAAATTCGTGTTTTCATTTTCTTTGGATAAATGCCCAGAAGAGGAATTTCTGGATCATATGGTAGTTCTATTCTTAAATTTTTGAGGAAACTCTATCCTGTGTTCCATAGCGGCCGCCCAATTTACATTCTTACCAACAGTGCACAAAAGGGTTCCCTTTTCTCCACATCCTCACCAACACATGTTATTTCTTCTCTTTATTTTTGAATATTATTTAATTAATTATTTTGTACAACAGGTTCATTTTAGTTATCCATTGTATACATATTAGTGTATATATGTCAATCCCAATCTCCCAATTCATCCTCCCACCCCCCCACCCCCCCGCCGCTTTCCCCCCTTGGTGTCCCTATGTTGGTTCTCTATATCTGTGTCTCAGTTTCTGCCCTGCAAACCGGTTCATCTGTACCATTTTTCTAGGTTCAAAATATATGCGTTAATATACAAGATTTGTTTCTTTCTGACTTACTTCACTCTGTATGACAGCCTCTAGATTCATTCACGTCTCTACAAATGACCCAATTTTGTTCCTTTTTATGGCTGAGTAATGTTCCATTGTATATATGTACCACATCTTCTTTATCCATTCGTCTGTCAATGCGCATTTATATTGCTTCCATGACCTGGCTATTGTAAATAGTGCTGCAATGAATATTAGGGTGCATGTGTCTTTTTGAATTATGGTTTTTTCTGGGTATATGCCCAGTAGTGGGATTGCTGGGTGATATGGTAGTTCTATTTTTCGTTTTTTAAGGAACCTCCATTCTGTTCTCCATAGTGGCTGTATCAATTTACATTCCCACCAACAGTGCAAGAGGGCTCCCTATATTCCACACCCTCTCTAGCATTTGTTGTTTGTAGATTTTCTGATGATGCCCATTCTAACTGGTGTGAGGTGATACCTCATTGTAGCGTTGATTTGCATTTCTCTAATAATTAGTGATATTGAGCAGCTTTTCATGTGCTTCTTGGACATCGGTATGTCTTTGTTGGAGAAATGTCTATTTAGGACTTCTGCCCATTTCTGGATTGGGTTCTTTTTTTTTTAAATATTGAGCTGCATGAGCTGTTATATATTTTGGAGATCAATCCTTTGTCCATTGATTCATTTGCAAATATTTTCTCCCATTCTGAGGATTGTCTTTTCATCTTGTTTGTAATTTCCTTTGCTGTGCAAAAACTTTTAAGTTTCATTAGGTCCCATTTGATTATTTTTGTTTTTATTTCCACTAGTCTAGAAGGTGGATCAGAAAAGATCTTGCTGTGATTTATGTCAAAGAGTGTTCTTCCTATGTTTTCCTCTAAGTTTTATAGTGTCTGGTCTTAAACGTAGGTCTCTAATCCATTTTGAGTTTATTTTTGTGTATGGTGTTAGGGAGTGTTCTAATTTCATTCTTTTACATGTAGCTGTCCAGTTTTGCCAGCACTACTTATTGAAGAGACTGTCTTTTCTTCATTGTATATCCTTGCCTCCTTTGTCATAGATTAGTTGACCATAGGTGCGTGGGTTTATCTCTGGGCTTTCTATCCTGTTCCATTGATCTGTATTTCTGTGTTTGTGCCAGTACCATATTGTCTTGATTACTGTAGCTTTGTAGTATAGTCTGAAGTCAGAGAGTCTGATTCGCCAGCTCCGTTTTTTTCCCCTCAAGACTGCTTTGGCTATTTGGGGTCTCTTTTGTGTCTCCATACAAATTTTATGATATTTTGTTCTAGTTCTCTAAAACATGCCATTGGTAATTTGATAGTGGTTGCACTGAATCTGTAGACTGCTCTGGGTAGTATAGTCATTTTCACAATATTGATTCTTCCAATCCAAGAACATGGTATATCTCTCCATCTGTTTGTATCATCTTTAATTTCTGTCATTGGTGTCTTATAGTTTTCTGCATACAGGTCTTTTGTCTCCCTAGGTAGGTTTATTCCAAGGTATTGTATTCTTTCTGTTGCAATGATAAATGGGAGTGTTTCCTTGATTTCTCTTTCAGATTTTTCATCATTAGTGTATAGGAATGCAAGAGATTTCTGTGCATTAATTTTGTATCCTGCAACTTCACCAAATTCATGGATTAGCTCTAGTAGTTTTCTAGTGGCATCTTTAGGATTCTCTATGTATAGTATCATGTCATCTGCAAACAGTGACAGTTTTACTTCTTCTTTTCCAATTTGTATTTCTTTTTCTTCTCTGATTGCCATGGCTAGGACTTCCAAAACTATGTTGTATAACAGTGGTGAGAGTGGACATCCTTGTCTTGTTCCTGATCTTAGAAGAAACGCTTTCAGTTTTTCACCATTGAGAATGATGTTTGCTGTGGGCGTGTCATATATGGCCTTTATTTTTTTGAGGTAGATTCCCTCTATGCCCAGTTTCTGGAGAGTTTTTACCATACATGTGTGTTGAATTTTATCAAAAGCCTTTTCTGCATCTATGGAGATGATCATATGGTTTTTATTCTTCAATTTGTTAATATGGCATATCACATTGATTGATTTGTTTATATTGAAGAATCCTTGCATCCCTGGGATAAATCCCACTTGATCATGGTATATGATCCTTTCAATGTGTTGTTGGATTCTGTTTGCTAGTATTTTGTTGAGGATTTTTGCATCTGTATTCATGAGTGATATTGGTCTGTAATTTTCTTTTTTTGCAGTATCTTTGTCTGGTTTTCGCATCTGGGTGGTGGTGGTTCCATAGAATGAGTTTGGGAGTGTTCCTTCCTCTGCAATTTTTTGGAAGAGTTTGAGAAGGATGGGTGTTAGCTCCTCTCTAAATGTTTGATAGAATTCACCTGTGAAGCCATGTGGTCCTGGACGTTTGTTTGTTGGAAGATTTTTAATCACAGTTGCAATTTCATTCCTTGTGATTGGTCTGTTCATATTTTCTATTTCTTCCTGGTTCAGCCTTGGAAGCTTATACCTTTCTAAGAATTTGTCCATTTCTTCCAGGTTGTCCATTTTATTGGCATAGAGTTGCTTGTAGTAGTCTCTTAGGATGCTTTGTATTTCTACGGTCTTTATTATAACTTCTCCTTTTTCATTTCTAATTTTATAGATTTGAGTCCTCTGCCTCTTTTTCTTGATGAGTGTGGCTAATGGTTTATCAATGTTGTTTATCTTCTCAAAGAACCAGCTTTTAGTTTTCTTGATCTTTGCTATTGTTCTCTTGGTTTCTATTTCATGTATTTCTGCTCTGATCTATATGATTTCTTTCCTTCTGCTAACTTTGGGTTTTGTTTGTTCTCCTTTCTCTAGTTCCTTCAGTTGTAAGGTAAGATTGTTTATTTGAGATGTTTCTTGTTTCTTGAAATAAGCTTGTATTCCTATAAACTTCCCTCTTAGAACTGCTTTTGCTGCATCCCATAGGTTTTTGGATGATCGTGTTTTCATTGTCATTTTTTTCTAGGTATTTTTTGATTTCCTCTTTGTTTTCTTCGGTGAACTCTTGGTTATTTAGTAAGGTTTTGTTTAGCCTCCATGTGTTTGTGTTTTTTACGTTTCTTTCCGTGTAATTGATTTTTAATCTCATAGCACTGTGGTCAGAAAAGATGCTTGATATGATTTCAATTTTCTTAAATTTACTGAGGCTTGACTTGTGACCCAAGATGTGATGTATCCTGGAGAATGCTCCATGCACACTTCAGAAGAAAGTGTAATCTGCTGTTTTTGGATGGGATGTCCTATAAATAACAATTAAATCTATCTGGTCTATTCTGTCATTTAAAGCTTGTGTTTTGTTATTAATTTTCTGTTTGGATGATCTGTCCATTAGTGTAAGTGAGGTGTTAAAGTCCCCCACTATTATTGTGTTACTGTCGATTTCCTCTTTTATAGCTGTTAGCAGCTGCCTTATGTATTGAGGTGTGCCTATGTTGGGTGCATATATATTTATAATTGTTATAGCTCTTATTGGATTGTTCCCTTGATCATTATGTAGTGTCCTTCCTGTCTCTTATAACATTCTTCATTTTAAAGTCTATTTTATCTGTTATGAGTATTGCTACTCCAGCTTTCTTTTGATTTCCATTTGTATAAAATATCATTTTCCATCCCCTCACTTTCAGTCTGTATGTGTCCCTAGGTCTGAAGTGGGTCTCTTGTAGACAGCATATATATGGGTCTTGTTTGTGTATCCATTCAGTGAGCCTGTGTCTTTTGGTTGTAGCATTTAATCCATTCACGTTTAAGGTAATTATTGATATGTATGTTCCTATGACCATTCGTTAATTATTTTGGGATTTTTTTGTAGGTCCTTTTCTTCTCTTGTGTTTCCCAGTTAGAGAAGTTCCTTTAGTATTTGTTGTAGAGCTGGTTTGGTGGTGCTGAGTTCTTTGAGCTTTTGCTTGTCTCTAAAGCTTTTGATTTCTCCATCGAATCTGAATGAGATCCTTGCCGGGTAGAGTAATCTTGGTTGTAGACTCTTCTCTTTCATCACTTTAAATATGTCTTGCCAATCCCTTCTGGCTTGTAGAGTTACTACTGAGAAATCAGCTGTTAACCTTATGGGAATTCCCTTGTATATTATTTGTCATTTTTCCCTTGCTGCTTTCAATAATTTTTCTTTGTCTTTAATTTTTGCCAATTTGATTACTATGTGTCTCGGCATGTTTCTCCTTTGGTTTATCCTGTATGAGACTATCTGAGCTTCCTGGACTTGGGTGGCTCTTTCCTTTCCCATGTTAGGGAAGTTTTTGACTATAATCTCTTCAAATCTTTTCTCAGTCCCTTTCTTTTTCTCTTCTTCTTCTGGGACCCCTATAATGTGAATGTTGTTGTGTTTAATGTTGTCCCAAAGGCCTCTTAGGCTGTCTTCATATCTTTTCATTCTTTTTTCTTTATTCTTTTCTGTAGCAATGAATTCCACCATTCTGCCTTCCAGGTCACTTATCCATTCTTCTGTCTCAGTTATTCTGCTATTGATTCCTTCTAGTGTAATTTTCATTTCAGTTATTGTATTGTTCATCTCTGTTTGTTTGTTCTTTAATTCTTCTAGGTCTTTGTTCAACATTTTTTGCTCTTCTCGATCTCTGCCTCCATTCTTTTTCCGAGGTCCTGGATCATCTTCACTATCATTTTTCTGAATTCTTCTGGAAGGTTTCCTATCTCCACTTCATTTAGTTGTTTTTCTGGGGTTTTATCTTGTTCCTTCATCTGGTACATAGCCCTCTGCCTTTTCATCTTGTCTATCTTTCTGTGAATGTGGTTTTTGTTCCACAGGCTGCAGGATTGTAGTTCTTTTTGCTTCTGCTGTCTGCCGTGTGGTGATTGAGGCTATCTAAGAGGCTTGAGCAAGTTTCCTGATGGGAGGGACTGGTGGTGGATAGAGCTGGCAGTTTCTCTGGTGGGCAGAGCTCATTAAAAGTTTAATCTGTTTGTCTGCTGATGCTTGGGGCTGGGTTCCCTCCGTGTTGGTTGTTTCGCCTGAGACGACCGAACACTGGAGCCTACCTGGACTCTTTGTTGGGGCTAATGGCGGACTCTGGGAGGGCTTACACCAAGGAGTACTTCCAAGAATTTCTGCTGCCAGTGTCCTTGTCCTCACAGTGAGACACAGACACCCCCTGCCTCTGCAGGAGACCCTCCAACACTTGCAGGTAGGTCTGGTTCAGTCTCCTATGGCATCACTGCTCCTTCCCCTGGGTCCCGATGTGCACACTACTTTGTGTGTGCCCTCCAAGAGTGGAGTCTCTGCTTCCCCCATTCCTGTCGACGTCTTGCAATGAAATCCTGCTAGCCTTCAAAGTCTGATTCTCTAGGAATTCCTCCTCCCATGCCAGACCCCCAGGTTGGGAAGCCTGACGTGGGGCTCAGAACCTTCACTCCAGTGGGTGGACTTCTGTGGTGTTAAGTGTTCTCCAGTTGGTGAGTCACCCACCCAGTGGTTATGGGATTTGATTTTATTGTGATTGTGCCCCTGCTTCCATCTCATTGTGGCTTCTCCTTTGTCTTTGGATGTGGGGTATCTTTTTTTGGTGAATTCCAGTGTCTTCCTGTCGATGATTGTTCAGCAGTTGATTGTGATTTTGGTGCTCTCACAAGAGGGAGTAAGAGCATGTTCTTCTACTCCACCATCTTGAACCAATCTCCTATTTCTTCTCTTTTTGATAATAGCCATTCTGACAGGTGTGAGGTGATATCTCCTGGTTTTGATATGCATTTCTCTGTTGATTAGTGGTGTTTGAGCACCTTTTCATGTACTTGTTGGCCATCAGTATGTCTTCTTTGGAAAAATGTATATTTACATCCTCTGCCTATTTTTTTTTTTTTTTTTTTGCGGTATGCAGACCTCTCACTGTTGTGGCCTCTCCCATTGCAGAGCACAGGCTCCAGATGCGCAGGCTTAGCGGCCATGGCTCACGGGCCTAGCCGCTCTGTGGCATGTGGAATCCTCCTGGACCGGTGCACACTCCCGTGTCCCCTGCATCGGCAGGCGGACTCTCAACAACTGCACCACCAGGGAAGCCCTATGCCTATTTTTTAATCAGATTGTTTGGTTTTTTGCTATTGAGCTGTATGAATTATTTATACATTTTGGACATTACCTCCATATCAGATATATGATTTGCAAATATTTTCTGCCATTTGGTAGGTTGCTTTTTCATTTTGTTGATGGTTCCCTTTGCTGTATGAAAGCTTTTTAGTTTGAGGTACTCCCACTCATTTATTTTTGTTTTTGTTGCCTTTGCTATGGTGTCAAATCCAAAAAAATCATTGCCAAGACCAATGTCAAGGAGCTTACCACCTATGTTTTCTTCTGTGAGTTTTATAGTTTCAATCTTATGTTCAAGTCTTTAATCTGTTTTGAGTTAACTTTTGTGTATGGTATAAGATAGTGGGCCAGTTTAATTCTTTTGCATGTGGCTGTTTAATTTTCTCAGCATCATTATTAAAGAGACTGTCCTTTCCCCATTGTATATATTTGGCTCCTTTGTTATAAATTAATTGACCACATATGTGTGGGTTTATTTCTGGGCTCTCTATTCTGTTCCCTTGGTCTATGTGTCTGTTTCTATGCCAATACCATGCTGTCTTGGTTACTATGGCTTTGTAATATAGATTGAAATCAGGGAGCATGATTCCTCCAGGTTTGTTCTTCTTTCTCAAGATTGCTTTGACTATTTGGGGTCTTCTGTGGTTTAATACAAATTTTAGGATTATTTGTTCTCTTTCTGTGTAAAATGCCATTGGAACTTTGATAGGGATTGCATTGAATCTGTGGATTGCTTTAGTTAGTATGGACATTTTAACAATATTAATTCTTCCAGTCCATGAGATGAGATATAGTTTTACCTATTTGTGTCTTCTTTGATTACATTCATCAGCATCTTATAGTTTTCAGTGTACAGGTCTTTCACCTCCTTGGCTAAATTAATTCTTAGGTATTTTATTCTTTTTGATGCAATTGTAAATGCATCATAATATACATTAATAAGGAACTATATGTTAATAGTTTCTTATTAACATAGAGAAACTCAACTGCTTTTTGTATATTGCATTTGAATCCTGCAACTTTACAGAATTCATTTATTCTAACAGCTTTTTGGTCTTTAGGGTTTTATATATCATGTCATCTGAAAATAGTGACAGTTTTACTTCTTCTTTCCTGATTTGGATACTTTTTATTTCTTTTTCTTGCCTAATTGCTCTGGCTAGGACTTTCAATACTATGTTGAATAAAAGTGATGAAAGCATCCTTTTCTTATTGCTGATCTTAGAGGAAAAGCTTTCAGCTTTTCACCACTGAGTATGATGTTAGCTGTGGGCTTGTCATATATGGCCTTTATTATGTTGAGGTACTATACCCACTTTGTTGAGAGTTTTAATTATAATTGAATATTGAATTTTGTTGAAAGCTTTTTCTGCATCTACTGAGATGATCATATAATTTTTATCCTTCATTTTGTTAATGTGGTGTACTATATTGATTGATATGCGAATGTTGAACCATCCTTGCATCCCTGGAATAAATCCCACTTGATCATGGTATATGATTCTTTTAATGTATTATTGAATTTGATTTGCTAATATTTTTTGAGGACTTTTGCATCTCTGTTCATCAGGGATACTAGCCTGTAATTTTCTTTTCTAGAGTGTCTTTGGTTTTGGGATCAGTGTGAAGCTGACCTCGTAAAGTGAATTCGGAATTATTCCTTCCTCTTCTATTTTTTGGAAGAGTTCATGACAGTTTAGTATTAATCCATCTTTAAATGTTTGGTAGAATTCACCAGTGAAGACATCTGGTCCCTTTCTTTATTGGTATGTTTTTGATTACTGATTTAATCTCCTTACTAGTAATTGGTTTGTCCAGATTTTCTATTTCTTCATGATTCAGTCTTGGTAGGTTGTATGTTTCTAGGAATTTAACCATTTCTTCTAGGTTCTCCAATTTGTTGGCATATAATTGTTCACAGTAGTCTCATATGATTCTTTGTATTCCTGTTGTATCAACTGTACCTCTTTCACTTCCTAATGACTATGTAAGGGAAAATCAAACCCTGGTTTATACTTACATTTATAAACTGGTTCATTCTTGACATTTCCATGTCAAGACATTTCAATGTCTTTGATAGGGATTGCAACTAACTATACTCATTATACATTTATCCTGCCTAAAAGTGCATGCTAATATAGATAACTCTAAAAGATCATTCCATGTGTTGGTCTTTGGGGTCTGGCAGGAGGGCAGCATAGGGTTTTAGCAGAGATTTATTAAGCCTCTGTGGTAGATGACCAAAATTTACACATTTTTGAAATATTATTTCTGAAAAGGTATTAGTACTGCTTGGATATTTTTCTATGATTACAGCTTTTAATTTTATGACTGGATAGAGGTTTGGAATTTCACTTCAAAGTAAACGAAGTTAGTATGTCTATTTCCATTTCTTATGTAAAGTTACAATTGTCTTTATTATTAGTGTCATGGTTATATGCCATTATGATCTATAATTGAATTCCAATCTCTTCTTTGCTACTATTGACTTCTCCTTGTAGGCTCCTAATCCAGATATAAGGATCATATTTCTCTTGTGATGCTTCAAGAGGCACTTCTAAGTCATTATATATTCTTATTCATTATTTTACCTGTTTTTCTATTTTATCAAATGCAAGAGAAATGAAAAGCACACAGTATTTTCTTTGGTCTTATAATACCACAGCAGAGAATCAGTTTCTTAATCTATTTATATATTGGCCACTCTCCATTGGCACAGATTCTAAGATCCATCATGACTTTATCATTGGAAAATATGATGCCACAGACATGTTACAATAATAAGGAAAGGTTAGTCATACCCCTGATAAGAAAAGGGCTTCCTCTGTGTCTCCAAGTTTGTTAGGACAAGCTTAATACTTTGTGAAGTTGAGCCTGTGACTGGATCCATCTTAGCCTCTGAGGAGAGCAGAGCCTGAGGGAGCACTTAATTCAGTGTGGGTGTGGCATGAAGTGCAGAGATGAAGAAGGTTTCAAGACTTGTAGTCTTGGCAATTGAAAGGATGGCAATGCTGTTGATAGGAAGACAGAAGAAAGAGTAGGTGTTGGGAAAATCTGATGAATTTTTCCTTATATATGTTGGGCTTAAGGTACAGGGAGGATATACTCAAGGTTATGTCCTGCAGAAAGTTGGAGCCCGGAAGATGGAGATTAAAAGCTGGAGATAAAAGATTTGAGTCATCTCTTTAGTTAAAAGTGTGGGATGAATATGATAAGTAGTCAAGATAATGGAGAAAGTGGTGTCCAAAGGGCTGAGGAAAGACCTCTTAAAAGACTGACATTTAGGAGTTACAAGTAGAAAAGAATCCCAGCCTGGGATTGAGTTGTTTGAGAAGTAGGAGCACAAGTCTCTGATTCCAAGGGAGTGATGGCTTTCAAAAGAAAAAAGGTGGTGAATTATGCCAAATACTAGAGAGGGGTAGGCAGGAGTAAGAAGGAAGCAACTAAGGATTTGATAATTAGGGGATAATTGTCCTTAAAGAGAAGAGAGCATTTTTAGTAAAAATGTAAAGAGGTAGGGGAAATAAAACCAGAGTGTAAATGTGTTAAGTGTAAGTATAATGTATGAAAGAGAACATGGGTAGGGAAAATTAGAGAAAGGAAATACAAACTAGATTTTTCAGATGTTTGGTAGTGAAAGGCAGTGGATCTCTATTTCTTGATAGCACAGCATTAAGGGGACTGGCGTCGTAGGTCAATCCAGTGATGTCCAATGAGAATTTTTTTAGTTGCATTATGAGGATTGTTTTTTTCAGTGTGTATCAATCGATTGATTTATTGTCCTCTTTTGTTGCTCGAGGTGTCCCATCTTTGGCTAATAGAGTTTCTTCATGTCAACGTTTGTGTCATTTTGACATAAGCCATTAATCTTCGATGCCTCCTCACAGAATAACACAGTAGCATCTCCCAGCCTCATATATCCTGCCCCAGAACTGGAATCAACCATTTCTACAAGGGGCACTTGTTTCAGGGAAAATGGTATTTAGAACTCAATATTGGCACTTGGTGTGTTCACTGCTTTAGAGTTGCCATTGCTTCTTGACCTTTTCAATGGATAAAATTAGGATATAGCTAACAATTAGACCATTGAATGTAGTTGAAGATTTCTAAGTAGCTCAATTTGTCTTTGAACTATGTTCCACTGAGAATGGAAAGTCAAAATATTATATTTTGCAGACACTAGTTGTAACCTTTCTCTCTGAAGTTATGCTGCCACCTTGATATAGAGTAAGAATCATTCATTTCAACTTGATTTTCATTTTTATATTTTTAATTTAATTTTTTGAATATGTAAAATATTTGTTTCCAAAGTAAAAACTTTATAACCAGGTGTATTCAAAGAGTCTAACTTGTAGTCTAACTTGTACTACTAACCCAGTGGAGACTGGGTGTTCCCTATAATGTCAAGTTTGAATTAAGATTAGAAGGGAGATAGATATACATATGTATGTGTGCTCGTATGTAGTCATATCCGCAACTGATACACAAAAGTAACATATGATATATAATTCTGCATATTGCTTTGGAGGTTACTACATGTATGTGTGTAAGGCTCTTCCTCATTCCTGTTTATGATTATTTTATATTCCATTGTGTGGATCCCTTATTGATGGGCATGTAGGTTCTTTCCACTTTTATGCAATAAACAACAACAAAATGAAGACAACCATAATCAACTTTGTGAATAAATTATTTTGTATTTTCCTTAGTCTATCTTTGTGATAGATTCCTGGATGTGGAGTTACTGGGTCAAAAGGTGCATGCATACATAATTTTAGTAGACACTGGAAAATTTACTGCCAATGATATTGTGTCATTGTGCTTTCTCACCAGCCATGTATAAGAGGGCCTGTTTCTCCACAGCCTCTCCAACAGAATATGTTGTCAAACTTTTGGATTTTTGCCAATCTGATGGGTAAGAAGCATATTAGAATGGTTTTAATTACATTTCCTTTTATTTATAAATAAAATTGAGCATCTTATTTACATTTAGAGCCTTTTCATTTCATCTTCTGTGAATTGTCTATTCATATTTCTGTCCATTTAGTATTAGCTTGTCTTTTTTTAAAAAAAATTTTAGGAGCTCTGTATATGTTAGAGAGAGAGTAGCTGTTCTCAAAGTAAATTGCCAACCTATTTTCTCAATTTCTCATCTGTATTTAGACTGTTTATGGAGGATTTTGCCATCCAAAAAAGTTTGCAGAGTTAAGTTATACAGCAGAAATATATTAATCTTTTATTTTATTAAAGGGTTCCTCTGCTCCCAAATTATAATTATATTCACTCTGCCTGCTTCTAGTACTTTCTACTCTCATACCTTGAGTCTATTTGGAATTTATCCTGATACAACAGTGTGAAATAAAGATTGACTTTTTCTTTTCTTTTTCTTTTTTTTTTTTTTTTTTGCGGTACGTGGGCCTCTCACTGTTGTGGCCTCTCCCGTTGCGGAGCACAGGCTCCGGACACGCAGGCTCAGCGGCCACGGCTCACGGGCCCAGCCGCTCCGCGGCATGTGGGATCTCCCCGGACCGGGGCACGAACCCATGTCCCCTGCATCGGCAGGCGGACTCTCAACCACTGCGCCACCAGGGAAGCCCAAGACTGACCTTTATATTTTCCCAGATGGCTTTGCAGTTTTCCCAACACCATTTATTTTAAAAAACCAATACTTTCTTCTTAATTACATACTGAATGTCTTTATAAACTTGTCTCTTCATGAAATTTTAATTATCTGCTAAGGCTTATCTCTTTATGAATCAACATCACCTAACTTTATTTGTGGTAGCTCCAAATTGTGTTTTAATTCTCGTTGGGTTATCTCTCTAATGTTGCCTTTTGATTTTTAAGGGTTTTATAGGTGATTCTTCCTTGTTCCTTTTTTAATGTGATCTTTAGAATTAACTTGTTTAGCTCCATAATAAACTTTGTTGGTAATTTTATTGGGATCATGCTAAATATAAATTGGCTTAGGGAGTATTAACATCTTTATGGTGTTGAATCTTCCTATCTAAGAACAAGTTGTGCCTTTTCATTTGTGTTTAAATCTTTGTGTGTTTCAGAAATGTTTTCAAATATCCTTATATATATTTTGCACATATTATAAAGATCATACCTAGCTAATATATATGTAGGTATAATATATAAGTATAAATAAATATGTATGTTGTCTGTATGTAGATAATTGATATTTGCATATTATTTTAATAGATTACTACTTTACTAAAGTCTCTTATTGTTTAGTGTTTCCACTAATTTCCATGGGGTTTCTAATATACAATCACATCACCTGCAAATAGAGATTGTTTTACCTCTTCCTATCCCTAAGCATCAAAATATTTTTTCTTATCTAGTTGCATTGAATAATAACTCTAATACCATATAAAAATAGTAGCAATAGTGGGCACCATTTCCTGTTCTTGTATATTCATGTTACAAGAGTTTCTATAGATTTCTATATTATTAGATGTTTTTATTAGGGATGAAGGTTATTGTCATTTTTGCATCAAAATTCATAGAAAATTTGTTATGAAATTTTCTCTTTGGGTAGTCTTTATAAGTTTTTGTTATCAATGTTACAAATGCCTCATAAAACTAGTTTGGAATTTTTCTTTAATTTTCTATGCTCTGGAAAGTTTGAGTAGCATTGGGATTACTTAATCTTTAATAATTTAAATGTCGGTAGAGTTCCCTTTTGAAACCATCTGGACCTGGTGGCTCCCTCAGAGGGGAGCTTTCTGGAAACTTTAATTCTTCTATAGTAATTGGTCTGTAGACTATATCTTCTGGAGTCAGTTTTGGTATATAAATCTTCTGATAAAGTTGTCCATTTCATCTAAGTTTTCAAATTTATTGCATTGAGTTGGACAAAGTAGTTTCTGATGATTAAAAATTTTTTTTCTCTGGGTTGATGATTACTTCCACCTTATAATTTATTTTATGTGTTTATCTTTTTTTAGAACTTAGGTCAGCTAGTGGTTTCTCTATTTTGTCAATTCTTTTACCCTTATTTTTTTTTATTAGTTCTACCAGTTTTTACATTCTAACTCATTGTTATATTTTTAGATTTATTAAGTCCTTCCTTTTGCTTTCCGTCAAGTTTGTAATTCTTTCTCTAGCTTTTCGAGTTGATATTTAATTTATTTATTTTCATTTTATAATATAGATAATTAATGCAAAGAATTTTCTCAGAGCTTAGTTATGTCCCATAGATTCTGATATACTTGCTTTCATTATCATTATTTTTTTAATTCAGCAATTTCATATTTTATTTTCCCTTTCACTCAAGAGTTGTTTAATAAACAGTTTAATTTCCAGGTTTGAAGGGCATTTTTTGTTATTAATAAACATTTTTTGCTTTGGAATCAGAGAATCCAGCTTACACTACTTCAATTATTTTTGCAATTTATTAACATTTTCTTTGTAGGCTAATATAATTTCAGTTTTTCTAAATGTTTAATATATGCTTGATATGAAAGTTTATTTACTGTTATTAAGATAGAAGGTAAAATATTATCTGCCTATCTCTTTGCTATTTTTAATTTTTTGTCTGTTTTTAGGTATTTTGTATTTTTGTTCTGGTTGTTAAATGTATGTATATTTAGTCAATTCTTCCTTTAGAAACTGTTCATTTCCTGCTATGAGCACCTACTATGAGTTACTAAGTAAGCTGGAAATTTAACATTCCTCAACCTCCCTCCAATTTAAGCCCATAGCATTATTTTAGTGTTAAACTTTGTGAAAGTGCTAAATATACTTATGCTTCTACTACTTGATTTGTCAGAATCAAATTATATTAATTTACTCAGTTATTACCTATGAGGTCATCATAAGCTAATAGTAATTTCTGACTCTTCCTTTCTCATCTTATTTTTATTTATTGTATTTTTGTGCAGAGTTAGTGCCTATAACACTTAGATGCTCTTTTTTGTCACCCCAACCCCAAATATTAGTGTTAACTCCATCATTAAATATATTTAATGTTCACCTTCAGACCATATGCTGATGGTTCTCTAATCTTTTTTGGTTGTCTGGAGCTTCTATTATCAGGAAAGATTCATGAGACCACTTAACAAATTTCTTTTTAAGTTTTAGAACGTTTATAATTATTTTTCTGTGTCCTTTATGTGGAAAGTTTGGCTGTATACAAAGTCGTTGTCTTACATTTTTCTCAAGTAATTTTAAACAATTGCTCCTTAGTTTTTTAGTATGAAATATTGTTGTCAAGAAGTTGGATGGCAGTCTGACTTTCTTTCCCTTGTTAGTGATTTGGACTTTTTGTCTGAATGCTTACAGGGTTTGTTTGTTTTTTCATAGACTTAAATTTCAGTAGTTTTATTAAGATATGTCTCTGTGTTGATCATTTTAAGTCAGTTTTCCCAGGTGCATGGTGTGTCTTTTGACTACATAGATTGAAATCTTCTTTACTTCTCGACTTTCCTGATTTATAGTTTTAAGTAATTGCTTTGCTATATTGCTTCGGTTTGCTTCTTTAGGGGCCCATTTGTACATGTAATGGGTACTCTTTACCTGTATTCTATATTTATGACTTTCTCCTAAATCTTTTTATGCTTTTTCTTTACTCTTTATCTTTCCATCCTTTATTCCCCTCACTATGCTGTCCATGGAGTCTATTTGCTCTTACATCCTGTCTAATTTAGTCTGTGTTTCTGAATGTTTTTTTCTTTATTTTAAAATTTATTTCCAAAATGTCTCAGTTCTTGTTTATTTTTTTCTGTTGCCTGATCATATCATTTCTGTATTTTCTGTTTCTGAAATGTACAACTCTTTCAAAGCTTTGACCATTTTCTTCATTATTTTTAACTTATTCTGAAATATTAGGCTACAGTTTTCATCTCCTTTGTGGATAGCAGTACCTGGAAGAGCTGAATTGTCAAAGCAGACCCCAATGAATCACAGGTCTCAACCACACCAGGTTTTTACTAACAACTAGCAAAGATACATGCTAAAAATGGGCATTAAACAAACACAAATTCATCCTTCATTAGAAGGACTCAGAACCATCAAATGGAGCTTTCAAAAGACCCTTTTTCATCACTGAAGTGGTTTTGATTTTTGGAGCAATAGATGATTGCTATGTACATGGTATAAGTTCACTCAGAAGAAGCCATTTAGATTTCAAGCTACACAGTTTTTATATTTTGTTAGTCAGGCAGAAAGAAAGCCTATGAGATTAACTTCCATTCTCTAGCAGCTGCCTCCCATTAAAATAAAAAATTCCAGGTTTTTTGTTTAATCATGAGCAACTTAGACAGACAATATATCTGGTTTAAAATACTCTTCGACAAGAACTTCCCTTGCTATCTTTCTGATATTCAGTCCCATCAGAATGTTTAGAAGAAGGTTTAGTTAATCAATTTATAAAAAGGTTTAGTTAATCAATTTAGTTTATAAAAACTAAATCTATTTCTATATACCAACAATAAATATGAAACAAATATACATATAATTATATAAATGCTTTATATAATTATATATACTTTTACAGTAGTAACAGAAGCTATAATGTATTTTGGAATAAATTTAATAAAGAAATTGCAGGAGTTCTGTAGAGACAATTAGAAAATTCTATTGAAAGACATTAAAAACATAAAGCTTTAAAAAGAAAGCTATACCATGTTTATGACTAGGAATATCCTTTATTGAAAATATACCAATTCTCCACATATTTATCTATAAATTCAGTGCATTTCCAATCAAAATCTCGAGTTAATTCTAAAATTTATACGGTAGAGGTCAAAGACCAAGTATAGCCAAATATTTCTGAAGATTGAAATTAAGGTGGGGAGATTAGGTTAAAAACTATAATAATTAAGTTATAAATTCATAAGGCTATTATAATTGACAGTGTGATAATCACATAGAAATAAGCACATTGACTAATGAAATAAAAAAGAGAGTTCAGAAACTGACATTTATGAAAAATTGACATCTGATAGAGCATTGAGATTGGGAGGGAAAGAAAGAAGCATTACATTAATGGTCCTGAGACCATTGTTATTTACAAAGAAAAAAAGAAATCTGGTTTTATTTCATAGCATGCGAAAGTATTAACTCCAGATGAAGGATTTACTTGAGAGATAAAATTAAACATTTTCTAGGAAAATATCCATCTCAGTTTCGAGAATGATGTCTTAAACAGGGCACAAAAAAGTACTGACCCTAAAAGAAATATTGCTAAAGTTGATCTCTCTAAAATGAACAACTTTTATAAAAAAAAAATGAAAGAAGGTGGATCGCTGGAGAAATGGGTATTTATTTTTTTATTATGCTTTATAAAATACATATATATGATCACAATTATTTTGTATGAATCAAATATTAGACTGAAAATGAAGTAAGGAAAGAGAGAACAACTTAAACAGCTCAGAATGGCTGTCCCTTTACATCCGTCATCAGCTCAGTCAGGAACCTGCATCACTCTAAGTTTTCTGAAATGTGAAATGGAAATACTTGTGGAGGGCCCTCACAGGTGCATTTAGAGATGGTATGTTCAGGAAAATGGAATTGAAATGTTTTAGTAAGAGTCATGGGCCCAATCCTAGAAATAGATGATGGTTGAGTTTTCTATAGTATGTAATTACAACACAATAAGACTCAAAAGCATTTCAATAAAGTGTGGGTGGAAGAGGAGCAGGCTGCTTCAAGGGCTTCATTAGCTTCTGCCGATTGGAGCTCTCCAGGCCATTGGGGAGAACCCTGTTTACCTTGGTTCAGAATCAATTTTAATCATCATTGAGGCCTGAGGGGTCAGAGTGCAGCACAAAGTCCTTGGGACTATACCAGGAAGGGAAAGAAAAGATAAAAATGTTTCTCTAAAAGCCCAGAAATGGGCTCCAGTTTTGTTTACCAATTGTTTCCAGAACAATATATTGTAGTGCCAATCACCGATGAAATGGTAGGATTAAACTTCAATCCCTACTTTAGTTTCTTCAAGAAGTTCCTGGTAAATTAGAGTGATGGTATTGGCCCAGTTTAGTGTTACTCTGTCAGTTGAAATATATAATTTCTACATGTACTGTGGCCTGAAGCCTTGGGAATATTTAATAAAGGGAGAGAGACAGTAAATGAGAAAAAAAGTATCATAAAAACAAATGAACAACAAAACAAAAAACAAGACCTTGCCCTTTATGGTAGGGATGCTGAGAAAGACACACTCATCCATAAAGGAGATGTAGATAATTGCTTATTTCTCTCCTGAAAATGCCAGTACATGTAGCTCTGGGTGGAGGAGAACCAGTTCATCTGGCCTTTGAGGTCACATTGATGATGTTGAATCTTGCTGTAAATGAAACTCAGTGCATTTTTCTTAATTTTTATTTCAGTTTCTAATAAGCATTTGTGAGCTATAACCTTTCCCTCTCCTAGATTGCATTGCTTCAAAAAAGCCTCAGAAACAACCCTTCTAGAAAAGAAGGCTAAGTTTTAAGTAATGACAGTAATTCTACAATGTGTCATACTTGTGGTTTATAATGTACTACCCTCCACATTCTCTCATTATCCTTGAAACAGCTCTTTCAGGATATTAAGATAGACATCATAATGCTCATCTTTCCTCTGGGAAAATGAGGTTATAGCTATTAATGTATCTGCTTACGATTGTAAAGCTCCTTAGTGGCAGGAATCAAGACTCCACACTCCAGCATCAATGTTCTTTCACTCCACCATTAATGAGTGATGTTGATTAAAAATATCAACATTTTCCTGGGCATTAGAAATATAGAGAAAAATAAGACACAAGCCTGTCCTCTGATAGCATATAACCTTTTGGGGTGGGGGAAGTAGTAGATAGTTACATGAACAGACAAAGCTTAAAATGTGTCAATAAAAAGTAGCTAAGTGAGGGACAGAGGTGGTGGGTGCTGTCTATGGGTATGTAACAGCTGTCAGTGTCAATGACCCTTCTTCAAATTAGTTTTATATTCATGTTTTTATTTGGCTAAACCATAGATTGAGATGTATGAAATGAAGTTAGAAAGTAGAAATTATATGGTGAAGTCGAGGCAGGGATCGTCCATAATAAAAGACAAAATTAAAAAAAAATTTTTAAACATCTTTATTGGAGTATAATTGCTTTACAATGGTGTGTTAGTTTCTGCTTTACAACAAAGTGAATCAGTTATACATATACATATGTTCCCATATCTCTTCCCTCTTGCGTCACCCTCCCTCCCACCCTCCCTATCTCACCCCTCTAGGTGGTCACAAAGCACCGAGCTGATCTCCCTGTGCTATGCGGCTGCTTCCCACTAGCTATCTATTTTACATTTGGTAGTGGAAATATGTCCATGCCACTCTCTCACTTCATCACAGCTTACCCTTCCCCCTCCCCATATCCTCAAGTCCATGCTCTAGTAGGTCTGTGTTTTATTCCCATCCTACCACTAATCTCTTCAAATGAAGGAAACAAAAGAACTCCACAACAGTTGTAAATATTAAAGAAAGATGTATTCCATCAAAGAGGATTGTTTCCAATGTAAGCTAAGAAATACTGCCATCTTCTGTGGACTATTCATGGGCCGAGTTTGTGAACTGGTTTCCAGGGAAAGCCATTATTCTCCAAATGGTTGTAGGTCCAACTTTAGCGTGAAAAGACTGAAGATTCTTAGAGGAAGGCAGTGTTTCGGCCATTATTTATTTATTTTTAAATGAATTTTTGAATTTTATTTTATTTTTTTATACAACAGGTTCTTATTAGTCATTCGTTTTATACATATTAGTGTATATATCTCAATCCCAATCCCCCAATTCATCACACCACCACCCCTGCCCCTCAACTTTCCCCCCCTGGGTGTCCATACGTTTGTTCTCTACATCTGTGTCTCAATTTCTGCCCTTCAAACCGGTTCATCTGTACCATTTCTCTAGCTTCCACATATATGTATTAATATATGATATTTGTAGTTTTCTTTCTGACTTACTTCACTCTGTATGAGTCTCTAGATCCATCCACGCCTTACCAATGACCCAATTTCGTTCCTTTTTATGGCTGAGTAATAATCCATTGTATATATGTACCACATCTTCTTTATCCATTCGTCTGTCAATGGGCATTTAGGTTGCTTCCATGCCCTGGCTATTGTAAATAGTGCTGTAATGAACATTGGGGTGCATGTGTCTTTTTGAATTATGGTTTTCTCAGGGTATATGCCCAGTAGTGGGATTGCTGGGTGATATGGTAGTTCTATTTTTCGTTTTTTAAGGAACCTCCATTCTGTTCTCCATAGTGGCTGTATCAATTTACATTCCCACCAACAGTGCAAGAGGGCTCCCTATATTCCACACCCTCTCTAGCATTTGTTGTTTGTAGATTTTCTGATGATGCCCATTCTAACTGGTGTGAAGTGATACCTCATTGTAGTTTTGATTGGCATTTCTCTAATAATTAGTGATGTTGAGCAGCTTTTCATATGCTTCATGGCTATGTGTATGTCTTCTTTGGAGAAATGTCTATTTAGGACTTCTGCCCATTTCTGGATTGGGTTCTTTGTTTTTTTAATATTGAGCTGCATGAGCTGTTATATATTTTGGAGATCAATCCTTTGTCCATTGATTCATTTGCAAATATTTTCTCCCATTCTGAGGATTGTCTTTTCATCTTGTTTGTAATTTCCTTTGCTGTGCAAAAACTTTTAAGTTTCATTAGGTCCCATTTGATTATTTTTGTTTTTATTTCCACTAGTCTAGAAGGTGGATCAGAAAAGATCTTGCTGTGATTTATGTCAAAGAGTGTTCTTCCTATGTTTTCCTCTAAGTTTTATAGTGTCTGGTCTTAAACGTAGGTCTCTAATCCATTTTGAGTTTATTTTTGTGTACGGTGTTAGGGAGTGTTCTAATTTCATTGTTTTACATGTAGCTGTCCAGTTTTGTCAGCACTACTTATTGAAGAGACTGTCTTTTCTTCATTGTATATCCTTGCCTCCTTTGTTATAGATTAGTTGACCATATGTGCGTGGGTTTATCTCTGGGCTTTCTATCCTGTTCCATTGATCTGTATTTCTGTGTTTGTGCCAGTACCATATTGTCTTGATTACTGTAGCTTTGTAGTATAGTCTGAAGTCAGAGAGTCTGATTCGCCAGCTCCGTTTTTTTCCACTCAAGACCGCTTTGGCTATTTGGGGTCTCTTTTGTGTCTCCATACAAATTTTATGATATTTTGTTCTAGTTCTCTAAAACATGCCATTGGTAATTTGATAGTGGTTGCACTGAATCTGTAGACTGCTCTGGGTAGTATAGTCATTTTCACAATATTGATTCTTCCAATCCAAGAACATGGTATATCTCTCTATCTGTTTGTATCATCTTTAATTTCTGTCATTGGTGTCTTATAGTTTTCTGCATACAGGTCTTTTGTCTCCCTAGGTAGATTTATTCCAAGATATTGTATTCTTTCTGTTGCAATGATAAATGGGAGTGTTTCCTTGACTTCTCTTTCAGATTTTTCATCATTAGTGTATAGGAATGCAAGAGATTTCTGTGCACTACTTTTGTATCCTGCAACTTCACCAAATTCATGAATTAGCTCTAGTAGTTTTCTAGTGGCATCTTTAGGATTCTCTATGTATAGTATCATGTCATCTGCAAACAGTGACAGTTTTACTTCTTCTTTTCCAATTTGTATTTCTTTTTCTTCTCTGATTGCCATGGCTAGGACTTCCAAAACTATGTTGTATAACAGTGGTGAGAGTGGACATCCTTGTCTTGTTCCTGATCTTAGAAGAAACGCTTTCAGTTTTTCACCATTGAGAATGATGTTTGCTGTGGGCGTGTCATATATGGCCTTTATTTTGTTGAGGTAGATTCCCTCTATGCCCAGTTTCTGGAGAGTTTTTACCATACATGTGTGTTGAATTTTATCAAAAGCCTTTTCTGCATCTATGGAGATGATCATATGGTTTTTATTCTTCAATTTGTTAATATGGCATATCACATTGATTGATTTGCTTATATTGAAGAATCCTTGCATCCCTGGGATAAATCCCACTTGATCATGGTGTATGATCCTTTCAATGTGTTGTTGGATTCTGTTTGCTAGTATTTTGTTGAGGATTTTTGCATCTGTATTCATGAGTGATATTGGTCTGTAATTTTCTTTTTTTGCAGTATCTTTGTCTGGTTTTCGCATCTGGGTGATGGTGGTTCCATAGAATGAGTTTGGGAGTGTTCCTTCCTCTGCAATTTTTTGGAAGAGTTTGAGAAGGATGGGTGTTAGCTCCTCTCTAAATGTTTGATAGAATTCACCTGTGAAGCCATGTGGTCCTGGACGTTTGTTTGTTGGAAGATTTTAATCACAGTTGCAATTTCATTCCTTGTGATTGGTCTGTTCATATTTTCTATTTCTTCCTGGTTCAGCCTTGGAAGCTTATACCTTTCTAAGAATTTGTCCATTTCTTCCAGGTTGTCCATTTTATTGGCATAGAGTTGCTTGTAGTAGTCTCTTAGGATGCTTTGTATTTCTACGGTCTCTATTGTAACTTCTCCTTTTTCATTTCTAATTTTATAGATTTGAGTCCTCTGCCTCTTTTTCTTGATGAGTGTGGCTAATGGTTTATCAATGTTGTTTATCTTCTCAAAGAACCAGCTTTTAGTTTTCTTGATCTTTGCTATTGTTCTCTTGGTTTCTATTTCATGTATTTCTGCTCTGATCTATATGATTTCTTTCCTTCTGCTAACTTTGGGTTTTGTTTGTTCTCCTTTCTCTAGTTCCTTCAGTTGTAAGGTAAGATTGTTTATTTGAGATGTTTCTTGTTTCTTGAAATAAGCTTGTATTGCTATAAACTTCCCTCTTAGAACTGCTTTTGCTGCATCCCATAGGTTTTTGGATGATCGTGTTTTCATTGTCATTTTTTTCTAGGTATTTTTTGATTTCCTCTTTGTTTTCTTCGGTGAACTCTTGGTTATTTAGTAAGGTTTTGTTTAGCCTCCATGTGTTTGTGTTTTTTACGTTTCTTTCCGTGTAATTGATTTTTCATCTCATAGCACTGTGGTCAGAAAAGATGCTTGATATGATTTCAATTTTCTTAAATTTACTGAGGCTTGATTTGTGACCCAAGATGTGATGTATCCTGGAGAATGCTCCATGCACACTTCAGAAGAAAGTGTAATCTGCTGTTTTTGGATGGGATGTCCTATAAATAACAATTAAATCTATCTGGTCTATTCTGTCATTTAAAGCTTGTGTTTTGTTATTAATTTTCTGTTTGGATGATCTGTCCATTAGTGTAAGTGAGGTGTTAAAGTCCCCCACTATTATTGTGTTACTGTCGATTTCCTCTTTTATAGCTGTTAGCAGCTGCCTTATGTATTGAGGTGTGCCTATGTTGGGTGCATATATATTTATAACTGTTATAGCTCTTATTGGATTGTTCCCTTGATCATTATGTAGTATCCTTCCTGTCTCTTGTAACATTCTTCATTTTAAAGTCTATTTTATCTGTTATGAGTATTGCTACTCCAGCTTTCTTTTGATTTCCATTTGTATGGAATATCTTTTTCCATCCCCTCACTTTCAGTCTGTGTGTGTCCCTAGGTCTGAAGTGGGTCTCTTGTAGACAGCATATATATGGGTCTTGTTTGTGTATCCATTCAGTGAGCCTGTGTCTTTTGGTTGTAGCATTTAATCCATTCACGTTTAAGGTAATTATCGATATGTATGTTCCCGTGACCATTCTGTTAATTGTTTTGGGGTTTTTTTTGTAGGTCCTTTTCTTCTCTTGTGTTTCCCAATTAGAGAAGTTCCTTTAGCATTTGTTGTAGAGCTGGTTTGGTAGTGCTGAATTCTCTTAGCTTTTGCTTGTCTGTAAAGCTTTTGATTTCTCCATCGGATCTGAATGAGATCCTTGCTGGGTAGAGTAATCTTGTTTGTAGGTTCTTCCCTTTCATCACTTTAAATATGTTTTGCCACTCCCTCCTGGCTTGTAGAGTTACTGCTGAGAAATCAGCTGTTAACCTTATGGGAATTCCCTTGTATATTATTTGTCATTTTTCCCTTGCTGCTTTCAATAATTTTTCTTTGTCTTTAATTTTTGCCAATTTGATTACTATGTGTCTCGGCATGTTTCTCCTTTGGTTTATCCTGTATGAGACTATCTGAGCTTCCTGGACTTGCGTGGCTATTTCTTTTCCCATGTTAGTGAAGTTTTCAACTATAATCTCTTCAAATATTTTCTTGGGTTCTTTCTCTCTCTCTTCTCCTTCTGGGACCCCTATAATGCAAATGTTGTTGCGTTTAATGTTGTCCCAAAGGCCTCTTAGGCTGTCTTCATTTCTTTTCATTCTTTTTTCTTTATTCTGTTCCGTAGCAGTGAATTCCAGCATTCTGCCTTCCAGGTCACTTATCCGTTCTGTCTCAGTTATTCTGCTATTGATTCCTTCTAGTGTATTTTTCATTTCAGTTATTGTATTGTTCATCTCTGTTTGTTTGTTCTTTAATTTTTCTAGGTCTTTGTTCAACATTTTTTGCTCTTCTCGATCTTTGCCTCCATTCTTTTTCCGAGGTCCTGGATCATCTTCACTATCATTTTTCTGAATTCTTCTGGAAGGTTTCCTATCTCCACTTCATTTAGTTGTTTTTCTGGGGTTTTATCTTGTTCCTTCATCTGGTACATAGCCCTCTGCCTTTTCATCTTGTCTATCTTTCTGTGAATGTGGTTTTTGTTCCACAGGCTGCAGGGTTGTAGTTCTTCTTGCCTCTGCTGTCTTCCCTCTGTTGGATGCGCTTATCTAAGTGGCTTGTGCAATTTTCCTGATGAGAGGGACTGGTGGTCGTTTTGGCCACTTTTAATTCTCCTTTTTCAATTCCAGTTTCTTGGATTGTTTGGCACACTGCTTTGCATCTGTTCATCTACCCTATTTGATTTCAAAGCCAGAATACTTTTTCTGAGCCTTCAAACCAACCATTAAAATGACTAGCTTGTTTCTTATCCTAATGAAAAAAACACTTGAAAATATTCTCTTCTGCAAATGGAGTCTGGTTATCTCAAAACATCTTGTCACTCAGGCCTCAGTTCCGATGTCACCTCCTGGAGGACCGGCTAGCTGAATTTTGCCCTCTACCATGCAGCCTGCTGCTCCTTGTTTTTGTTTCCTGTAAAAGCACTTGTCACAATTGGAGATTATCTTACTTGTGTATTGACTTTTCTTTATCTGCCTTTACCATTTGAATGGAAGCTCCAGGAAAGTAGGGACCTTGAATATCTTGCAAAGTGCTTGGGATCTAAATAAGAGCTTGAGAAATCCTAATTGAATGAATGATTCTAAAATCCCCATGAGAATTCCTAGGTCATTGGTTTAGTGCCTAGAATCATGATATTCTGTATTGGATATGTGTCATTTGTCTTAAAGGATAGTGAATGCATTAATGTTTTCTATAAAACAAAGAGGGTACGAAAGGAATTGCTTCTTCTTCAGACATTTCAATGGCTGTAATTGACTGTTGCATTTTATTTTTGCACCACAAAACAGCATTTGGTGGTGCATTTTGGTTTTTTTTTTTTGTGCATAAAAGCTTTTGCAATTAGAATGGCCAGGATAAGAAATGTGAATTTTATTTTCTTCCTGCTATAGAGACTTGAGGAAATACATCACCTGTGAGTCTGATCTTTGAAAAACGCATATCTTGGTCACTCTTATGTTCTCCCCAGAATTCTCTTAATACTGCAATGGGCTCTCTTGGCCCAGGGCTGAAGATTGCCCTCCCAATCAAAGCCTGAGGGCCTCGTTCCTGCGGCTGCCTTGCCAGTCTCATCCAGGACCACTGTGCCAGGGATCACGGAGTTCCAGAGTTCCAAAGGCTTACCTTCTTTTAGTTTCTTAAACCCATCAAATATTCTTTTTTCTTCTAAAACCTACATACACATCTCTCTCCTTGGTTCACTCTTCCCAAATCTTTTCCTATCTAATTCCTAGTTCTTTAGGTTTCAGATTGTGTCACCTCCTCAAAAAGGCCTTCTCTGACACCCCCTTTTCCCCTGATCTACGGTGTCCTCTTGTTACTCTCTCTCATAAGACCCTGTACTCTTCCTTCTTGGCACTGATTACAATTAATAGTTTTACTTATTTTATCATTTAGTGTGTCTGTGTGTGTGTGTATTTAATGCCTGTCTACTTTACTAAATTTACACTGCAGTAGGGCATTGTTTCGCTCATTGTTAAACCCTCAACACTTAATTTAGTGCCCAGAGCATAATAGATTCTCACTCAGTAAATATTCACTGAATGAATAAAGGAATGAATGAATAAAATTGATCTTTGAGTTCCTAGTGTCTCGCACTGAATCTGGCATATATAAGAGACTAAAACATAGTGTATAACTAAAATCAAGTTAATGAAGAAGTGAAGTGTTTATCATCCACAGAGAAACAATTATTGGTTTATCAAAAATAGAAACTTGCTTTCATACAGACCACTCTCTGTTCATTCGTTTACCTTCATTCCAATCAAGAGAATCTGCTCATGTAAGTACATGGGAGAAAAACTACCTAATTGCTTTGTGTAATTGCAACACATCCAAATGGAAAGTGAATAACCGGAGGCATTCTTCCTGATGTTTTACATACTTGATGCAGGCATCTTAAAAGATTGACTAACTCCCTTTTCAACTGGATATTTGAATAGACGCAACCATTAGAGAATTTTCTTCTAGGGACTTACTTTAGTTCTTAAACTGTATACACTGAACAAGCAAACTCAAGTGGATCGTTATCTATAGAAGCGCAGAATTCCTTCTCCCTTTGGCAAGCCATTCACACCCAGAAGTATGTTTTACACATTCTGACAGAAGCACCTATAATAGCCAACTGTAACCTCCTTTCTTGCTACTTTAGCACCCTAAAGTATATGAAAAGACTGTATATTAAGGCATTGTCTATTTATTAGAAAATATCTCGTCTTCAAAGCTCTTTTGACTATCAACCTACTGATGTGAGAAAAGTAAATAGCAACGAATTCCCTAGAGTCTTACTCCTAGGTAACATTTGGCTTAATAAAGATAATTGGATATTAGATGACTAAGTGTTTGAAGCGAATACACAGACACATCTTTCAGATAGGTCACTGTAATGCTTCCTGTGTAATTTTCATGACAACCATTTGCACCGGTATGAACAAAAAGGGTCTGGATCCTTCTGGATGAGTAATAAGCATATCAATTATCTGTACTCTGTTGCCAAGATTGGAGGTGGGCTCCCAGCGACTCTTGCAAGGCTGAAGTCCACCCTTAGAGACTGCAATGAAGAGAGAGGAGAGGGGGCTGAGAGTCCTCTTGGCCTTGTGTCAGGACATGATTACAGGGACATGAGTAGGGTCCTCATTCTGGAAGGGATTGGATGTATGGCTAGATATGTGTGGATGGCCTGGCATCCTGTGGCAACCATTCCAATGCTTCAGTCATCAGTGAGCTAATGCCTCTCTGAAGGAGAATGGCTTTTTCTTGAGCTGAACATATCCTGAGGTCACTGCCTGAAAGAAAGCCTCACTCCTTTCTGTGATTTCAATGAGCATGGACTTCCTTATGCCGAAAGAATCTTTTTGGCTTTTTTCTCCATTTATTGGAAGTCCATTTACTGGGCACCAATGTTGATTGGCTTCTCTTGGTAGATTCCCTTATGTTTCAAAGGAAAACAACAATAGCAACAATGCTACATATGGATTGAAGCTGAGAAAAGCAGAGAGTTGAAAACCTTCTTCCTACTGTCATGCTTCCCTACTTCTTCAGCAAGGTCTGCTTGACTTGGAATGTGCCTTCTGAGGACTTTACGTTCCAAAATGCTCCTACATTGCTCCATGCATTTATTCCTCCAACTCTCAATGAAGACAGCACTGGCTTTCAGTCTCATAGCAACTCTTCTCAAGGTAATGGACCACAAGTTATTTCCACTTGAAATCCAGTTCTTCCAAATGAATCATACAACATGGCTTTTATCTCCCTTTCCTCAGAATAACTCTAAGAAGATGATTTTTTGGCCATATTCTTAAAATTTCCCCTATTGGTTTTTATTATATTCCAGTTTTCTCTACCTAAACACTATCCTTTCTAAGAGGAATGACATTTTTACTAGTTACAATTATGTGTTCTTAGCTCATTTGCCTTGACATATAGCCTGTGATAGTTAAAGTACACTCACACATGAAGCACAGACTTTGACCCAAAGCCACAAAGTTTACATGTTCACAGGTGCACAGAGGGAAGGCTGAGCATGAGAGAGATATGTTCTCCTTTTAGTGAGTTCATTGAGCCCATTCTTGCAGAAACAAAAGAGCCCTGGGTAATTTTTCAAAACACTCAGACTTTTGGTCAACTCTAAAGCCAGTCACTTAATATTCTGCTTTGTTATAATGATGGGAAACTTGGTCTCAGTGTTCATAAGGTTCTACATTTCAGTTATTTGGTTTCTTCCCTCTTTTAGTGGATTCCACCCCTGGAGATTGTACCACCAGTAGTATCTTAAATTGGAACCTCCCTCTCCAGGAGTATAGCTTCTGTAGCCTCTACTTCCTCACTCCTTTATTCCTACTGGACCTACTCTTTATCTTTGACAGGTAATTCCTCCTATTCTTTGATTACAGTTTTCTGATTTCATTTTCCTCCTGGTTCATCCTAAGCCCTGTAATCAGTCACCTCTAAATCTCTCTCCCCTCGACTCTTCTCTCTGCCTAAAGAATCAGTCTTCCTCCTCGGGCCACATCCACCGTCTACTTTCATCACTTCCATCCCCGGGCTACTCAATACTTTTTCTGAAGCTGGAATATCATCTTGATCTGGCCCACAGATTTATGCTTCTCTTCTTGACATCTCTAGCCTACATTTAGAGAACATTCTGGGCTTCTTGTCCCGCTCCTTCCTGGTTCCTCTTCGTCTCTCCCACTGCTCCTCTTGTGCAGCTTCATCTTCCTTTTAGGCTGGATTCCCCTGAGATGCTGTCTGTTTCTCTCCTTCTGCACTCAAACACTCTTTCTTGGCAGCTTCCAAAGCTGAATCTCCAGGCGCAAAGGTTTTTCTGAGTTCCAGATCTCTAAGAGCTATTTGGATATCCCACGGGCATCTCAAACTTCTCCTCCATAGAATCTAGTTTTTTTCCTCCTGCCACTAATTACAACTTTACTTATTCCTTTTTTCTACACTTCCCTTCCCTTCTCTTCTCTTTTCTTTTCACTATCTGTCTTCCAAAGAGATTGGTAGTTCCTTTTGAAGCAGGCACGTTCCTGTCTTGCTCATCATTACATTCTTATCACCCAACGGCACATAGTTGGTGCTCAATACGTTTTTTGAATATAGAACAAGGTATACAGCAGGAGTAAAGCATGGCCCACAGACCAAATCAAGTCTGGTACTATTTTTGTCAATAAAGTTTTATTGAAACATAGTCATGCTCATTGGTTACATATTGTCTATGGCTGCTTTCACCATAAAATGTCAGAGTCGAGTAGATGCAACAGAAGCCATATTACTCACAAAGCCTAAAATATTTACCCTCTGGTCTTATACAGAAAAAAAAAAAAAATTGCTGATTACTGATGTAAAGGATAATCTCAGAGCACAGAGGAAAAGTGTATAACCCAAGGGATAGAGAATGCTGGGCTGTCAAGGAAGGCCTCCTGGAAGAGGAAATATGTACCTGAACCTTGAAAAATGAGAAAGAGATATCCAAGAGCAGGATGCGGTGGGATAGAGGTGATAACCTTAACAGGAGTAAGTGCTGTGGATAATCTGCATCTGTTCACAAGTGTCGTGCAGCATAAATTATAAGGTAGGCAGTAAGAAATGGACAAGAAGATTGGGCAAGGGCCAGAAATACAAGGGCAACCTTGAGCCTTGTCTGATCCCAGGCCCCCAACAACATTTATGCTTTCCTCCCATGTCCTGAAGTCTCCAGCCTCAATCTCCCTTCCCATATTTTCTGTAAATAATATTACATCCCATTTCCTAAGCAATTTGAGGTGATATTATTTCTAACACGAAATTCTCAGAATTTCCGTTTTGTCACTATTTCTTCTCTTATTCTTGAGTGAGAAAAAGGCATTCCTGCTCCTATGATGATATTGAGTCTGTACTCATCTATAAAAATTCCGTCTTTCTCTCCTTCCCTCCCTCTCTCAGTCCCTGCCTTTAGTTCATCCTGTTCCTTGCCTTTGCCTTTTGACCTTCGGACCTTCAACATCTTGGTCCCTCCTAATCTGCCACTTCTCTTAGCGCTACTCCTTGTGACTGGTTCCACTCTGGCTCCAATGCCAGAGGTGCTGTTGCTACCCAATTTCCTCCCTCTCCCTGTCTCTCTGAACACTGAGTTACCTTGTAAATTGAGAAGGCTTACCGGCCTTTAAACGCAGAACACTTTTTGACTTCATCTCTTTACTATTTCATAGCCAGAAGCATTTGGCTTTTCCAAACTTGTAAGACTATTTATCTTTGGGATTTCCCCCTTTCCTTTCAGTTTCTGCTTGAGAACCATTCAATTCTTGGCTTGAGTTCACTTCTTTTTTGTACCGGTAACCACACACCATCACTCTGACTCCTGTCCGCTTCTCCAGGTGAGTGGTCTGCCTTCCAATTTCTTTCAGACCGTGGTTTTACCAGATATTTTGCAGTGTTATAACAGGGCTCTCTAGCTTGCTATATCTGTTTCTTGTTACTTGGCATTAAGGGGATAAATATTTTTGATCTTAGTAGCTCACTCTCAGGACCAATTTCTTTACTGATCCACATAGGCTAACTACTATAGCAAACAACCATATATTCATGACTTATTTATTTCCTGTTCAACCTACAGTCCACCGTGGGTATATGCTCATTCAGGCACACAAGAGTTTAAGTAATTGGTTCAAGGTCACATAATTGGTAAATAGTGGTATCAAGATTTGGACCCAGGCAGTTGGATTCCAGAATCTTAACCCACTTTCCTCTCAAGTAATCAGCTTTGAGATACAACCATTCAAGTTTTACATCTTTCAAGGTATATCACTTACACTTTGCCATCTTCAGCATTTTGTCCTGCACGTCAGTGGGTTGTATATGTAAACCTCTTGATCATACAAAGAGTTATGGAGTCACGGCATATCAGAGCATGTGCTGAGAGATTTTGTAACATCAAAGATACAGAAGCTCTTTAAATACAACTAAACCTGCCACTATTGATATTAAACAGCCTCTTAATTTTTAACTTTTTTTCTAACCCTACTGTACATTTTTTCAGGACAGCTAAATTGAATGTCTTATGTTGATCTCCTGGGGTTTTTCGGTTTCCATCTATCAATATCCATTTATACAAAGAGAGGCTAGGGGGGTCATTTTACATTTTGTAAAATTATTTTTGAAGGTATACAAGCAGGTTTGATCTGCACACCCTCATCAGAGCTTTTTATTTCCCACGTGGAGGAAGAGGTACCTAAGGGCTTCTGAAAAACAGGTGCTCATTTCCATAGAGGAGAAACTTCCATGAGCAAATGTGCTTTTCAAACCTGTTTCTTCTCCCATGACTTAAGTGCAGTTGGACTTCACTGGGAGAGGGTAAGGAGCAGAACGAGGTTCCCCCTCAAGGTGGCTCTGAGATGCTCTGAATGCCAGACTGATGCGATCGGTGGAATTCATCACTGCAGGCTGACGTGTCTCACACTGTGAGTCATGGGCTGGTCTGCTTGGTAAACTACTCCTGCTCTATGCCTAACGCCGTGCTTCTTTTGAAAATAAATCTTGTTCTTCCAAGCCCCGTGTGTCTCACAGCCTCAAGAGTACCTCATGGATTTAGACTAATCTTGTCTTATCATAGACAGGTTACCTCCAGATTCTTAACAATCACCCCATCTCTGAGGCCATTGATTCATCTGTCCCCCTGAAATTGAGTTAAATGTGCTAGCCTGATTGGCTCCTTGAAATTAGTATAAGATACTTCGGCAGGGCTTTGGAAATGAAGCCCTGACCCCAATGTGAAATGACCTCAGTGGACAGTAAAGGGTTCCTTTGTGTCGGGCAGGTGACAAGTGTCAGTTAACCTTCCAAGTCCACATAGATTTGTACCTGATCTTAGGGTGACAAATCATCTGTCCACTAGCTCACATGGCAAGCATTTTCACCGGGTGGTAATGCCGGTGAGAGACCCTTACATACCACGTAATCAGTCATTACCATGCAGGCGACATTCTAGTGATTTACTGAAAATATCATCAGAGCCACCAAAGTACACACTTTTAATTTATTACACAAATAATGGATTGACTGAAGTGTTTAGACCAAGTGAGTTTTTCCCATTGAAAGGCAATGTGTTCATTCTTTTGGAGTCATCAGCGTAAAGTTCTTCAAGACTCTTAGAGCATTGCTTAGAAAATTGCAACTTCACTGCAGTGAATATTCCCCCAAGAGCCCTCAAATTTAAGACTGCCACCAGCAAATATGAAGCACTTCTGTTTGTATGGAAGATAAGCCCCGGGGTCCTTCTATCATATTGTCTCAATGATTATACTTAACGTATGGTCCCTCCACGTCCTCTGAAGTAAAACACACACACACACACACACACACACACGCACGCATAGTGAGAACTGAATTGAGAGTTGTAGGTGTGTGCCATGGCTGAGGGCTCAGTCCTAATGTGTGCTGAAGTGCCAGCACTGTGCTGTGGCCAGATAATAATTGCTGCTTAGAAATAGCAGGATATCCAGTGAGAAGAATACACTCTCTCTGGAAAAGTGCAGAACAAGCTGCTCATGGGAAAATGTGGGAGACTATTGAAAGGGGATGAGAAGAGAATTGTTAAGACTCCACTTTCTCAGTTTCTGATCTGAACTTTTGCTCACAGCAGGTGAACACAGGCTCCCTCCCACACAGAGATGTCCTCCCCTGCCGGTGTGCAGTCTGTTAAGTAAACAAAGACTTTATACTAAGAAAGGAACATTTCACTATTTTGGCTAAAAGAACATTGTTACTTTTAAAGCTTTATCCTCCAAACATTTTCCCCTCTCCTTGTTTATTTTCTCACCAGAAAGAAAATGTGCCACTTAAAAAAATTCAACTACAGGACAAGAAAAGCTCACTTCTAGGTTAAGTCCACTTCTAGTTTAAGGCTCAGTAGGGCTTAAGGTCAACTCACCTTTTGGTGTGATCACCAGCTCATCCCCTCGAGGAGCCAATATAGCTTGCTTTCTTTCTCTATACTCCAACCTTATTGGAGTATAGTTTCTTTAAAATGTTGTGTTAGTTTCTGCTGTATAACAAAGTGTATCAGCTATATGTATACATATACCCCCATATCCCCTCCCTCTTGCATCTCCCTCCCACCCTCCCTATCCCAACCCTCTAGGTGGTCACAAAGCACCGAGCTGATCTCCCTGTGCAATGCGGCTGCTTCCTACTAGCTATCCATTTCACATTTGGTAGTGTCCATATGTCAATGCTACTCTCTCACTTCGTCCCAGCTTACACTTCCCCCTCACCGTGTCATCAAGTCCATACTCTACGTCTGTGTCTTTATTCCTGTCCTGCCCCTAGGTTCTTCAGAACCATTTTTTTTTTTTTTTTTTTTTTTTTTTTACGATTCCATATATATGAGCTAGCATACGATATTTGTTTTTCTCTTTCTTACTTATTTCACTCTGTATGACAGACTCTAGGTCCATCCACCTCACTACAAATAACTCAATTTCGTTTCTTTTATAGCTGAGTAATATTCCATTGTATATATGTACTGCATCTTCTTTATCCATTCATCTGTCGATGGACACCTAGGTTGCTTCCATGTCATGGCTATTGTAAATAGTGCTGCAATGAATATTGTGGTTCATGACTTCTTTTGAATTATGTTTATTTCAGGGTATATGCCCAGTAGTGGGATTGCTGGGTCATATGGTAGTTCTATTTTTAATTTTTTAAGGAACCTACATACTGTTCTCCATAGTGGCTGTATCTATTTACATTCCCACCAACAGTGCAAGATGGTTCCTTTTCTCCACATCCTCTCCAACATTTATTGTTTGTAGATTTTTTGATGATGGCCATTCTGACCAGTGTGAGGTGATACCTCATTGTAGTTTTGATTTACATTTCGCTAATAATTAGTGATGTTGAGCATCCTTTCATGTGTTTGTTGGCAATCTGTATATCTTCTTTGGAGAAATGTCTATTTAGATCTTCTGCCCATTTTTCGATTGGGTTGTTTGTTTTTTTTGATATTGAGCTACATGAGCTGCTTGTATATTTTGGAAATTAATCCTTTGTCAGTTGCTTCATTTGCAAATATTTTCTCCCATTCTGAAGGTTGTGTTTTCGGCTTGTTTATGGTTTCCTTTGCTGTGCAAAGGCATTTAAGTTTCATTAGGTCCCATTTGTTTATTTTTGTTTTTATTTCCATTTCTCTAGGAGGTGGGTCAAAAAGGATCTTGCTGTGATGTATGTCATAGAGTGTTCTGCCTATGTTTTCCTCTAAGAGTTTGATAGTGTCTGGCCTTACATTTAGGTCTTTAATCCATTCTGAGTGTGTGTGTGTGTGTGTGTGTGTGTGTGTGTGTGTGTGTGTGTGTGTATGGTGTTAGGCAGTGTTCTAATTTCATGCTTTTCAATGTAGCTGTCCAGTTTTCCTAGCACGACTTATTGAAGAGGCTGTCTTTTCTCCATTGTATATTCTTGCCTCCTTTATCAAAGGTAAGGTGACCATATGTATGTGGATTTATCTCTGGGCTTTCTATCCTGTTCCATTGATCTATATTTCTGTTTTTGTGCCAATACCATACTGTCATGATTACTGTAGCTTTGTAATATTGTCTGAAGTCAGGGAGCCTGATTTCCCCAGCTCCATTTTCTTTCTCAAGATTGCTTTGGCTATTAGGGGTCTTTTGTGTTTCCATGCAAATTGTGAAATTTTTTGTTCTAGTTCTGTGAAAAATGCCATTTGTAGTTTGATAGGGATTGCATTGAATCTGTGGATTGCTTTGGGTATTATAGTCATTTTCACAATGTTGATTCTTCCAGTCCAAGAACGTGTTATATCTCTCTATCTGTTTGTATCATCTTTAATTTTTTTCATCAGTGTCTTATAGTTTTCTGAACCTAGGTCTTTTGCCTCCTTAGGTAGGTTTATTCCTAGGTATGTTATTCTTTTTGTTGCAATGGTACATGGGAGTGTTTCCTTAATTTCACTTTCAAGTTTTTCATCATTAGTGTATTGGAATGCAAGAGATTTCTGTGCATTAATTTTGCATCTTGCTACTTTACCAGATTCACTGATTAGCTCTAGTAGTTTTCTGGTAGCATCTTTAGGATTCTTTCTGTATAGTATCAGGTCATCTGCAAACAGTGACAGCTTTACTTCTTTTCTGATTTGGATTCCTTTTATTTCTTTTTCTTCTCCAATTGCTGTGGCTAAAAGTTCCAAAACTATGTTGAATAATAGTGGTGAGAGTGGGCATCCTTGTCTTGGTCCTGATTTTAGAGGAAATGGTTACAGTTTTTCACCATATGAGAATGATGTTGGCTGTGGGCTTGTCATATATGGCCTTTATTATGTTGAGGTAAGTTCCCTCTATGCCTACTTTCTGGAGAGTTTTTATGAAAAATGGGTGTTGAATTTTCTCAAAAGCTTTTTCTGCATCTACTGAGATTATCAAATGGTTTTTATCCTTCTGTTTGTTAATATGGTGTACCACATTCTTGATTTGCGTATATCGAAGAATCCTTGCATTCCTGGGATAAACCCCACTTGATCATGGTGTATGATCCTTTTAATGTGCTGTTGGATTCTGTTTGCTAGTATTCTGTTTAGGATGTTTGCATCTATGTTCATCAGTGATACTGGTCTGTAGTTTTCTTTTTTTGTGAAATCTTTGTCTAGTTTTGGTATCAGGGTGATGGTGGCCTCATAGAATGAATTTGGGAGTGTTCCTCCCTCTACTATATTTTGGAAGAGCTTGAGAAGGATAGGTGTTAGCTCTTCTCTAAATGTTTGATAGAATTCCCCTGTGAAGCCGTCTTGTCCTGGGCTTCTGTTTGTTGGAAGCTTTTAAATCACAGTTTCAATTTCAGTCCTTGTGATTGGTCTGTTTATATTTTGTTTCTTCCTGGTTCAGTCTCTGAAGGTTGTGCTTTTCTAAGAATTGGTCCATTTCTTCCAGGTTGTCCATTTTATTGGCATATAGTTGCTTGTATTAATCCCTCACGATTCTTTGTATTTCTGCGGGGTCAGTTGTTACTTCTCCTTTTTCATTTCTATTTCTGTTGATTTGAGTCTTCTCCCTTTTTTTCTTGATGAGGCTGGCTAGTGGTTTATCAATTTTGTTTATCTTCTCAAAGAAACAGCTTTTACTTTTGTTCATTTTTGCTTTTGTTTCCTTCATTTCTTTTTCATTTATTTCTGATCTGATTTCTATGATTTCTTTCCTTCTGCTAACTTTAGGGTTTTTTTGTGCTTCTTTCTCTAATTGCTTTAGGTGTAAGGTTACATTGTTTATTTGAGATTTTTCTTGTTTCCTGAGGTAGGCTTGTATTGCTATAAACTTTCCTTTTGAACTGCTTCTGCTGCATCCCATAGATTTTGGGTCATCATGTTTTCATTGTCATTTGTTTCTAGGCATTTTTGATTCCCTCTTTGATTTCTTCAGTGATCTCTTCATTATTTAGCAGTGTATTGTTTAGCCTCCATGTGTTTGTATTTTTTATAGTTTTTTTCCTGTAATTGATATCTAGTCTCATAGCATTGTGGTTGGAAAAGATACTTGATATGAATTCAATTTGCATAAATTTACCAAGGCTTGATTTGTGACCCAAGGTATGATCTATCTTGGAGAATGTTCCATGAGCACTTGAGAAGAAAGTGTATTCTGTTGTTTTTGGATGGAATGTCCTATAAATATCAATTAAGTCCATCTTGTTTAATGTGTCATTTAAAGTTTGTGTTTCCTTATTTATTTTCATTTTGGATGGTCAGTCCATTGGTGAAAGTGGGGTGTTAAAGTCACCTACTATTATTGTGTTAAACTGTCAATTTCCCCTTTTATGGCCGTTAGCATTTGCCTTATGTATTCAGTTGCTCCTATGTTAGGTGCATAAATATTTACAATTGTTATATCATCTTCTTAGATTGATCCCTTGATCATTATGTAGTGTCCTTCTTTGTCTCTTGTAACAGTCTTTATTTTAAAGCCCATTTTCTCTGATATGAGAATTGCTACTCCAGCTTTCTTTTGATTTCCATTTGCATGGAATATCTTTTTCCATCCCCTCACTTTCAGTCTGTATGTGTCCCTAGGTCTGAAGTGGGTCTCTTGTAGGCAGCATATATATGGGTTTTTTCTTGTATCCCTTCAGCCAGTCTGTGTCTTTTGGTTGGAGCATTTAATCCATTTACATTTAAGGTAATTATCAATATGTATGTTCCTATTACTGTTTTCTTAATTGTTTTGGGTTTCTTATTGTCAGTCTTTTCCTTCTCTTGTGTTTCCTGCCTAGAGAAGTTCCTTTAGCATTTGTTGTAAAGCTGGCTTGGTGGTGCTGAATCCTCTTAACTTTTGCTTGTCTATAAAGGTTTTAATTTCTCCATCGAGTCTGAATGAGATCCTTGCTGGGTGGAGAATATTGGTTGTAGGTTTTTCCCTTTCATCACTTTAAATATGTCCTCCCACTCCCTTCTGGCTTGCAGAGTTTCTGCCTAAAGATCAGCTGTTAACCTTATGGGGATTCCCTTGTATGGTATTTGTTGCTTTTTCCTTGCTGCTTTTAATATTTTTTCTTTGTATTTAATTTTTGATAATTTGATTAATATGTCTTGGCATGTTTCTCCTTGGATTTATCCTATATGGTACTCTCTGTGCTTCCTTGGACTTGACTGACTATTTCCTTTCCCATGTTAGGGAAGTTTTCAACTATAATCTCTTCAAATATTTTCTCAGACCCTTTTTTTACTCTTTTTCTTCTGGGACCCTTATAATTTGAATGTTGGTGCATTTAGTGTTGTCCCAGAGGTCTCTGAGACTGTCTTCAATTCTTTTCATTCTTTTTTCTTTATTCTGCTCTGCGGTAGTTATTTCCACTATTGTACCTTCCAGGTCACTTATCCATTCTTCTGCCTCAGTTATTCTGCTATTGATTCCTTCTAGAGAATTTTAAATTTCATTTATTATGTTGTTCATCATTGTTTGTTTGCTCTTCAGTTCTTCCAGGTCCTTGTTAAACATTTCTTGTATTCTCTCCATTGTTTTTCCAAATTTTGGATCATCTTTCCTATCATTACTCTGAATTCTTTTTCAGGTAGACTGCCTATATCATCTTCATTAGTTTGCTCTGGTCAGTTTTTAACTTGCTCCTTCATCTGCTACATATTTCTCTGTCTTTTCATTTTGTTTAACTTACTATGTTTGTGGTCTCCTTTTCACAGGCTGCAGGTTCATAGTTCCTGTTGTTTTTTGTGTCTGCCCCCATTAGGTAAGGTTAATTCAGTGGCTTGCATAGGCTTCCTGGTGGAGGGGACTGGTGCCTGTGTTCTGGTGGGCGGGGCTGCATCCGGTGGTGTGTTTTGGAGTGTCTGTGAAGTTAGTATGATGTTAGACAGCCTCTCTGCTAGTGGGTGGTGTTGTGTTCCTATCTTGCTAGTTGTTTGTCATGGGGCATCCAGCACTGGAGCTTGCTGGCCGTTGGTTGGAGCTGGGTCTTAGCATTGAGATGGAGATATCTGGTAGAGCTCTTGACAATTGATATTACATGGGGCCGGGAGGTCTCTGGTGGTCCAATGTCCTGAACTTGGCTCTCCAACCTCAGAGGCTCATGCCTGACACCAGGCCATAGCACCAAGACCCTGTCAGCCACACAGCTCAGAAGAAAAGGGAGAAAAAAAAAAGAAAGAAAATAAAAATAAAAATAGAAATAAAATAATTAAAATCCAAAAGTAATTTTAAAAAAAGAGAGCAACCAAACCAATAAACATATCCACCAGTGATAACAAGTGCTAAAAACTATACTAAGATAAACATAAAAATCAGAAACAAGTCAGTTACAGACAGAAAACCCCAAGTCAACAACTCCTCCCAAAGTCCACTGCCTCAATTTTGGGTTGATTCATTGTCTATTCAGGTATTCCACAGATACAGGGTACATCAACTTGATTGTGGGGATATAGTCTGGTGCTCCTGAGGCTGCAGGGAGAGATTTCCCTTTCTCTTCTTTGTTTGCACAGCTCCTGGGGTTCAGCTTTGGTTTTGGCCCCGCCTCTGCATGTAGGTCACCCTCAGGCATCTGTTGCCCGCCCACACAGGAGAGGGTTAAAGCAGCGGCTGATTAGGGGGCTCTGGCTCACTCATGCCTAGGGGAGGGAGGGGTACAGTAGTTATAATTGGAATGCAGGATGAGCCTGCAGTGACAGAGGCCAGTGTGACGTTTCAACAGCCTGAAGCGCGCTGTGTGTTCTCCCAGGGAGGTTGTCCCTGAATCACGGGACCCTGTCAGTTGCAGGCTGCACAGGCTCCCCATGGGGGGGTGTGTGTGGATAGTGACCTGTGCTTGCAAACAGGATTCTTGGTGGCTGCATCAGCAGCCTTAGTGTTTCATCCCTGTCTCTGGTGTCTGTGCTGATAGCCATGGCTTGCAGCCGTCTCTGGAGCTCATTTAGGTGGTGCTCTGCCTTCTGTGGGCAGACAGGGAAGGAATCCCCTCTCCTCACGCACCCCGAAACAATGGTCTCTTGCCTCTTAGGCAAGTCCAGACATTTTCCTGGACTCCCTCCCGGCTAGCCGTGGTGCACTAGCCCCTTCAGGCTGTGTTCACACCGCCAACCCCAGTCCTCTCCCTGGGATGCGACCTCCGAAGCCTGAGCCTCAGCTCACAGCCGCGCCTGCCCCAGCGGGTGAGCAGACAAGCCTCTTGGGCTGGTGAGTGCTGGTCAGCACCGATCCTCTGTGTGGGAATCTCTCTGCTTTGCCTTCTGCACCCCTGTTGCTGTGATCTCGTCCATGGCTCTGAAGCTTCCCCCCCTCCCACTCCCACTCTCCACTAGTGAAGGGGCTCCCTAGGGTGTGGAAACTTTTCCTCCTTCACAGCTCCCTCACAGAGATGCAGGTCCTGTCCCTATTCTTTTGTCTCTGTTTTTTCTTTTTTCTTTTGCCCTACCCAGGTACATGGGGATTTTCTTGCCTTTGGGGAAGTCTGAGGTCTTCTGCCAGCATTCAGTAGGTGTTCTGTAGGAGTTGTTCCACATGTAGATATATTTTTGATGTATTTGTGGGGAGGAAGGTGATCTCCACGTCTTACTCCTCCGCCATCTTGAAGGTCCCCCTTGCCAACATAGCTTTTAAAGATTCCCCTCTGCTTATGTTGAGCTCTCATGCACCTGGACTTCCACAAAGCAAAATGCACCGTGGCAATTGTTTTCTGGATACCTCAGGTAAAAAGGCCAACCTCTACCCAGATATCTATGTATCTGCCTATTTATCAATATGTCTGTAGCTAAGACTTAAATATGGCCCTTACGGTGTGCTACATGCCATTCTAAACACTTTACATAAAAACTCTTTTTACCTTTATCAGAGAATTTTATGACATTTGCTTCAATATTAATGTGTGGTAAATTTGGGGAGACTGATATTAGATATAAGACTCCTTCTATACCTCTTCTGGGGAATGTATCCTGTTGTACTGCACTCATCTTTTTCTTATCTGTTTGCCCCTGTTATGGATCTCTTTATTTATTTAAAATTTTTATTGAAGTATAGTTGCTATACAATGTTGTGTTAGTTTCTGGTATACAGCAAAGTTATTCAGTTTTATATATATATATATATATATATATATATATATATATATAATATATACATACATACATACACACACATATATATATTCTTTTTCAGGTTCTTTTTCATTATAGTTTATCACAAGATATTGAATATAGTTCCCTGTGCTATACAGTAGGATCTTGTTGTTTATCTATTTTATATATAGTAGTGTATATCTGCTAATCGCAAACTCCTAATTTATCTCACCCCCCCACGCATCCTGATCTCTTCATTAACAAGGGCCATGGCTTTCTTCTCTGTCCCCTAATGTTAGCACAAAGCCTGATATATAAGGGGCCCTCAATAAATCTTTCTGAATGAATTAAAGTAGAGCAAGAAAGGAAGACAAAGAAAATCTTATTGTTGGAATACTTTCTTTTGGTTTGTAGGCAGTGTGGTTTGACTTAACAGGTCTGAGTCCTAATTTCCTCATTGAGAAAATAGGGAAAATAATACTAACCTTAAAGGGCAGTTGTAGAAGTAAATGAATTTATTAAAAGTACCTAGCATAGTTTAAGTCACTGTGAAAAAAGATGGCTTATTCCATAAATGGTGTTAAGAAATCTAAGTAGCTGTCTAGAAAAATACAAAGCTGAATCCCTGTCTCACATCTTACACCAAAGGAAATCTCAAATGATGATTGCACAACTCTGTAAATATACTAAAACCCATTGAATGGTACACTTTAAATGGATGAATGATATGATATGATATTATATCTCAATAAAGTTGTTATAAAAACAAATCCCAGAAGATCAAAGATTTAAGTGTAAAAACATGGAACTGTATTAGAAGGAAACATAAGATAGTTTTTAATATGTTATTGTAATGGAGAATGACCTTTTCAAGCAAGACATACTGTTCTAAAGCCGTAAATGAAAGTTTGATCAATTTGATTATGTAATAATTGAATATTTTGCAGAAGAAAATACTAGAAACAAAATCAAAAGAAAAATATGACAAATAGTGAGAAAATAATTAAAAGCACATAGAACAAAAGGCTAATTACTGTAATATATAAAGAGCTCTTAAGAATCAATGTGAAAATGACCAAAAACCCAACAAAAAATATGGGCAAAGTACAAAAGCAGACAGCTCAGAGGAAAAGCTTATACCAATATATTCTCCTACCAGCAGCCTGATGGTACAAGCTCTTTGGAAGCAATATTTGAACTATTTGTCCAAATTAAAAATACATAAGTCCTCCGATCTAGCAATTCGGCTTCTAGGAATTTATTCTATAGCTATTTATACATGTGTCTAGACATAAACGTAAGTATAGTCATTGCATGAAATGTTTGTAACAACACAATACTTGAAATCAAACTAAATGCCAACCAACAAAGAAGTGGTTAGAGAAATAATAGCATTTTGTTTAGTGAAAAACTATGCAGCTCTTAAAAACAGTTGATGAAGAACCCCAAAATATATCAATTAAAAACAAAACAAAGTTCTGGACAATGTGTTTACCGTTCATGTATTAAATTTTTATATATTGCACAAACATGTGTTCACATACGCATAAAATATTCTAGCTTCTTTCTATCCCCCCAAACCCATCATGCCCCAAATTCAGCTCATGAATAACAAGATAAATGAATTCCTTTCACATGTATCATCTCTGCATTTAATTTCTGCACCAACCCTACAGAAAAGATACTAATACTTTCTTTTGAAAATATTACATGTATTGAAACTTTGAGTTTGCTTATTCAATAGTTGCAACTACTAATGCTAAATCCTTGATGCCAAAGCTGTGTTGTGCAGGGAAAAAGCCTAAACTTCTTATATAATGATGTAGGACATCCTTCATCAAACGACACTGTCCTTCTTTCCCAGATTACTCTCCTATCTCCTTCTGCTTCTAGCACACTGCTCCAAGTTCTTTCACAGTGTTCCTCCTTTCCATGTTTAGGGCCTCTTCCAGTGATGCTTTCCCACCTCAGCTCAATGAAATCCTATTTACATTGTCTTAAAGTGTCAACTCAAATGCCACCCACTCGGCAAATCTTTACCTGTCATCCTAGGCAACACCAATGGTTCCAGCACAACTACAGCTCATAGTTTTCATAGTTTGTCCTGTATTTCAAAAGCATTTTATATAAGTCTCTTAAAACTGATTATATTATTTCAAGGTCTTAAGCATATTGAGATTAGAGGCCCTATTTTCATTCTCATTACTACCACAACGTCTAGAATATAGTAGCAGTTTGATAAATATTTATTAGAAAAATTTTTTACCTGAATTCGAATCATTTTTAATTACCCATAGGTTGAAGAACTTCATATTCAGCATGACAGATTTGGGGATTGAATAATACATCTCTTCTAAGAATTGGAAATGAAAATGTTTTATTGATGGAAAATCTTTCTTCATCTTGCCTTCTAGAATTCAAATGAATGTTCATGCTCCATGAAGAGAATGGGCTGTGGTTTTTTTGTTACAGATTTGGAGCCAGTAAATTTTTATGAATGTGACCTTATCATGTCTTCTGGAAGCTTTCCTGTTCTTTAATTCCTTTTTCCTGTGTTTTCATAGGAACCAGGGAAAATGTGTTGAGGGCATGGTGGAGATCTTTGACATGTTGCTGGCTACATCGTCTCGGTTCCGTATGATGAATCTCCAGGGAGAGGAGTTTGTGTGCCTCAAATCCATCATTTTGCTTAATTCTGGTGAGTGGATAACATGGGAAAGTTTAATGTTGGTTACTGGAAGAAATGTTTATTTGTATTTTCAACCAAGTACAAGCTACCTACTACAAAGACATAATCACAAATTGATAGAAACAATTAACACATTTAAAATTTAAAAAATAAATTAAATTAAATACCTATCTTCTTTTAAAATTACTTATGGAGGTGAAAACATGCTGGTCAAAAATGATGAATGAAAAACAAAAATTGAACATTGAATCCAATGGCTTTCTGTTGAAATACTTTTATCCTCTCACTGATATTGGGGATGTTTTTATTAAGGTGGTACATGTATGTGGACATAAGTCTGTTAGTTGTATATGTCAGAAAGTAAATAGAGTGAGTGACCCTGTTAGGATAGTGTGACCAATTCTAAGTTCCAGATCATAAGCAAAGAGACTTATTTGAGACAGACCATGTTTCTGGTCAAAATTGATTAGCTGAAAAATATAATCGGCTCAGAGATAGAAAAACCTAGTTCTAAAACTGAGGAATGCGGAATTTGGTACATTGGTCCAGCTGGAAGAGTGGTTTTCATTTGATCCATGGTGTCTAATTCAACTGTCCCCTCCTATGTATTCATTTGAGAAAGCTTAGCTGAGAGTGGCATCTGTTTGTTTTTTTTTTTTCAGTGGTGAGGTTTGCTGTTGTATAATGAGTCACTCCAGGTCACCCAGCCTGAATCAGCACCCTGACTCATCCCAGACTCCTCGGTAGTTGAGTCTAAGTCTAGACCCCCAGTCTGCACCACCTGAAGCTTAACAATGGGGTGTCACCTGCCCTGTAGATGCCCTTAATCTCGACCTTAGTCCCCCAGCCCCAGTCCTACCTCATGCCGGAGACCTCATTCTCACATACAAATCACAATTGTTTGGAAGCCCTGGACCTGATTTTAGATTTAGTTTCTTACATCATTCGATATGGTCTCAAAGTTCCCAATAGCTGAGCTACAGTTTGTGTTGATCCCATATGGAAAGAGTCGGCACTCCCTTGTCTTTTGAGATGTTTTGTTTCTTCCTGATGAATGTCAATCCCTTCCCATGTCCCCGAACAATTTTCCACTTCTCTTCCCCACCAATGCTAGTAAGCGATATTGCTTAATGGTTGTCATAGTAATCATTCTCACTTAACTGATAAATGGAAATCTGTACTATTACACTAGGCAGGGGCTGAATTACAGAATGAAGTTGCATGAAAAATAATGTGGTCTCTACTAAGGAAGTGATTACCACTCCATTCAAGTTTCAGGTTCCACTCACGTGCATTGTGCTTTTTCATTTGAGTCATTTGTCCTGTATGTTGAAGGGTCCAGATCCCACAATGGCTCTTTATTGGATGAGAGTTCTGGGAGCAGTGCCACTCGGCTGCACAGTGCCAGGTCCTGAACCTGCTCCTTCTTCGATGGAGGGCTGGCACACGCCGACGTCTCTCATGTGGGCAATCTGTTAATTTCAGGGAAGGCAGACCTGTCAAGTGCTGGGACGTTTTTCCTACCTTTACCAGGAAATAATACCCCGGACAGGAAGTGAAATTAGCTGGAGTTAGAAAATCAACAAAAGGAGCTTCCTGATCTTGGTAATCAAAAATATATCCTTCAGATATGCAGAGTTTTTTCCTGCATTGCTGGTCTGTTCCTATGGGAGGGTGTTTTTTTTCGTATTATGTAATAAAAGAGGCAGGACTTTTGCCATCAAAATATTGGATTTACAGACCTAAGTTTTTTAAATCCCAGAGGAAAAACTTTAAGCCCTCACAAGAAAGTATTTATTAAAGACTGGCACCAGCATCTCCAAACAGTATTTCCCACCGCAGGATTTGGGCCTCCACCTGCTGCCCCCTGACACCAGTTAAACTTTCCTGCTCTATCCTTGTTCTTTTACCTCTTTCTCAGGATCTTCTGTGAGCTCCCTTGCGCCGGGAGGGTCAGAACGCTATTTTGGAAATACAAGGCACTGTTTTACTGACAGAGGTTATAGTTGTCTTTTTCATGAGATACCAGCAGCTCGTCTTTTCTTGTAAGGACGGCACTGCTGGCTCACGAGCTGTAGCAAAACAGAAGCCATCTCTCAACCTGGGAAAAGTGAAATTGCTCTTTCCACTCCAAAAGTGAGCTCTGTTTTGGAAAAGCGGATCTGCCGCTGAGCACAGCTCCTGGTGTCGCATACTGTTCCTGAAAAACAGCATCTAAAAAAACATGACTCCTAAACAAAATGGTGTGGTGCTCAGGGCCTTTTTCAGAGTCAAAAAGTGATCAGTCATATGAGGGTCACCACGACGATCAACAGCTTTTTCCCACAACTGGAGGTATGGACTTTTCTAAAAACCCAACCAATTCATGGCTCTGATCAGGGACAGCCAGCTCTTCACCTGTCATGAGACAAAATACAAAGTGACTCTAATTCCTGGAATCTCTGGCAGAAGCCAAGCTAGAAATGATTCAGGAAACCTGCACTAGAAGATGCTTTTCTGGTCCCTGGGAAACAAGACCTCAGTGTATGGAGGAACCCTGGGTTTTGGGCTGAGCCCCTGTCAACAAAGTCTGAGAAGTGTGCGTTTACATTGGCCTTGACTTTGGGGCTGAGACCCAAGGGGAGTTGAAAGGTTGTTATGAGGACCTGCTGGGAATGTCTTTCTGGAAGCCTTGAGAAGGTCTCCCAAATGCCAACATTTCCAGGGGAATCCCTCTTCACAGCTGTTTGGGAGTGGGAGGTATTCATCATTTCTGAGACAGAATAATTTATTACTTTGCTTGCAAAAGCCTCTAATCATCCATAGGACAAACACTGTTTGTTTTTATACTCCCCACCAAAGGACAGAGGCATCGCTAGTTAATCCAAAGATGCCCTAGCCACATCAATGCTAGTGTCAAGGCATTCTGGGAACGAGCTGGACAGGGTTCAAGGTAGGGCAAATGCGAACAGAGCAGATGAGCTGAGGGCACAAGGCCGGGAGGCAGCAGCAGTAGGAGAGGAGGATGGAGCTGGAGCTACAGAGGGCGACCAGGAAGGAGGTTCTGTGCCCCTTTACCGTATTCCTGCTACCCAGCGTGACTTCAGTTCTTCTTTGTAATTCCAATATTTCAAATTCTTCAGGTCTGGTTCAGATCTCACCTCATTCAGGAAATCTTGCTACAACCCAATTCCATAAGGAGATTTTCTTCTCCAGACTCTTTTCGTTCTTAGAGCCAGTACCTCACAATCTAGCATTTGGCCAGTTGGTGCACTGATTTCAATCATTGATTCAATCATTTCATTAATTTATTCAATAACTCATCAGTTGTGGAATTCCCACCATGAAATTTAAGCCAGATATATGAAAATGAATGACATCGTACTTTGGTTTTGGTTCTTCAGTGTTTTCTTTTAGCCTGGATGGGTTCTTTATGCGTGTATGTCCTAATTTCCCTGTAAAAACTATTAATCTTTTTTATTCCTCACAGCCTGTGAAGTGCCAACAAGTATTAGACTATTTAGTCATTTAATAGACGCGTCTTTGTTGGGCGTGACCAGAAGCACCCAGAAAGTCCCCATTTTTCCCGTGCTGTTCCCACCATGACGAAACATATCATCTTTTTCAGTGTATTATAGATCTAGATAATGTCAAACTATTAATGGGAAAAAAATAATGCCCATCTCCTTGGGTTATTGTGAGATCAAGGGGAAACCGTGTATAAAGTGTCTGATGCAGTTCCTGGAACATAGTAGGTCCTCAATCAGTGACAACTGCCATCATCCCTCATGAGAATCTCTGGCTTAGACGGAGTCAGTTTGTGCCTTTTTTTCAATAAAATTCAGTGCTTTTAGTTTAAAGGCCTCCCTTCCGCTAGGCTGCAAAAAATATGCAAGGACAGGAGGGTAATAATAACAATAGAGATTGTAACTGTTCTCCTGAGGCTTTGTTAATTGTGCTATTTAATTTTATTTAGAGAAATTTTAGAGCAAGATTATCTCATGGATAGTAATTGATTGTTATTTGAACCTTAATGTTGATGGACCTTAATGAAAACTGCGGTGTCCTCATTCACCATCAGTTGACTCTGCTTCTTCTCATCTTCCTTCCCCACCTCTGTGATCCTCATCAAGCCTTCAGAATCCACTCCCATGCAGAACACCACCCATTTAGGAAGTGTTTTTCAAGACTCGGAAAAATTCATGAGTCAAAGCTCAATACGTGGGCTTCCCTGGTGGCGCAGTGGTTGAGAGTCCGCCTGCCGATGCAGGGGACACGGGTTCGTGCCCCGGTCCGGGAGGATCCCACGTGCCGCGGAGCGGCTGGGCCCGTGAGCCATGGCCGCTGGGCCTGCGCGTCCGGAGCCTGTGCTCCTCAACGGGAGAGGCCACAACAGTGAGAGGCCCGCATAACGCAAGAAAAAAAAAAAAAAGAAATAAAAAAAAAGCTCAATACGTATAAATCTACAGTCTCTAATAAATGTTGGGTTTGGCCTTCAAGATCAATTTAATAATTATTTCTCCCCCTTTTCTGAACATCTTTCTGACCACAATTCTTTATATGCCTCAGTAATTCTGAAGAGCCTCACGTACTCCACTCCCAGGTAACTTTATCCAACTGGCTCCCTGGAGAGCCTGTCAGACCCCTGACTGCAGCTCCTCTGCCCTCTGTGTTACAGTGGATCTTCTTTTCTCTCCTGACCCACAAACTAATTCCAATTACTCCAACTCTTTGCCTGCTGGATCCCGATGTTACCATTGGCAGGCATGTTTGTTACTCCTGGAAAGTCTTCTGCTGTAAAAATATTGTACCCTGTAAAGATTACCTGTTCATCCAAAACTGATCTTCAGACAACATTTCTCTTTCAATTGATGGAGTATTAAAGAGGAGTAAAGAGCCAAAACCACTGGGGCTAAAAACCCGAGGTGGAAAGTTAAAGGAAAGTAAAATGCCAGGAAGGAAGAATTATGACAACATCTCTAAAGCGTGTATCCCGGTGTTCATTTAAAGAAAAAAGGATATGGAATATCCTACAGGTGCATATACATTAAATGTAAACATAAAAATGGTACCAGCTCTTGTCTGTCACCTAGTTCTGCTTTGTTAATGATGGCATATCTTGTCATCTTGATGCCTTGATGAAACATCTGATGCTGAAGCTGGTGACATCCATTTGCTTTGTATATGTTCACCAGAGGCTGCAGTCTCGTCAGAGAAGCATTTGTAATCGTGATTAATTATAACAGGCTCCCATCACAAAGACTATTTCTTCTCTCAGAGCTGAATTCTTTGCTTTCTCTCTGCTAATTATTAAGCAGTTATTCACTGCATTGATATTTTTAAGTGTAGAAGTTAGACAATGATTCAGAGTCCCTATATTTAGGTGAAAAAACATTTTAAAAACATACTGTAAATATGTTGACTGTAAACATTAAGGATCATTAATTCTTAACAGTTAAAGTTTCCTGATGGGAACGAGCCTTGGAATCTCAGATACACTCATTGCCAGGTATGCCCATTGCTGTCACAGTGGAGAAGATTGGATTGTATTATCTCTTGAGTTCTTTATAATGCTAACCTTCCTCTCCAGGGAGCCTGCTTATTGTGGTAATTTTGAGATAAATGGCACTTGATAGTTATTAAGTGGTTCACTGTCTTCTCACTGGCTGATGGATTCTGTAGGCAGTCGACAGCTCCTGAAGTCTTTCCTCGCTCCCACCTAATGGTGAGGCCTTAAGCCTCTTGGCCTCCGTTAATTTCATGAACACTTGGTGCACCATGGACTTTGTCTTAGAGCGTCCAGGCATTCAAGAGAAGCAACTCTGGCACTTACTTAGGGGGTGATGGATGCCCTTTGATAAGCCACTTACTTCCATGATCCTCATGTGTAAAATGGAAATAATGATACCTAACACACAGAATTGTTGTGACTATGGAAACAATGACCACTTCGTGCCTGGCGCATAACATGTGCACGTAAATGTCAGTCTGTAGACTCTCCAAATACAAAAACCTGGCACGTTTTTCTTAGCAGATGATACATAACTTCCTGCCTGGAAATTCTGAAGTGGGATTTCATGCCGGTCACTTGGGGTTAAAAAAATTGCATTCTCACAGCAAAGATGTCCTTCTTGTGAGTGAAATAGTCCCAGGCCCCAGACGGGGTGGATTGGGTCCTGCGTCTTCTTGCAGAGACTTCTTGGAACTTCTAAGGAACTGGGGGAACCAGCCAAGTGCCTGTAGCCTGGGGAAGACTCGGGCGTCTTAACTCTTTGGATGGGGCAAAGGCAGGAGCCATTGGGAGACTAGAAGTCCTTGCGATGATACTGATATTAGGAGCAGTTATCCATTCATATTCAAGAACCTCAGTGGGAGGGGCAGCCGCCCATCCTTTTATGCTCCAAGGAGCATGGACAAAGGGGGAAGCTGTCTCTTAGGTCCTTGATTTACCCACCATTTTCACCCACATTCTCTAGGGTCCAGAAATTACTTGTGCATACTCTTAAGTTTGAATAATATACGGGACCATTAAAAAAAAAAAGAAAAATGCCACAGACTCCCCCACTGCTGACTTAAAATGCTCTTTGTATGTTGCTTAAATATGAATCATCACATTATGTAAATGAACGAGTGTACACTCCATGTTCATAGCTCTTATATACATACAAAACCAAAACAAATTCACAAATTGAATACAGAGTGAAAGGCAAACTGGTAATAATGTTCTGGCAGAAATGGAGTTGCTTTTTGCAGCGTGCTGGGGCAGATCTCTGTCTTCTAGTCTACCAAGCCTCCTGTGAGGACCCTGTTCTCCCCCCTTGTCTGTGTTCAAAAGGATGGCAAAACCCTTGCTTCTGTAGCACCCTGTTTTGGCAGGAACACATCATTTATGTATTTTGTTTGCTTCTGCATTTAGTTTTCTGAGATACGTAAGACATCACTGTTAGACTTGAGGCCATCATGAGCACGGGTGAAAAATATGTAACTTAGGAAACAGTCAAAGATGATATGGACTATTTAGATGGGTCCATCTCAATACTCCACACGTTTCCATCCTCTGGGGGTCTTGGAAAAAATTCTGTCGCAGGGACCCTTCCCAGAGATTCTGATATCATTAACCGTGAATATCGGTATTTGTTTAAAGCTCCCACCAAGACTTCAGTCTCACCAGGATTGAGAACTCTTGATCTAACTGACATAGAACATTCTGAAATCAATGTCTGAATGATATTTTTTAGAATATTGTTAAGATAAATGCGCACAATTTTAAAAGGCTAAGAGACAGTGTAAGGACCTTTGAGAATCCTCTTTTAATTCTCAGCAATGTGTGGAAATTAGTTTGAAAACTACTGCTGTAGGTGATGAAATGTCTGCTAAGTTGAACTTGTTCTCTAGTACATTATAAAATGAAGCATTCTGCAAACTGTGGGGAAAAACTGCTGGTGCTCAGAAAAAACATTGTCCAGCACAGGGGACAGGAAATGGAGGCCTGTCTTTCACACATTGGCTTGGGCAGGGGACACAGGCAATTAACAGATCATTTCAATGTCATGAGATAAGGGAATGTCATGAGGAAGGGAAGCAGAGTCTCGGCAGAGATGGACAGCGGGGTCCTTACCTGAGTACCGATGCTTCAACTGAGTCATTAGGGTGAGTCGGACTTGGCTGGAGTCAGAAGAAAGGCAAGAGGGAAAGTTCTGGCTCCACCATGAAACTGACAGGGTCTCATCAAGCCACTGGACCTCTCTTCACTGGTCTCCTCAACTATAAAATAGAAATAATAATTCTAAACTGTCCTGTTAACCCAAAGGTTTGTCATGACATAACAAGATAGCTTAAAAATATGAGCTAATATCATCATTGCTATTATAATCTGTTGTGTTTTTAGAGGGAAAATATTATGTGATCTAATATCCTGAAGAGACTTTGGTGTCAGGATCTCCCTGTTCTAATCATAGGACAAGGATTACACTCAGGCCCTATATTTGGAAAGGCCATAGATGCCCTCTCTCTGCCCTTATGCCTGGCACACTGAACTATAAATCTAAATGTGTGTTGACACTTGAACTGAAGAAGACCATGAGAAAACAGCAACAAAATCCCACTAATTTCTTGAGCTCAGAAGTGAAATAAAATATTGTTTTTTAATGGGGTTTTCCTTTCCTTGCATGATACTCATTGAACAAGTAAAAGCCATGTTGGAATATGTATGCTTCCTGAAACATTGAAATGGAAAGTCAGGCCGTCACGTTTTCAGTCTAAACCAAACACCCCTACACTTAGTCGGAAGACCTACTTCTGGGCCTAGCCTTTCATGTGTGGGCCCACGGCTACATCTGACTGCTTCTCTTGGGTTGAAAGAAAGATGGAAAAACAAACTCCCTGCCTCTCCCATGGGGTCCGGGTCCTTGAGCACCACACGTCAGCCTCAGACTCCTTCAGCACTTTCCCCCATGGGGTACGGCTACTTTTGTATGTTGAGGTACCTTGAGGTTGCCTCAGTTCTATTTTCTCTGAGTTTTTACTTTATATCTACTTTTTAGGTTTTGTTTTTCTTCTGGCATATAAGACAGCAATACCCCCACGGAACTGAGTGATATCCATGGATTTATAAGCTACTATATGTTAGCTTAACTACCATTTATTGAGGATTTACTATTTTTCCAGGCATTAATTAAGTGCCGGAAAGGAAAAGTTGCCTCTAGTTGCCTCATCTGTAAAATGGGAGGTAGTAGTAGTTCCTACATCTAGTTTGTATAAAGTGAGCCTTGTGGACTGCTCCCTGGACCCTAGGGATGCTCCATCAAAGTGACCCCGTGGTCATACCAGTAGTGATTATAGTAGCAGTGATTAGTAAGGCAGTTTCTACCTCAGGGACCTCATGATCCTAAGATAAAGACAGATATAAAAAGAGAATTGTTCTTTTTTTTTTTAAATAGATCTTTATTGGAGTATGATTGCTTCACAATACTGTGTTGGTTTCTGTTGTACACCAAAGTGAATCAGCTATACATATACATATATCCCCATATCTCCTCCCTCTTGGGTCTCCCTCCCACCCTCCCTATCCCACCCCTCTAGGTGGTCACAAAGCACCGAGCTGATCTCCCTGTGCTATGCGGCTGCTTCCCACTAGCTAGCTATTTTACATTTGGTAGCGTATATATGTCAGTGCTACTCTCACTTCGCCCCAGTTTCCCCCTCCCACCCCATGTCCTCAAGTCCATTCTCTACGTCTATCTCTTTATTCCTGCCCTGCAACTAGAATCATCAGTACCATTTTTTTTTTAGATTCCATGTATATGCGTGAGAATACAGTAGATGTTTTTCTCTTTCTGACTTCAGAGCTGTTCTTTTTAAAAATAAAATTATGATTACAAAAAAAAATGTTAAATTTAGATAATTTTAGAATAACAAAATATATTATTAAGGAAATAACCACCTGAGGTTAACCACCCATGTGGAAGTTTCTGTGGTTTTTTTTGCTGTACGCGGGCCTCTCACTGTTGTGGCCCCTCCTTTTGCGGAGCACAGGCTGCGGACGCGCAGGCTCAGCGGCCATGGCTCTCGGGCCCAGCCGCTCCGCGGCGTGTGGGATCTTCCCGGACCGGGGCACGAACCCGTGTCCCCTGCAGGCGGACTCTCAACCACTGCGCCACCAGGGAAGCCCCATGTGGACGTTTTGATGGATCTTACAGCAGTAGAGTATAAGGGTTAAGAGCAAGGGACTCTAGTTCCAAGTTCAAATCCCCTTTTTGCTACTTAGTAGTATGACTTTGGACAAGTTACTTAAATGCTTTGGGCTCCTGTTTCCTGGTCCATGAAATGGCGAGCATAATAGTGCCTACCTGTTAATACAGGTTAGCTTTTACAATACAGTGCCTACTTTAGACTAACACTTGAGGTGCGTTCGAAACTATTTTCTTTTCGTACTGTGTGTATATATATTCATCTTTATATCTACCCATGTTAATTAGGATCATACACATGTACTCTCTTTCAAAATAAGATTGTAGGGAATTCCCTGGCGGTCCTGCGGTTAGGACTCCGTGCTCTCACTGCCAAGGGTGCAGGTTCGATCCCTGGTCAGGGAGCTAGGATCCCACGAGCCGCACGGCCAAAAATAAAAAATAAAAATAAATAAATAAATAAAAGTAAGACTTCAAATGGCTGCCATAATCATTCATGAAGATATAAGATCATTTATTGAACGAATCTGATATTGTTAAACACAAGTGACTTCTCTCTTTTGTTATTGTAAACAACACTCGTTTTGCATTCTTATAATTGTCTTTTGCCTGCCTGTGATCATTACTTTGGATAATGTTTCTCGAAGTGGATTTGCTGGGTGAAAGAGTATAAATATCATTGTCTCTCGATACATATTGCCTACTGCCCCAAGTTACACTTTTACATCAATGTAACCTTTTCATGCATGTGGAAGACAGAGGTGGGTGCATCCGCTTCAGAGGCAGCGAGGCAGACAGCTCCCTCCAGCCCAGCTACTTCCCTCAGCTGTGAAATTCCCAGGCAGGGATTTCTACACAGGACATGTTATCAACATCATATTACAAACATCCCAAGCTCACTCCTTTGGAAGCAAATTATCGCTTCAGAGAATGTTGTTGCATTTTATTATCTATTATCTGTATAGGCGCTTGTTATGCCATTTTTAAATTTTGTGACTTGCACAGACACTGGGCTGGTGAAGTGCTCTTATTCTAAGCAGTCCGGATGCACAGAGGGTTGGCAGTTAGTATCTTACCCTCTGCCTTTGGTCCCTTTGCCACTGTTTTTACTGAGGGATATTTATAAAAAGAAAGACAAGAGGCTGAATGGCCATAAGTGAACCTCCCTTTAAAAACTCATCTCGGGAAGGACAAACTGCCTCCTCCAAAGATTTCATTTGCTCTGGGTTCTGGGGCTTTGTGTGATTGACACGCCCTTTCCTAGTCAATAATGAGCTCGGGGCTTCCCTGGTGGCGCAGTGGTTGAGAATCCGCCTGCCGATGCAGGGGTCACGGGTTCGTGCCCCGGTCCGGGACTATCCCACGTGCCGCGGAGCGGCTGGGCCCGTGAGCCGTGGCCGCTGAGCCTGCGCGTCCGGAGCCTGTGCTCCGCAACGGGAGAGGCCACAACAGTGAGAGGCCCGCGTACTAAAAAAAAAAAAAAATAAAAATAATAATGAGCTCGGAGGAACAGCTTACCATGAGACCCCACTACCGCTCTAGCCTTCCTTGGAATATCCATCACCAGCTCTGTTTCCCTCTCATCAGTCCAGGCATTGACAGAGCTTGTGAAATAATAGAAATGAAAGGCACTTTGATTTTGTATTTTCAATAGCATTTTCTTCTACCAGATTATGAAAGACATACATGCCTGAGGCAGAGAACTTGGAAAACACAGAAAAGCCACCAAGAAAAATAATCTCCCAAGTAATCATAATTTCACTGCACAAAAGTAATCATTGTTAACGTTTTGGTAAATGTTCTTAATTAAAGAGACTCTTAGAAGATGCCTGGGTCCACCAGCACCTCTTCTCCACACCATCTTGCACCTTGTTTGGAAGATCTGGAGTGCTCCTAAATCATTCGAGGAAAATTATTCGTTTTCTCAAATATCTCTGGAGGCGAGGCTATTGGCAGCCATTTCTAGTTTCTCACAAACCTTGACGTTAGGAAATTCTTTGCGGAGCCTTTCAGTCCTGCCCGGGGGTGAGGGGTATTCGGGTGCTCATTCCAACTCTGCCCTTTATTTACCCACAGGGTGACCTCAGGCAAGTCCAGCCTTGCTCTTCTGTCTGAAAACCCTCCCAGCAGTAGCAGCCACTAGCCCCAGTTCCTTAACCTCTCTGAGCCTCTGTTTCCCAGCAAGTAAATTAATGAGTGGATCAGTAGGGGGCCTTTTTACATTAAAAATATTTATTTAGAGAATGTCTATATGTATAACTGAGTCACTTTGCTGTACAGCAGAGGTCAGCACAACGTTGTAAATCAACTATCCTTCAATTTTAAAAATCAATAACATTGTTTATTTATCTGTAGAATTTATTTTTTAGAGCAGTTTTAGGTTCATAGCAAAGCTGAGGGAAAGGTACAGAGATTTCCCATGTAACCTGCCCCCCTCCACACCACCCCCAGTCTCCCTCATTATCAAAATCCCACACCAGAGAGGTATATTTGTTAGAATCGTTGAACTTAACGTTTACATACCTTTATCACCTAAAGTTTATAGTTTACATTAAGGATCACTCTTGATGTTGTACATTCTATGGGTTTTAAAAAATGTAAAATGACACGTATCCATCAGTATAGTATTGTACAGAGGAGTTTCCACTCTGTATGTTATTTAGGACATTTAGGACATTCTGCCCTAAAAATCCTTTGTGCTCTGACCATTCAACCCACCCATTTCCCTAACCCCTGAAAACCACTGATATTTTTTTTACTGTCTTCTTAGTTTCGTCTTTTCTAGAATGTCATGTAGTTGGAAACATATATTATGTAGTCTTTTCAGATTGGCTTCTTTCAGTCAATAATATGAATTTAAGATTTTTCCACGTCTTTTGATGGCTTGATAGCGCGTTTTTTTTTTTTTGGCTGCATTGGGTCTTCGTTGCTGTGAGCGGGCTTTGCCTAGTTGTGGTGAGCGAGGCCTACCCTTCGTGGCGGTGCACGGGCTTCTCACTGCAGTGACTTCTCTTGTTGTGGAACACAGGCTCTCCGCGCGCTGGCATCAGTAGTCGCAGCACGTGGGCTTCAGTAATTGTGGCGTCATTTCCTTTTAGCGCTGAACAATATTCCATTGTCTGGAGGTACCACAGTTTATCCATTCACCTACTATAGGACATCTTGCCTCCAAGTTTTGGCAATTATGATTACCGGTGCTATAAATATCCATGTGCAGGTTTTCGTGTGGACATGAATGTTCAACTCATTTGGGTAAATACCAAGGAGCATGATTGCTGGCTTATATAGAAAGGGTATGTTTAGTTTTGTAAAAGTCTGCCGAACTGTCTTCCAAAGCGGCTATACCATTTTTCATTTCTACCGGCAATGACTGAGAGTTCCTGTGGCTCCACATCCTCGCCAGCATTTGCTGTTGTCAGTGTTTTAGATTTCGGCCATTTTAATAGACATGTAGTGGTATCTGATTGTTGTTCCAGTTTTCAGTTCTCTACTGACATACGATGTGAAGCATCTTTTCATGTACTTATTTTCCATTTCTATATCTTCTTCGGTGAAGTGTCAGGTCTTTTGCCCATTTCTTAATTGGGTTGTTGGTTTTCCTTTTGTTGAGTTTCAAGTTCTTTGACTATTTGGCTAAGAGTCCTTTGGCAAAGGTGTCTTTTGCAAATGTTTTCTCCCAGTCTGTGGCCTGACTTTGCATCGTCCTGAGATCAGTGCTTTTTAAACCTTCTGCTAGAGCCTCATGTTTCAGAAGGAGCCTCTGGTCACCAGAGGATGGGGACATGAGGCTGAGGAGGAGGACGGGCTGAGTGAGCAGGCTCCAGTCTCTCCCTCTCCCTTTCTCCTGCTTTAATCAGAGAAGTTTGACTGCATTCAGTTTATAAACTATGTGAATGTTTCACATGAAGTTCACTCTTTTAAAAGGATTTTGATTCTCAAAATGGTTTGAAAAACACTGAACTTAAATCCATAATTCTGGAATTCTGTGTCTCCTTTTTGCAACGTAATATGTCCTTTCACAAGGCTCTATTAAGGAGAAATGAGATAAGCCTGTCACAGTCATGTGATACTTTTTCAACACAATTTTCATCTACTGTAGAGCTCACTTGAAATGATGGAACTGATATGCCTAAAGAATAGGTATCATCTACATGTCCACTTATCTTTCTGAAATAGTAATTTTGGACACTAATATCTTTTTCAAAATAATCAGTGAGAACTATCAGCCATTTCGCCATTTTGATTCTCTATCTAGGAAGAAAGGGGAAAAAAATATATCTGAATCTTTGTGGTTCTGGAGATAAACATGCAAACCAGCACCAAGAAGGGGTGGACTTTACAGTCACACAAGAAGGTGTCACTTCACAGTGGCCAGCGTTGCTCATCACAGGGTTTTTAAATAGTGCTGTTCAACTCAGAATGATGTGAACACGTGCATTCAACCAACTATATATTCTTAGGTCATATGTCATTTTTTCTGGCTTCGCAGTTAAGTCAGATGAACGTTTAATGATGTTTTATAAATATCTGTATTCACACTAACCCAGTTTATTAACTTGGCAGAGGAGGGAGGGGCGTCTGGTTCATTATTTTGTTTATACATTGACTATTCCACAGAGGATTAGAAATGGCTTACTAAATTTCATGTGATGCAAAGGGAGTAAGGCAGTAATTAACACAATCTGAAAAAAAAAAGGAAAATAATGTGCAGAAAATAATAAATTCAGGAGTCAGATTAGCATACAGTAGTCCATCTGTACAGTTGCCAGGGGTGGGCCACAAATTTGGCTCTCAGTTTCCTTTGCTGGGCCAAAGCAAAGGGAACACATTCTATTATAAGTTCCACTGGCTTTTAATAAAAATAAAATAAAATAGACTAGTTGTTCCACATAAAAACTCTCCTTTAGGCACATCTCGACAAGGTCTATTTCTCACAACCAGCACTCGATAAAGATTATGCAACTGAGAATTCGGGTGTTTTATTCTCTGATAAGAAAGTAGGGTGCAGATATTTGAGGTTGCCAGTTAAGGGAAGACCCATATATTTTGATAATCAGCTGGGCAGTTGTTAGGGATAAAGGCCTCCTATGAAAATTGTTAACTGTGTACAGGGTCTGATAGGATGAGCTCAAGCCCTGACCATTATACTAACAAGAGTGAAGGTCAGGCCTGGGCCAAGGCATTGAGACTCAGTAGGGTTCATAATGTGGAGCAGGAAGTATTCAAATGCTGTTTCATCTCGTGATGTTCCAGGTCAGCAGTCTAGTCTCCAGTTTGCTGGTTCTGGGTCATTTTCCTCCCTGAATGTCTGGTGCAGATATCCAGGTGTGCTCTGTTTACTGCTGCCGTGTAATAAATTACCCCAAAACTTAATGGCTAAAAGAAGAAAAAAAAGGGTTGGATTCTATTAGTCATGGATTTGGATAGAGCACAGAGGGCATGGACTGTTTCTTCTCCACCATGTCTGGGGCCGCAGGTGAGGGTCATCCACTGGGAGCAATTTGATAGTCGTAGGCCAGAGTCTTCTTAAAGGACTTCATGCACACGCTGGCGATTGTTGCTGGCTCTTGGCTGGGACATCAGCTGGAGCTGTCCACTGGGATGCTTATCTGTGGCCTTGGCTTCTTCACTACCTGTTGCACTGTACCCCTTACAAGGCGGTGAGGGCTCCAGAAGCAAGTGTCCCAGATGACAGGCAGAAGCTGTATGCCTTGTATGACAGGCATGTCATACCTCAGAAGCCAGGTGGCATCACTTCTATTCCATTCTGTTGATTGCAAGCAAGTCATGGGTCCACCCAGACTCAAGGGAGGGCCGTAAACCGCACATCTCCATGACAGGGGTGCCAAGGTCACGTTGTAGAGATGCATGTTGGATGGGAGATACTGCTGTGGTCATTTTTGGAAAACAATGCTGCCCCAACGTGTGTAAAGAGCCACTCCCTGCTCTGCGTTGTTGCTCCGTTGTCTTTGCAATGCCAGGTGAGAAAAGGTGAGATGCAGGGAAACAAATTCAGCCAGAATGTTTTAACCTGCCTTTTCTGGGAAAAAAGTAAAGCCCTCAAGGCCTCCTGAGACCAGGCTAGCTCACCTGGACTAGGAGTTCCGCATGGGAACTGGTGAACAAACCCCTTTGTATTGGATAGGCTGCACATTTTCCATCAAGTGTCTCTTCAGACTGTCTTCTTCTTGACCTCAGAAAGGTAGTAATTGACTGAAGAATAGGAAAATCAGAACCCTGGCTGTTTGTTAATATATTACAGAAGGCTCCTAAGCAATAGAGATTCATAATGGCTTCATCCTAAAAGGTATAAGGCTAGGATACTATTTATTACAAAAAGTAAAGACTTTCATATATAAAACTGAGACACATGGATGCCACTAAAATTGTTTTTTTGGTTTTTTTTTAAGTTCACATTTGAGATTTCTTTTCAGGCCAATTAAATCAGTTCATCAGTTTCACCACCTGAAAGCATTCAAATCATTAAGAGATTTGTCTTTTGGGCTTCCCTGGTGGCACAGTGGTTGAGAATCCACCTGCCGATGCAGGGGACACGGGTTCGTGCCCCGGTCCGGGAAGATCCCACATGCCGCGCTGGGCCCGTGAGCCATGGCCGCTGAGCCTGCGCGTCCGGAGCCTGTGCTCCGCAACGGGAGGGGCCACAACAGTGAGAGGCCCGCGTACCGCAAAAAAAATAAAAATAAAAGAGATTTGTCTTTTGAATCTGCTTGAATGCACTGATATACCAAGTATTCACCTTCAAGAAAATCTATTAGATTTCACGAAAAATTACACTAAATTGAACAGCCTTACCAAAAAGTTGCAAGACTTTTCACTACAGTTTTTCATCTGGAGTAGGATTAGTTCCGTAGGACACTCAAGAAAAAAATCCTTCATTGTTTGGGAGCGTCCTGCGCATTGTGGGACATCCAGCTCAGCCCTTCCCACTAAGTGGCCTCAGCGACCACGAGCTGTCCAACACCCCACCAGGACCAGCAGTGCCAGGACGAGGAGCCGCAGTCAGAGGTGAAGGCTGCAACAGATGCAGTGCCTGTGAAACTGTCAGCCTTGAAGGCAGTTATGCGCAAACACACCGCTCGGTTGTCGAAGCCATTCCCAGCAGCCCACCTTCAAGGCTGATCTGCCGATGAATCCCTGGGTCATCCGTGAGCCAGATCCAAAAAGAAGCTCTTTTTTATTCCAGCTGAACGGCAGCTTTCTGGCCTAGACCACTTACAGCTGTGGGTTTGAGAAGTTTTCTTCACTCCCTTTTTCCTTTGAGTCATTCCCGTTGCTTTTCTGGTCAAGCTGCTAGACATGGAATGACTGTCCCAGGGTCCCTTGTCACATGCTTCCTTCTGGAAAAGACAAAAAAGAAAATGGCCTTACTTGAAGACTTTGTCCTCGAGCATCTGGTGAGCCTCAGCCTTCCTCCCTTCTCCGGGAACCCTTAGGTGCGCCCCTCAGTGGAGGTCGGTGACCGGGCGTGCAGGACCTTGGGCTGGGCTAGTGTTTCCCCTGGACACAGTCACATGCACCCATGCACTGCCGTGTCCATATCTGCATTCCTCCAGCCTCCAGAAGACTCCATCATCTGGAAAAGTGATAAAGGGAAGCGAGGGTGTTCCTGTGGGATGGAGCAAAAAGGAGGAAGGGAGGAAGAGAGCGTCCAAGCAGAGAAAGAGAAGGAGGGAGAGAGCAACAGCAAGGGCCACTGAGAGCCCCGGAGGGAGAAAGGCTGACATCTCTTGTCTGTGGGGTCCCCATGCCGTCCCGCTCCCCGTTCTTTTCTGCCACCCGCTCTCTCCATAGGCTCTTCCTAAAAGCTCCCAATGTTGGCTGCAAGGTTCAGAATATGTAGAGGCTCAGACCTGCCAACGGCACTTCAAGACTGGATAATGACATACAGATTGGTTTTTTTTCCATCTTTGGGATTTGGAGCAGCCTGGGGAGTTGCAAAAGCCTGCCTTGTTGTAAGACTCTTTCTGAAGGCTCGCACTGTCTGATCACTGGCTCCACGCTGCTGGGAACACTGGAGCGGCTGTCCAGGGTGGCAGGGACCACCTGGGATATGGAAATCACCGGGAACCCTGTTTGGCTTTTGCCAGAGCACCTGAAGCATTCTGGGAATTCGGATTTCTGTTGTTTCTCTCCACCGGCCCCTTAGGGGCAAAAGGCAGCAAACACGGACCACGTGTTTTGCCAGAAGAGGCCACGAGGAAGATGGCTGCAGTTGTCAATGATTGGCATTTCAACAGGACTGTATATTTATTTTGAAGTATATTTGCACGGCTAGGAAGCATCTCGCGAGGATGAGATGATAAGCTGTGTTGGTGCCAAAACAGGACTAGAAAAACAGGCTGTTCTGAGAATGGCTTGCATCCCGCGAGTCAGTGTTAAGAAAATCCTTCCTCCACGGGCAATAGCTGCTCTTAAGACATTAATGCTTAAGAGAAAATAAGGCTGGGAATCCCTATCTCATGACACACCGTCCGCACACAGTAGGTTCTCAATGAGAGCGTGCGGGAGGGGGGGGCCCATGGGAGGATGGGGAACCATCAGCACAAGGGAAAACCACACTCCCCAGAGCCCGAGTGCCAAGGCTCTTACCCCCACAGGAGAGGGCAGGGCGCAACGCAGGCCCTCAGGACGCCCGTGGCTCTGCACAGGGTGCCCTCACCCTGTCACCTTCCCACGCGGGGACGTGGAAGCTCCTTGGTTCTGGGGTTTCCTTGAACAAGAATGGGATTATTGGTGAACGAGGCCAGCCTCCTGGGTGGTAACAAAAAAGGAATTTGGTAGGAAACACATCATCCAAGTTGGATTAACTCAGCTCTGTGGCCTGGGCAGGTTCCCAGGACATCCAGCCAGACGCAGGGCCTCTGAGAGACGCGAGGCGAGAATGTGTGTGATGACATGAGGGCAGGGAGAGGCGTGGCCGTGGGGCCCTGCAGAGGCTGCCCCTGACCCCCCAGCCCACTGGCACACGCCTCCCTTGCCATCCGTTACCTGCTGGCCAACACCAAGGCCACTAGGCATTTGCCTATTTTTCTAGCGGACACAGTCTTTATCAGAAGCCCACATGGAACATAAGTCATCCAGCAATTTCTTTCTCATCCCACCGCCTGTCCACTGCTTGCTCGTTCTGTGCTCAATTTCCTTTGGATCAGAGTGCCTCTGGGTATCAAAACGACATTATCCTATTCTACTGCCTGTAAGCCAAGAGCCTGACCATTCTGGTTTTGCTATTGTTGTATTTGTTTTAAATATTAGCCCTTTTCCATTCCAGGCAGTTACAACTGTATTTACTGTAAGTTCCTCTGTTGTGGGTGTTTTCCCCATTCCCAACCTACAGGCTGCTGTGTGAGCAGTAACTCGTCACTGCGTTACAAGTACAAAGTCGGGGATTCATAAACTTGGGGGCCTTTAACTTGAAAATACCAGTGAGGATGGGGGGAGGGGAGGAGAAGAAATATACCTGTGGGTGGGCCAGTGGGCTCGTAAGACCAAAAACAAATGTTGCTAAATAGACGTATATCTTGAGAAAAATACCGTGCCATCTGCTCCCTGCAAGACGATGCGTTTGGGTAGGATGAGCTGATTTCTGCAGTGTTTACTTGATAGAACAGCCGTCGTTGTGGTCCCAAGACAAGAATACTCCATCCTGCCCTCCTTTTGCTTTCAGTACTTCTCACCTCTTTATCACTCACCTTCCTCTGCTCCTTGGGCTGAGGTGACAAGTTAAGTCAAAGAGTCAGGATTCTTTCAGTTGCAAGTGACAGAAACCCAACTAACACTATCTTAAGCCAACAGGGGATTTATGGATTCATGTGTTAGAAAGGACATTAGGGAAGCTCTCAGGTCAAATGAAAAAAGTAAGAACCAGGACCTTATGACAGGAACCAGGATTTCTCCCCTTCCCTCCCCTCCCCCCCTCCTGCCCCCCCCCCCCCCCCCCGCCCCGCGTAACTATCACCTCTGCTGTCCTTGCTGGGCTCCATCCTGCAGGGGGAGCTCCACGTACCTGGAAGATGGCGCTTACACGTCCCACATTCTCATCCTCCCAGTGCCTTCGCCCTAGAGGAAGGAACTTCCGCCCACAACTTCCATATACAAGCTCGGAAAAAGCTCTGATTGTCTATCTCGGGGCTAATACTATCCAAAAGGATAGAGTGACCTGATTGTCTAATTTCAGCCTTGAGTCTACCTGTGGCCCCGTGAGCAGGATTTCTTACCAGAAGAAAGGCAAGAGGGGAACAAAACAAAACAAAACAAAAAACATGCCTGGCAGTGAAATACAGCAGTTCCCGGGGTCCTGTCCACCCTTCCATCCTAAACCTTTCAGCTGAGGATGAAAAGTACGAAGGCCCCAAAGCTGACCTGAACTGTAACAGCAGATTAAATCCTAGCTGGAAAAATTGCCCGTCAGTCACTTAGCAAATCACTTTCGCTCTCTGTGCAGCTCACCGAGAGGTCACGTGTCTCTAACGTAGAGTCCCCCTTACAAACCCGGATGTAGCGTCAGCACACTGGCTCATTCTCCACTCTGCTCCATCCTGTCGAGTTTGCTCAGCAGGTTAACGCAGCTCTCTGCCCTTCGGTTTCTTCATGGGAAAAGGAACAATAATGCCTCCTTCGCGGAGTTCTCATCAGCGTTAACAAGATAGTTAGCGCTGGTGACAGGCGTGTCAGAGGAGAGATGGATGGTATTAACCATCACGGCCGCAAGGCGAACAGTGCCTTTCCGGGGAATCTTGATGACAAATCCTGGAAACTGGCTCCCACACAGGGGGCCACACGAGTTTCCTAAACGTGGGCTCTCACACACGTATATTCCTAAGGAATTTTGCATGGTTGCCTGGACCGAATAGATCCCGAACTTCCCCGTTGCCGGGTGGGGGCCGGGTGGGGGGAGGGCCACTGACTCAGTCCTACGTCCTACGCACATGCCCAGCTTCCTGGACCTCATCCTCTTTGAGTTTTCTCTCTCTCACTCTCTCTCTGCACATTCAGGAGTGTACACATTTCTGTCCAGCACCCTGAAGTCTCTGGAAGAGAAGGACCATATCCACCGTGTCCTGGACAAGATCACAGACACCTTGATCCATCTGATGGCCAAAGCGGGCCTGACTCTGCAGCAACAGCACCGGCGTCTGGCCCAGCTCCTCCTCATCCTCTCTCACATCAGGCACATGAGGTGAGGCGTCCTTGGGTTTCCCATGGGAGAGACGTAAAGAAATCAAGCCCCCAACAATATGTTACAGCTGGCCCAGGAAGGGCTGATGCCTGAGAACAGATAGCACACTCGGGACGGTTCCCGGCCCATCGCATAAAGGCTGTGGGAGGATAGCAGAGGTGAAGCAGTAACTCTGTCTGCGGTGTGGGCGGGTGTCAGAGAAGCCTTCAGAGAGGAGATGATACTTACGCTCAGTTTGGCGCATGCGCAAGATGTCAGCCGGGGAAGCGTGTGCGGCCTGCAGCTCAGGGGAGGAGGGTCCCGTTGGGTTGTTCTCTCCGCCGCAGCCAATCAGGGGAAGTCTGCGAGCACACCCGTCCTCGGAAAGCACTGCGGACGTCCATTACTGTTCCTGTGTCGCACGCTCCTTACTTACAAGTGGAAATTCTAAATGAGAGGCTCTGGGTCCAAATGCCTCGTGGATGGTCAACGTTGACTCCCCCATCCCTCTCAATCCATTCTTGTCACCCCCGTTGCCATTACCCTCGCCCGAGCCACCATCACCTCCTCCTGGATTTCTGCCCCAGCTGCCTAACCTGTCCCCCTGTATTCAACACAGAACCTTTCTAATGCATTCTCCACAGTAGAGCCAGTGTGATCATTCTGATACCAAATCTTAGCACATTGCTCTCCTACTTGAAGCCTTGAAATGGCTTCCCATTGCTTTTAGATGAAAGTATAAATCCACTAATTTTGCTTATATTCCTTCTTATGTTCTAGCCTTACTTAACTTTCAGGACGTCCTGGTATCCTGGGCTGTAGCCCCCATCAGCTGTTCTCTGAGTCAGGGGGGACTTCCGCTTCAGGCTGCAGATGGGCTGCGCAGCTGTGTACCTCCTCTGGGCTCACGCACACGTCTGTGGGTCAGCTGATGGAGGCAGGGCACAGATGGGAGACTCTGTATCTAGCTGCAGGCCTGAAGGTTGGCCAGGTGACTACCCCGTGTGCCTCTTGCCCTCCTTGTAGCCACGGGAGAGCTGGGACATGTTCTCCTCATATTGGTGGCAGAGGCACAAGAAAGTGAGTCTGTTTGGGGAAGTGCATTTTAATCTTTTCGTTAAGTCATGTCCACGAACATTGGCCAAGCAAGTCACGTGATAAAGCCCAAAGTCAAGGATCATGGACACATGGCACAGAGAGTGAATCTTTCTGAACACTAAGCTAATCTATCATAGCTTAGATATGACTCCTCGCAGGAAGCATCTCCTGACCCTTAACACCTAGGTGAGATTTATATCCTGTTCTGATTGTTACTGCTCATTTTTTTATCTTTCAGCACCATTAGACTGTAAACTCTGTGAGGCAGTTATCACAACCCATTTTGCTTACTCTGTGTACCCAGTACCACCTAGCATAGGGCTTGGCACGTAGTAACTACTCAATAAATATTTTCTATAGAAGGGCGATAGCAGAGGAAATAGAGCCTTTCTGTGCCAGAAGGTAAAAGTGGCCTTGTTTCCATTCTAAATGGCTGGCCAGAGGCTTAGTGGGTACCATTCCCGTGAACAGAACCCAGCCTGCAGGGAAGAGATGAAGAAAGTATCAGATTCTTTACTCCAGAAAGGCCACAACAGTGAGGTGAAGTGATGACACTCCTGCATGATGAAGTCTCTATGACTTTGGGCTTACACCAGAACCCCAGGAATGAAAAAGAGATACTGTTTCTTAGTGGCTATGAGGGAAGGGCCAAAGTGTCTAGAAAGAGTTAGATTAATTTTTAAGGGGTCTTCAGACCTTGAGACTGAGTCAAATGGCAAGAAGTTCATCCCATCAAAGTCCCAGGTGTCTCCTTTTCTGGAGATAACTTTGCCAACTGTTGGCTTCTTGAGAAAATAAATATATCTTTCTTTCTTTGTATGTCCCACAGTGATGTATATGGAAGTCTTAACATGTAGTATATGCTGACAACATTACTGAGTGAATGAGTGAATAAATGAATGAATGAACAAATTACCCGAGGTTTTTCCTATGACTTTGAAATTCACAAATGATGGCTTTCACCTGCCAAAGTTGGGGAGAAAGTGACTGCAGTCTCTGTTCTCAGGGAGTCCCCAAGAATCCCTGTGTCACAGATGAAGGACTCACATTGGCCAAGTTGAGTAGGTGACTGCATTTGGAGTACACATTTTCAGTCCTTTCCCATCCATTTCTTTTGATGACTATTACACAGAGGGAAGAGGGGGATAGATCAGAATAACATAATCCCCCACCAAATTTCCTGACCGAGAGAGTAACCTTCCACTTGAAGAAAATGTATTAGCTCTCCTCCAAGCTAGGAATTTCACTGATGTAGAAACCATGTATCACAGATGAAGGGTCTTTTTTTGTTGGTAGGAATTGCTGAATTTTCAAATGCATTAACTGCTTGTCAGCATTAGCCAGCCTAATTAGTTAATACCAAGTATATTTGCACTGCATATGCAGGCCTTGCTAGTTTTACTGGCAACACATGGCCAAGGGCAACGGCAGCGTGAGTTCCTGTTGGAACTGTGTGAAGAGCTGGAGAGAAGTTGCTATTCTATCGCAAGCTTTGAGCTTTCTCTCTCTCACTCTCTCTCTCTCTCACACACACACACACCCACATACCAACAGCAATATTATGGTGCCTCATTACAGCCAATCTAGATCACGGAACTCTGTTGTGTTAAGCTTGGCCCTAGCCATATGTTGCTATTCAGAGCATTTAACACCAGATTTCATCTGATGGTAAATGTGATTCATTAGGTTGCAAGAGGAAGACGGTGTCAGATCCAGGGGCATTTAACTTTAACAGCATTTTAAATTAAAACAGAAACAAGAAAACAAAATCCCACTGAAAAACGTAATTTAGGTGGTTGTGTTATATGGCCCGAATCACTTTGATGCTGTGTTTTCATGGCGCGTCTCCAGCTAGGGCTGACTGTTCCCCTACTGAAAATGCAAATCTTTTTTAGGATGTTCTTGGTCTGTCTACTCATGATCCTTGATTCTTTTTAAAGAAATGTCAAGCTAGAGAATAGTTTTGTTTTGTTTTGTTTTTTCCTGGTGGTAGTGTTGTGGGGACAGAGCAGAGATGTAGCTGGTGGAGGACGGGGCTGGGGGTCGGGGAAGAGTGGTAAAAGGAGAAGCGCCATGTACATGCATTTCCCTAGGTCCATCTATCCCATATTTTCTGAGCATTTACCACGTTCTTGCCACTGTTGGAGACCTACAGGATGGACACATTGCAGCCCCTCACCGAACTTGCACAGTGTGAGTTGGGATGTGGGTTGGCAGTGTGTGTGTGTGTGTGTGTGTGTGTGTGTGTGTGTGTGTGTGCACGTGCTTATGGAACAAGAATAAACAGACATACAGACAGACATACATAGGAGAATTTCAGGTTGTCATAGTGCTGGGAGAAAAACAGTAACATGAAAGCCAACGGCTAAACCTGCAGGGCCTTGAGCCGAATGCCACTGGGGTCATGGAAGGCCTTTCAGAGCAGGTGGCATTCGAAGATCTGGGGGAAGTTCATCCAGGTGGGAGGACAGCAAGTGCAGATACCCTGAGTCTGGAAGTCTTGCTCTGTTTCTTTAGGGCATGAAAACTAGGGTGGATAAAGGGAGTAGGTTAGGGAGAGAGGCAGGACAAGCCATGTCAGTTGGACCTTGCATAGCACAGACAGAACTTTAGATTTTATTCTGAGTTACATGGGAAGCAACTGAACAGTTTGAAGCAAGGGAACTTGAACGGTTTATTGCACATTTAAAAAGCTCTTTCCTGGGGCTTCCCTGGTCGCGCAGGGGTTGAGAGTCCGCCTGCCGGTGCAGGGGACACAGGTTCGTGCCCCGGTCTGGGAAGATCCCACATGCCGCGGAGCGGCTGGGCCCGTGAGCCGTGGCCGCTGGGCCTGTGCATCCGGAGCCTGTGCTCCGCAACACGAGAGGCCACAACAGTGAGAGGCCCGCGTACTGCAAAAAAAAAAAAAAAAAGAAAAAAGAGCTCTTTCCTGGAAATCTAAAAAAGTGGGGATATATGTATACGTAACTGATTCACTTTGCTGTACGGCAGAAAGTATCACAGCATTGTAAAGCAACTATACTCCAAGAAAAAATAATAATAAAGTAAATTAACAATTTAAAAATAAATTAATTGAATTAAAAAAATAAAAACTCTTTCCTACATGGTAGCCTATCTCATCTGTTCTCTTTTTAGATGTAATTGTGATAGAGGGAAAGAGAGTCACCTGCATAGTAAATCCTAAACTGGCTCTTTAAATAGGAAGAAAGGTTGGCATATCAGTGTCGCTGGGGTTTTTCTTACTTGCCCTTCCTCGGCATTTCAGCCGTCCTGGATCTGGGGATGGTCTAAAGTGGTCCTGTCTGTGTCTTCCTGCCCACAGTAACAAAGGCATGGAGCATCTGTACAGCATGAAGTGCAAGAATGTGGTGCCTCTCTATGACCTGCTGCTGGAGATGCTGGATGCCCACCGCCTGCACGCCCCAGCCAATTTCGGGAGCGCACCCACGGAGGACGTGAACCAGAGCCAGCTGGCCACCGCCGGCTCCACTTCATCACATTCCTTGCAAACGTATTACATCACCGGGGAGGCAGAGAATTTCCCCACCACGGTCTGAGAGCTCCCCGGCTCCCCCAGGGTTCTGAGGATCCCCGTCGCACTTTATCCACGTCATACATCACCCTAGCCGACTTCTGCCCCTGCACACACTCTGGCATGCACCCAGCGCTGGCTTTCTAATATGGGTGGCCATTCATTTGCTCGCTCAGTTCTAAGTGGCACACCTTCTTTTGGGAACAGCCAAAGGGATTCCAGGGCTACTTTCTTCGTAACAGCTCTCTCTCTCTCTCTCCCTTTGCTACCTTACTCAGCATGAGGGTTCCCTTAGCGTTTCATGACTGAGCTCTGTCTACGAGCTGGGCTCAGATGACTGTGCACTTTAGCTACTTGTGACCCAAGGCCTGGAGAGTGGACATTTCACCTCCGTGAATGTGAAGCACTTTTTAATGGATCTTATTTAAGCATAAGCCACAGGAAAGAATTGAAAGTGGCTCCTTTAATTGCTGACTTGGAGAAAGCTAGGTCCAGGGTTCATTATAACATCCTCTTCTTGTATTCCTATAGTAACATATCATTTTATTAAAGTCAGACCTTAAAGCTTCTGCTCTGTTGCATGGCTGTAGCAGAATATCTGGTGATTGTCCGCCCACTTCCCCTATAGGAATACAAGATGCACACAGGGAAAGAAGAGCCCCTAATTGTCAAGACTTTGTCAACTAAATACACTGCACCTTCAGATTTGCTGAATGCTTTACCATTAGCTTTTTTTTTTTTTTTTTTTTTTTTTTTTTCTGTATGCGGGCCTCTCACTGCTGTGGCCTCTCCCGTTGCGGAGCACAGGCTCCGGACGCGCAGGCTCAGCGGCCATGGCTCACGGGCTTAGTTGCTCCGCGGCATGTGGGATCTTCCCGGACCAGGGCACGAACCCGTGACCCCTGCATCGGCAGGCGGATTCTCAACCACTGCGCCACCAGGGAAGCCTACCATTAGCTTTTGAGAGCACTAGGTATATAGGTCATGGGTTCCAGTTAATTCTTGCTTCCCATGGACCCATGGAAAACAGCAAGTTGATCTCAGTTAAGTCACCTCCACATACACCAGTTTCTTTGTGAGAGATAAATTCTTGTTTTTTGGTTTTTTTTTCATTTTATAAAAGAAAGCCCTCTCCCCCCAGGACTTGCAGTAAATGGGCTTCAGGACCTGTTCTGGTGTGATCTCACTCTTACCAGCAGAGGGCGCTCTGCTTGGCTCTTCCTGGTGTGTAACTTACAAGGTGAATTAGGTGTAGTGCCCAGGCTATGACCAAGGGCCGTTTAAATGAGCAGGCACCCTGGTGACACTTTTAGCCCTGGAGCACTGGGCTGAATAGTAAAGGTGCATGATTCTTGTAGGTACTAGAGACCAAAGAGGAAAGCAGGGCAGAAACTGGATAAAACAGTGAGGCTCAGGGTGGCCCTGCCACAGGCTGCAGCCACTTAGGAGTGCTACTGGCAGACCCCATACTGCACTGCGGGGCTGCCCTGGGGTCCATGGGGCAGTCCTCCTCTTCCTCATTTCCCCGCATGGCCCAGGTTGGAGGCACACTCTGGGCGGGGGAGGAGGGCCAGGACTGGAGCGCTCCGTACTCAGGCTGCCTGGGGCCTGGTCAGACCACACTTGCCCTTGGTTGTTTAGAGCTCATCCAAAAGTCAGGGTTTGGCCTTGAGGGAAAAACAAACAAACAAACAAACAAACTTCCCTAGAGTCTATTTCATTAAACTTCATAAGCCAAGAGAGCAAGACTAGCATCGGGCCATAGGAATCCTTAAACCTATAGGCTAAACAAGAGAGGCCTACTCCAGCCACAGGGCAGATTTCCCTGGGTCTTTGCTTCTCTAAAGCAATTATGGATTATTTCCCCTTTTCAGCTAAAAAGAAAGTTTGGTTTCCTCTGGTGACCGCATTGTCGGTAACTCAAACCCCAGTGATAGGCAACGTGTTAGCCAACAACCCAGCCAAGCTTCTAGGGCTTCTCTTGGGATGCCTGTTTCAAAAGTGGATTTCATCCATTTCCAACGACCCAATCAGTGATTACCAGAGGACTGGGAACCTGGGAGGGCCAAAAAAAAAAAAAAAAGTGTTTTTCACAAGTGCATCTAAATTTGGGGGCAATTTTATGTATCAATATCTGCAGTAAGAATGTTTAGAACATAATTCTTTTGTTGTTTTTGTTTAAGAAGCACCTTATATAGTATAATATATATTTTTTTGAAATTGCAATGCTTGTTTGTCAGACAACTGAATGTAGTAATTCTGTTCTGGATTTAATTTGACTGGGTTAACATTCAAAACCAAGGAAAAATGTTTACTTTTTTTGTATTACTACCTTGTGATGTAGTCATTGATGCCTAAGGCCTGGTGATTATTCATTTAAATGAAGATCACATTTCATATCAACTTTTATATCCACAGTAGACAAAATAGCACTAATCCAGACGCCTATTGTTGGATACTGAATGATAGACAATCATATGTAGCAGAGATTATGCCTGAAAAGGAAAATTATTCAGGGCAGCTAATTTTGCTTTACCAAAATATAAGTAGTAATATTTTTGGACAGTAGTGAATGGGTCAGTGGGTTCTTTTTAATGTTTATACTTAGATTTTCTTTTTAAAAAAATAAAAACAACAAAAAAAATTCTAGGACTATAGGTGATGTAATACCAGCTAAATCCAAACAATAATCCAGTGGAGGGTTTTACATTATTCATCTGAGATGTTTGTATTCATGTTAAGATACTACTGCATTTGAAATGGGGCAGAGAACACCTGATGCTTGGTATGTTAGCCCGGGAGTTTCAAGTCATTTTAAAAATCTCTTCTTATTTGAAGTGCCACTAATGGACAGCTGATACTTTGCCGCTGACATTACTCTTGGGTGTAGGGAATATGCTGTATGTTTCCCCCCACTCTGAGACACTTGAAAGTTTGAAAGCCATGGTGGATCGGGGTGGGGTGGGTGGGTGAGGGTAGGGTGGGGAAGTGGGTTTAGGAATTTGAAGAGTGGGAAATATTGTAATAAGAGTCTTGAAAGTATTTTGAAGCAGGTCAATACTGGCACCTGGGGTATGCACCAGGGTTCAATATTTCACTTGTGCCCTGTTAGCCGCAAATAAGTGGCTGTATCTGACAGCCATTCAGATATAATGGCAGCTTGAGCTCTAGGGAAGACCTAGTGGCATCTGCAGTACAGTCCAAGGAATAGCTAGTGGTCTGTGTGTCTTTTCGCCATTGCCTAGCTCCAGGCTTGCGGTAATGATTCTGCAATGCTGTCATGCAACAATCAGAGAGGCTAGTTCATCCAAAGAGCAGACCCTACGGAGGCTGCAAAATCCAGCCCCTAAGGCAGTGTAGTCGTTGATTAGATTTCCCTGTTTAACCTTTACAACGATGCTTAACCACGCCATATCCCGTGCCTTCTGGGGGCTGAACAGATAAGGGACTTACTGATCTTAATCCACTTCTGACCCCATGAAGATGTTCTTGCGTTAAAATCGTATACACTGAAATGGCCATTGATTTAGGCCGCTGGTTCGTGAAACCAATTCCAAATCCCTTCCGATTCATACTTCCCAACTCTGAGGTGGGCTGTGGATACTGGTAGTGATCACTAGGACCATAGTAATGTCTGAAATTCACAGGCAAATTTGCTTCCGGAAGCTGGTTGTTGGAAAGACAAACAGAGTCATACACGGCTTCTGAGACAACCGTGATTCTCTTTGGTGCAAGTCTTGGGAGGATGACTCAGATGGCACTGCACGCCTCTGGGATGAACTCCCCGAAAACGTACCCTCAACTGGAGCAAATGACTTTAACTGTAGTCCCAAATATCCACCTTTTCATTAGTGTTATCTCTGTTTCCAACTGCAGTTCCTTTCCATTTGGATTAAAGTGAGTGTGGCCTCTTTCTAAGTCACTTAAAATTGTTTTCTAAGTACCTGCTGCCTCTATCGTGGCACTTCAATTTGCACTGTCTTTCAGAGATTCAAGAAAAATTTCTATTCTCTTTTTTTCTTTTGCATCCAAATGTGCCTGAACTTTTTAAATATGTAAATGCTGCCATGTTTCAAACCCATCTTCAGTGTGTTTTTACAGAGCTGTGTACCCTGGAAACCACATACAGCCCCATAAGCAGGTGCCTGAGGCTCGGACCCCTTTGCATTCAGAGAGGTCGTTGGTCATAGAGACTTGAATTAATAAGTGACATTATGCCAGTTTATGTTCTCTCACAGCCTATAAACAATGCTTTTCGTGCACTACAAATTCTTCAGTGTAGAGCTCTTGTTTTATGGGGAAAAGCTCAAATGCCAAATTGTGTTTGATGGATTAATATGCCCTTTTGCCGATGCATACTATTATTGATGTGATTCTGTTTTGTTGCAGCTTTGCTTTGTTTAATGAAACACACTTGTAAACCTCTTTTGCACCTTAAAGAAAGTAAAGAATCCAGTGGGATGCTCAAGCACCTTAAACAATTTTCTCTACCTATGTGGTGTTCAAATAAAGAATTAAATGGAAGACGTTTGGTTCTTTTGTCAGCTCCCTTCTTGCGGGTGGTTCAGCACTGGCTGCCCAAGATCGGGGATCAAGGTGGTGACATGCATCTGTAGAGCACAGTGAATTCAGATGATCAGTCTCATGCCAGGCTCCCCTCCAACCCCATCTACCCCCCAACCCACCCACCCCAACCCAGGCACAGAAGGGAATGTGTGAACCTTAGAATCAGGCAGTCTTGGCCATACTTCTTGGCTCGGCACATACAAGTTTTATGAACGTCGGTCATGAATTTTCAGAGCCTCTGCTTCCTCATCGACAAAATGGTGATAGTAACACCTAATTCACAGGGCAATTGTGAAGATTATATGAAGTGCTCATTAAAATAGTAGTTGTTTTCTAATGCTTGATCCCAACGCCTTCTTTATAGGGAAGAAGAACGAACGAGTGAATGGATAAATGAATGATCTGAAACTTACATAGTTGCTCGGAAACCCCTCCCCCATCGTGCACGCGAAGCAGGAAGGTGGTTCATTCCCACCCCACCCCACCTCTGGTTTCCGTTTCACGACTCCCTTCGCTTTGCAGAGATACCTGCTTATTCTCTTTCCCCCATTTTCTCTGTGATTTAACTGGTGAATTGGGGGGTGGGGAAGGAGATAATGTGACTAATTGGGAGGCAACATAATTCGCACCTAGGCTCTGCAGCTAGATTAGTCAGTTTGAATCCTCATGCTACCATTTATTGGGTGACTTTGGACAAGGTAATTTCCCTGTGCCTCAATTTCTTCACCTGTAAAGATGGATAATAGTGCCACCTGCCTGGAAGTGTTGCTGTGAAGACTACACAGGTTAATTCACAGAGAGCATTTAAGGACAGCAGCTGGCACTGCTTCCCCCTTTCCTGAGTCCTCTCCAACTGAGTGTCTGCACTCTCTTCATTGGTAGGATGAGTTTAGTTTTTTCATTGTTTGAGTCATTTGGTTTCCAAGAAGCTTATTTTGTTTTCTTGTTCTATTATCCCTGCACAAGTTCTTCAGTCCAGATTTTCCTTGGTTTCCTCATATCTAAAATGTAAATAAGAACAATACCCACTTCATAGGGCTATTATGAAGATGAAAAGAGAGAAATGTCTCAAGTGCCTGGTATAGGACCTGCCCATAGAAAGCTCTCAATACATGTTAGCCATCATTTTTGTAATGGTTATTATGCTCTGTGAGTATTTACATTTAATGGAATCATTGATGGGACTGGATTTAAATTTGCCGTTTTGTTAGTGCTGCTTTGCACATGTCTCCTGTCTTTTTCATTCCTCTATTCCTCCTTACTGGCCCCTCCTTCGTTTTGGTTAAATAAATATCTTTAGGATAATATTTTAATTTTTGTTGATTTTATTTTACTATTTTACAATTATTTTCCTAGTGGTTGCTCTTATACTATGCATCTTAACCTATCACAGTCTATTTTAGATTAATACTAACTTAAATTTGATACAATAAAATAAAATTCTTTGCTCCAATATAGCTCCATTCTCTCACTTCTCCTTCATATCATTATTATTGTCATATATATCTATATATGTTATAACCCAACAATAAAATGTTATATTTGTTGGCTTATACAACTTTATATCTTTTAAAGAAGTTAAGACAAGAAGTGAGAAAATATATATATTTATAGACTTTTTAATATTAATCAACATATTTACCATTTTCAGGGCTCTTCATTTCTTCCTGTGGATTTTATTCACATGTCTGGTGTCATTTTTTTTCAGTCTGAAGAAATTCTTAGAGTGTTTCTTGTAGGGCAAGTCTACTAGCAATGAATTCTCTGTTTTTCTCTGGTAGTGTATTTATTTCACTTTCATTTTTGAAACATTTTTCTGGATGTAGAATTCTTGGTCATCAGTTTTGCTTCGTTTTGTTTTGAGCACGTTTGAGCACATATCACCCCCACTGCCTTCTGGCCTCCATTGCTTCAAACCTTTAGATGCCCACCTGTATCTGATGAGTCAGCTCTTCTTTGCTACTTTCAAGATTTTCTCTTTGTCTTCATTGAACAGCACGACTATGATGTGTTTAAGTGTAGATCTTTCTGTGTGTATCCTACTTAGGATTCACTGAGCTTCTTGGATGTATAGATTGACGTTTTTCATCAGGTTTGGGAAGTTTTCAGCCGTTATTTTTTCAAATAATTTTTCTTCCTCTTCATCTCTCCCCTCTCCTCTGTGACTCTCATTAAATACAGGTCAGTACATTTGATGTTGTTCCACAAGTTTCTGAGGCTCTGTTCATTTTTCTCTTATCCCTTTTTCCTCTCTCTGCTCTTCAAATTGGGCAATTTCTATTTACCCATCTTCAGGGGAATTGATTCTTTTCATCTGCCATCTTGACTCTGAGGTTGACCTCTTTCAGTGAATTTCAGTTATTGTCCATTTCAGCTCCAGCATAATACTTGAGTTCTTTATTCTTATAAACTCTATCTTTTATTGAGAACCCCTATTTGTTGATTCACTGTTGTCATACCTTAACTCTTTAAACATGATTTCTGTTAGATATTTTAATGCATTCATAATAGCTGCTTGGTGTCACTGTCAGCTAAATCCAGCATCAGGGGAGACACATAAACAATTTCTTTTGACCTTTTTAATCACTGAGTATAGGTTACATTCTCCAGTTCCTTTGCGTATCTCATAATTCTTTTATTGAAAGCTGAATGTTTTAGACACTATGTCATAGCAACTCCAGGTTCAGATCCCCTTAGAGTGGTTTGCTATTGGTGCTGTGTTCCACTGTTGCTTGTTTCTGTGTTTAGTAACTCACCCGGGTTAAAATGGTGAAATTTGTCTCTCCAACAGTATTTGGCCTCGGATATTTCTGCTAGGTTCTTAGATTATTCTTCTCATTTTGGTTTTCAAGTCTGACTTCCGAGGAGCTGCCCCAGTGTCTGTATAGCTTCATGATTATCTAGTGACTGAACAGACCTTTCCCAGCACCTGGAGCCAGGAGGACTTTTATCCTCGGCTGATGAAACTGCATGTGGACAGGGGAGCACATTTGGTTTTCAGGCTGTTTTCAAGTCTGACCCAGCTTTTTGCCTGCAGGGTCAGACTGGAGTGAGGGGGGAAGCTGGGCACTTTCCAGTCTCTGCTACACATGTCTGCAGCCTCAGCCAGGAAGGCACCTGCTATAACCACAGCAGCACCCTGGGGCTATTAGAGCCTTGGTCTTCCCTGCTCATCCACCAAATCAAGTGAGCCACCTGAGACCATGGGTGGGGGGGTGGGAGAAGCCCCTGCACTCACCCAATGCTCAGCACTTTTTAAAGAGTAAACATCTCTCATATTGCTGTATGCCTTTGGCCACTTTGCAGAGCGCTGAAATGGTTGTGTTTGTCAGTTTTGTGCAGCTTTATAGTTGCTTTTTGGAGCAAGGATTTACCAGTCTTCTCACTGGGCCATCCCTGGAAGCCCCCGTCTCCACATACCCTGTCCGTTGTCTTATTATCCTTCTGGGGCTACTAAGGAACAGAGCTGTCTAGAGGTGCCATGTGTTTATTTCCAGTACTCGGCCAGCTTTGGAAGAACGTTTAGCAATCTGTGGAACTTTTAAGTCTATCTGTTGGAGTTTGTCAAAGTTGGAATGCCTGATCGGGAGTAGATCCACCCACACACTGACTCCAGATCACACTCTCCAGTGTGATCTGTTCGTAAGCCTTTGGGGACATTTGCATTCAGAATTGCCGTATTTATTTAATTAATTTTATTTATTTATTTATTTATTTTGGTCACGCCACGCAGCTCGTGGGATCTTAGTTCCCCAACCAGGGACGGAACCCAGGCCCCCTGCAGTGGAAGTGCAGAGTCCTAACCACTGGACCGTCAAGAGAATTCTCACGAACTGCCATATTTAGATTTGCTTCTCAAAAAATTCAGAAGGGATGCTTTGGGGCAGCAAATTTTCTAACTTGTATTATTTGGACTATGTGCATTACAAAGCTAGTTTTATGTTCACATTCATGGTTGCTTAAGAGTGCAATATTTGGGGCTTCCCTGGTGGCGCAGTGGTTGAGAGTCCGCCTGCCGATGCAGGGGACACGGGTTCGTGCCCCGGTCCGGGAAGATCCCACACGCGGCAGAGTGGCTGGGCCCGTGAGCCGTGGCCGCTGGGCCTGTGCGTCCGGAGCCTGTGCTCCGCAACGGGAGAGGCCACAACAGTGAGAGGCCCGCGTACCGCAAAAAAAAAAAAAAAAAAAAAAAGTGCACTATTTGTAGCTACCACTGAAAGACTAGCACTAAGGCCAGGAGAGAGATGTTCATTCAAGAGAGAGATACATTTTCTAACAGAACTGTCTACAGATAATCTGGGACACCTGGTTTAAGGTACAGGTGGGGAGAATTCCTTACAGCAGGAAACATCTCTGCATGGGCTGGATAACCTCCAAGCCAAATGTTGAAGAGATTCTTGCAGCAGATGGAATGATCTTTGATTTTCCTTTCAACCCTGAGTCACAACACATGCAGGGTCACACACACACACACACAAGTACCATTTTGGGGGTGCTTCACTATGCCAGATAACAGCTTCATACACATTTTTCCAGGTCATGCTTACAGCTATGATATGAGGGTAGATATATTATTATTTTTACTTTACAGATGAGGAAACTGAGCATTAATATAGTTACATAAGTTTCCCAAGATCAGACATCTCGTGAGCAGACAGTGGATCAGTCCTCCCGACCTGAAACATAATTGGCACTTTCTAAACTGGGGTTTGGGCTTCCTAGGGGTTACTTAAAAGTCACAGAGTACATATGAAATTGTACTCAACATCAGAGAAAGTGTTAATTTTTGTATTTAAACAAGCTTTCACATTTTATGAGTAGAAAGAAAAATTCCCATGAACTTTTAAGGCAAAATGTGACTCTTAGAAATACGCCGCTTGGGCAGAGGATGCCTCATGTTATACCCTTCGACTTCTGGAGAAATGTGTCCCCCTCTCTCACTAGTGGGTGGGCCTTGGGTAGGAAAGTTTGAGAAACATTTCTTCTGCTAATGCCCCTGGAACTTGGTGCCAGTGTTCCTGGTTTCTGAGGTCACCCAGGCACCCTTCCTGCCCCTGGTTTCTGCCAGGAACAGTGGGTGAGCTGAAGAGTGATTTTCATCTGTCCCTTGGCACCAGGAGAAGCTCTATTTCTAGCTGCTGACCTGAGACACTGAAGTCAGAGGCAGTGGCACCCTCACTGGCCGCAGGGCCTGTTTCAGTGTGACAGGACGTGGGCCAGGCTCGCCCCCTTCCCTTGCCCCAACACCAGCTCCTAGCTCACAGCCCAGGAACAGGACCACGGCCCGCGTCTCAGACACTTGGTACCTGTAGAACTGACAAAATAGGAGGTTTCATCCTAACTAGATGAAGGTGAAAACAACAACAACAACAAAAAAACACACAAAAAAAACTGCAGCAAGGAAGCACTGGACGCAAACATTTAAAAAAGTGATTTCGAAACGGGGTGGGATAACGTCAGGGGCCAGGCCAGCTAGCAGCAGAGGAAGGGACTCCAAAGCGTCCAGCTCCAGACCCTTTGCCAAGAGCCAGTCCCCCAGAAGGCCCTGGAATAGACAGTGCTCTGGGCGCCTTCCCAGACTCAGCGCTCCGCCAGCCCCGCCCGCAGCTGCGCAACCTGTCATCAGACGTGTTTTCACTGAGAAATCAGTAATTGTGGGAAAGGCCAGAGAAAGGTCTGTGAGCTAGTAAACATTTTACCGGCTGAATGAATGCAGGCTCAGTGGGGTGTAAGCCGTAAAGATTCCTCAGTACTTCCAGACTTATAACCAGAAGGGGCACGTGTCAATACCGAGGGGACCAGACCACGGGCTGGAGGGGAGGCGGGGACAAGGGAACAGCACAGTCAGCAGGGGGAGATCCTGCCACCGCCTCTGGGAGCTGCCTTGCGTGTCCTCCCAGTCCCTTAAGGACACAGGTGCAGATGGAATCCGGGGCTCAACAACGGCAAAGAAGGCATTTCCTTCAAAATGAGGGGAAGGGCTGAAGGGGCCAAACTGGGGCTGCTAGATGCTTCACTAAGACTGCATTAAAAAGCTAGAGCTTTTTAAGAGCTAGAGCTAAGAACCCATTCATTCAGCTTTTTTTTTTTGCGGTACGCAGGCCTCTCACTGCTGTGGCCTCTCCCGTTGCGGAGCACAGGCTCCGGACGCGCAGGCGCAGCGGCCACGGCTCACGGGCCCAGCCGCTCCGCGGCACGTGGGATCTTCCCGGGCCAGGGCTCGAACCCGCGTCCCCTGCATCGGCAAGCGGACTCGCAACCACTGCGCCACCAGGGAAGCCGCCATGCAGTCATCTTTGACTTTATTATTAAATATTCAGAAACACCCATTAACAATCCTTACAAGCCAATGTATTCTTGAATGCAAAAAAAAAAAAATGTATATAAGGGAAAGCATTAGCAAGTTTATGAAAAGACAGGAGGTTTGGATAGAGAAGTTGGTTTTCAGTACTTGGCAGTATTGGTACCAACTGCTTGTAGCCCAGGATCACGAGAACCTGAGTCCAGGAAGTAGAAAGACCCGGATCCTGAAGAGAGAACCCCAGGTGGCTCTAGGCTTATTCCTGTAGGAAAAGCTGCTGAGCTTTGGCCTTGGTTTGAGAAAGTAAAGGAAAGCCCGTATCAGAGAGCTTAAAGCACTCTAGGGATTTTTTCATTTATTTTCTATGATTTCATAGAGGCAGGAAGATAAAAGAGCTGCCCTTTCAAACGTCCCGTGTCCCATTTCCACTCAAGTGTTCTGACAGGTGAGTGTTCCCGTTCCCCAGCTCCCAGCTCTCTGTGACCTTGGAGACACAAGCCTGCAGCAGCTGCCAGGGCTGTGTAGACCGCTGGGTACCACAAAAGACCACCAAGAGAAGACACTGCTTGATGAAGCCCCCGGGGGAATGGTGCCAGGACCTCGCCGAGCCAATAAACAGGAGCCAAAACTCTGAATGAACAAGGTTTATCACCTGCCAAATTATGTCACCACCCTGGTCCCATACTTCCCATTCCTGCTGAGCTCTGGGAAGCCACATGGACACTCTCTCTGCCAACGGGAAGTCCCCAGCCCTGAGGACCCTGCACATGCAACTTCTGAGAGGCCAAAGGATTTCCAGGACCCTCTATGCCTTATTACTTGCGGAAGAAGATGCCATCTCCATCCCAAAGACAAACCTGGCAGCTCTGGCCTCACCTCACCCCACAAAACCCAACAAAAAACTGGGGGGATAAAAGAAAGAAAGAATTCTCCATGGCTGCCGTGGAAGTGTTTTCAGGGGAAGAATGCCCCAATGGCGGCCAGGCTGAGGGGAGGGGTTGTAGATCGAGTGCTGAGCTGACCCGGTGGGGGTGTCGTTCTGAGAAGTCCTGTCAGGAGAAGGGAGTCTGAAAGGCTCGGTCTTAGTGCAGGTCTCCCACGAACAACTCCACTAACGGTGTTTGTCTTGGGCGACTCTATCTCTTGAGGCAGCTAACTTTTTCTGTAAAGGGCCAGAGAGTAAGTATCTTACATAATGTGGCTGGCGGTAACTTCTCATTGATCTGTTTTTGTTTTACAACCCTTAAAAAAATAGGAAACCCATTGTAGGTCAAGGACCTACAAAAACAGGCCACAACCTGTAGTTGGCTGACATTTGTCTTGGTCTATAGTTTGTGACCTTTGTCAGGCATCATCAGGCCACAGGTCCCCTCCTCCTCACTCAGCTAAGAAGACAGTGAGGGGCTTCCCTGGTGGCGCAGTGGTTGAGAGTCCGCCTGCCGATGCAGGGGACGCGGGTTCGTGCCCCGGTCCGGGAAGATCCCACAATGCCGCGGGGCGGCTGGGCCCGTGAGCCGTGGCCGCTGAGCCTGCGCGTCGGGAGCCCGTGCTCTGCAACGGGAGAGGCCACAGCAGTGAGAGGCCCGCGTACCGAAGGAAAAAAAAAAAAAAAAAAGAAATAGCTTAAAAAAGAAAAAACAGTAGAAAAACAGAGAATAAAACAGGCTTCACACACAGATAACACAACTGGAACAATCTGGTCATGGAAATACACATTTTAAAAACAATGAGCTAACGTTGCCTCAACTGGGCAACATTTTAGAAAATGGATAACGTCTATTCCAGACCTTCGGCACAAGGGAATCACCCAGAGAACTTCAAACGGATACTGATACCCAGAGACCAATGATTTAATTGGTTTGGGGTAAGGCCCGGGGTTCGACATTTTTAAATGCCCCCTGAAAGATTTTAATGTACAGAATTTGAACATCAATAATTTGGGGTGAATTCCCATAATTTGGAAGCCACTGCTCTAGATTTAGGGAGCGTCTGAGGAAAAGCGTTCTCGTCTCCATTATGGGTGGCACTGTAAATCATTACCACTTTTCAGAAAATAATCTGGCAGAATTATTTATTAAAGTTTAGAATATACATACCTTTTTGATTCAGTAATTCCACCTTGAACAATGCAACTCGGGGAAATAAAAGCAGCGCGACACAAAGACATGCACGCATATGCCTGCAAGCATGATTAATGCAGCATTGTTTAAAGAGCAACAATCTGGAAGGAAACAACTGTTGAAAAAAAGATAATGAGATGTCCAATGCCGAGGAGATAGACACATAGGTATAGATATGTCTGTGGAATATTGTTCGGTGAAGAATGCAAGTCACAGAATAATGAGAATAGATCCAGTTTTTAAAAACACTTGTGTACACTGTTTGAATAAGAAAATCAAAAGGCATAGAAAAGTAACATCAAATTGGGAGATAATTGAGAGGGACATAGGAAACTGTTCATTTTTCTTTAGAAAAGAAGAGAATCTTTTGTAATTCAAATAGTTGATTTTTTAAAATAATTAGCCTTTAAAATAGACACATATAAAAAAGAGAAAGAAATGGGATTTTTCCTAAGATGAATGAAAACTTATAACAAAGTAACTAATATACTCTACTATACTTTATAGCGAATTAATAGTTATGTCTACCACCTATTAATAGTATTTATTATATAGCTTATATTTATATATAATTGCATATATCCATCATTACTAAACTCAGTTATACTATATACTGCTATAATTAAGACAGCAATGGAAAGATAGAGCAAGAACGCAAGATAGAGTCCAGAATAAGAATCCAGTTTTATATAGAAACGTATTATTCAGTGAAGCTGACATTACAAGTCGGTGGAGAAGACTGTTTACATAGCACGCCACCGTGGCAGCTGGGGAGAGTTAAATGGTCGCAAGACGAGGAAACCCAGGGGAGGTGGTGGATCAGAAGCCCAGCCCTAGAGCCCAAAGCGGCGCGTCCTTAACAAGTTTCCAGGTGACTCTGATGCTGCCGATACGGACCACACCGGGAACCACTGGCCTGGACGGACTGCTTTGTAGCATGACGCATCACGCCTTCCGTTTCTGGTCAACCTGTAAATCCCACGGGGACGTGCGGTGTGGAGGTGGGACGTGAGCTGTGCACGTGGTTTGCAGTTGGGGTAGCTGCCTGAACTGTCCTCGATGTTGGCAGCTGTTTGGCAGCTTCCCCCCCTGAGTCCAGCAACTGCCTCAAGAATGTCTCCTGCGGGGTGTAGGCCTGGGCTGGGCACGCACATCTGTGAGGCCCTGACGTGACTTCCTCTGGGAGATTCTGGATTTCTTCTCGACCACATCAGATGCAGTCATCTGCTGCACAGCTGACGAAGGACTTTCTTCTCCTGATACAACTGGGCTTTTCACATTCGGTTATGATCCTGCTTCTGTATTAGGTAACAGGTTAAAAAAAAAAATTGCAAGTCTGATTCATGTTACCGTGACCTTCATAGTTTAGAAAGATTATACGCAAGTTCCACTGGCCTCCTCGGCTCCCCAGATTACGTATTCCTCGTGGTTCAGCCTGGTTACAGTGTATCGCCCTGTTTTTTATTAGCCATTTTTCAACGTTCCGACTTCCCTAGCTTTCCAAGATGCTGCTGACCGACCGCAGAGTTCAGATGAGCTCCTCTGGTTCCCGCCTTCTGCCCAATAACCAACACAGGTCCTTCTCCATCTGAGGTGCCCTCCGCTGCCCTGCAGAGAGGGCTGCTTAGCAGAGGCTGCCAGCAGCGCCCCCAATTCACCCAGTTCCTTCACTCACTCGCCTGAATGAGGGCTCTCCTCCCCGCGTTGAGGCCCCTCTGTGGCAGTTCCCAATGGACTCCTGGCGGATATTTTACAACTCGGAGGGAGAGGTTAACAACGGGCCATGGCTATCACGATCTATTATTAAATCTGAAATGGAAATGACCACACTTGGTAAAGCACCTCCTCTCATCACCCGAATTAACCTCTTCGTGCTGCATGTGACTAAGGCAGCAAGTGCAGACCGCTCCACCCACCCCCATTTCCACAGACTCTTCAAAAATGCACCCCTCTGTAACGTCAGCCAGGTGACAAAGAAGTTAAAAGGAGGGGAAATTTGCTGACAGAAAATGAAGAGACTTAGCAGGTTTAATCTCCCTTTTCTCCTCTACATTAGAGATTGTTTCGGTTTGTTCCCTTCAAGTGTCCTCGGTATCCTTCACCCCAAGTTTCAGGACGTAATTGGTGGAGGAAAATACAGAGGCTCCTGTACATCACAGGCCCACTGATGACGTTTTAATGGGTAATTAAACGGGAAGGGATGAGATCCCAGCTGAAACTTGACCCCGGAAGCGTTTGGAGCAGTTCGTGCCCCACCATGGTGGGCATTCAATGCGTTCTTGTGATCTGAGTGGATGCCCCGCTGCCCGGGCATTCCTGGTCCTATTCAGCATATCCTCTGAGAATATTTTATTTCCGTATAATTCCCGATGGGTACATTAGGGGATGCTGATGATGGACTGGTGGGAGGGCCAGAGCTCCCAGCTCTCGGGACCTGCTTTCAGGTCCCCCCAGACCAGCTGGAGACCCTGCTTTTCTAGCCATGATCGGCTCTCATAAATCAATTCGCTCCACGTTTCTCTCCTTTATGATCTTTTAAGTGGCCTGCCAATAAAATCTTGTAGCTCTAATTTCTTAATATTTGGCCCCAGGGCATGGGCTGTAAATCTGCCTACCCTAACTTGCCTTTTGACAGTAAATCTCAGCTCTCGGCTCGCTGAACTACCCATCCAAGCCTTTTGAAGGCATCTCTTCTCACTTCTTACAAAAACAAGGGAAGCTGCCGCCACGCCATTTTCCAGGAGGCAACATTCCTGCTCCCCGGGGCATAGTTTCCACAAAAACCTTTCACTCCTCCCTGGACTCTTTAAGTAAATCACTACTTTTAGTTTCCAACTCTTTTTTTTTTTTTTTTTTTCCTCTCCATCTTAGCTTTATGGATTTTCTCTTTCCTCAGCTTTTCTAATGTTTTCTGTTTGCTTGTGCAAATCTCATTAGCAAGGTATTATTAATCCTACCCTTCGTCTCTTCGCCCTTCCTCACCCACCACTTTCGGAGGACATCACTCCCTATCTCCAGGCCACAGCAGGGCTCCGACAGCCCTTACTCCAGAAGTGAGGGCCTTTTAAACAGCCATCAGTGTCCTTTTAGCCCCCGACTATTGTTTCAAACCCCCCTCCTCGTCCACAAAGCCTTTGTTGACCACAATCTGTCTCTGTTGCCTGGGAAGCTGCCGGCACAGGCGAGGATGCTCCTGATGGTACCCTGTGTCCCCCCCCCCCCCATTAGCCATGGGAGATTGTGTGAGCTCTAGACAGAAATCCTAGTCTCTTCCGTGGCTGCCCGGCCCTTGCTAGACTGGTGTGTTATCGTCTGGGGAAAGCCAGTATCTCATGGCTTTAATGCTTTACACTCACCGGGGCTTCCTACTTCTGTCCTGTTCCAATGTTCTTTTGTTTAAGTCTTCAAAAAATTTAATAGAAATGCACGTGATGCCTTCTGTTGAGTGTTTCCCAGGGGTTTTAGAAAGGCACAAATGGGACTCTAAAGAGTTTTTCCTAATCAAAGCCACGTTATTTTCTCGGCCACATTTAACATTTAATTTTTCAGTGATGGGAGATGCATAGTCAGTTAATTGCCATGTGGAGATGAAGTGGCTCTATAGTCTCCTTGTGCTGGCCTCCACCATGACCGATGTCTCACTGTGTGGTGATTTCCGTAACGTGGCGATGTCTGTCTCTTGAAGGGCTGGATTGCTCTAGAAGCAAGACCAGGACCTCCAGGTATTTGGGGCCGGGGTGACGGGGAAGCGAGGGAAGAGCCAGGCTTGAAGAGGGACCATCTCAGAGGAGGGTGCAGGGCATCCTTCAACTCCAGTCTCCACCACTGCTCACAGCCTTTCCAGCAGCAGGAAGACAGGAAACGTTACACACAGGTTTGTCGTCTTTAGAAAAGAACATCTCAACTCTGATCTTCCCTGCGCAGATTGAATTAGAAGGTCTGCAGTGAGTCCAGAAATCAGAAAGCCTAAAATACATTGAGACGCTTGGTTGAGAAGGCACTCAGGCTATGAACATCACGGAAACTATGGAAGGCAGTTCCAGGTAATTCTGAGTGCCCCAGTTTGGTTTAAATTCTCAATTTAGAGCAGGATTTGTAAACTAAATACCTCCGGGAGTTAGGCTGGTACAAGCAATGAGAGAGGCTGATAGGCTAGTCGTGCAAATGTAGTAACTGTCTCCTATTCTTCCAGGGACAGCAGCCCTGTCACTCAGCAATTACTGTCATGTGGGAATGTGTGTCCAGGACACATGAGCTTTCCATTCTCAGGAGAAGCCTGAAACGTGGATTTTTATATAAATACTCTCCCTCCAATTTTTAAATGGTGGATTAAAATGCCACGAGCGTCAAACAATTCCATGAGGGGCACTAGTTGGCAAGATCGGAGGGACAGAATAAAATCTGATTGTAGTTGGACTTGAATGATGGACTACAATTGTATTTCTTCTGCTAGACAACGAAAACAGAAGATTTTGGAGCAAAGAAGGGATCTGACTAGAAGAATGCTTTAGGGATAGTCACATGGCTTTTTGGTACCCTTGGGATGGAGTGGAGAAGGGGCCTCAGTCAGGAGATTATAGGAGGTTCTTCCAATTGTGCAATGAGAACAGAAAAGAAAGGAGAGTATGAAAGATGCTGGGAAGCAAGAGTCTGTGAGATGTGACTGGCTGTGGAAGGAGAAGGAGGAAGGAATCATCCGGAGTCTTCTATGTCTAAATATACACTACCTCTATTCATCCTTTTTCTTTAATATATACTTATGTTTCAGCTTCATTTATTCCACCAGAAATGATCATTTAGGTTGCGTTCTGATAAGTGCCTGCTTAATAGGGAAATTTAGCATCATTTCTTTAGGGAGAAAAAAAGCACAGACAAAATATTTCATAATCTCTATAATAAATGCAAAGAAATTGATACAAACAAAATGTGGCTTTAGCAAACTGTACATACATAAATATCACTTTTTAACTATAACGTCCGACTTTCTTTTCCACATAAAGCCTCCCATGATTTTATTACATCCGATTTTTCTTTATACCTTTTAAAAAAAGTGCCTTTTAGATTTACAGCTTGTGCTTCTAAAGCAAGGTTAGAACATCATGCCCCAAAGAAAAACAAGGTAAAAAAGAAGCTGTCACACAAGCTCTTAAAAACTGTATGTTACAAGGTTCTCAAAGCTCTTCAGCACTGGTTGACTGGTAGATTGTTGGATGCCGACATGGCGCTCAGGTAGCATCATTTATTGAGACGATGGATCAGCGCTGTGGGAAAGCTGCCCGCATGGTCTCTGGAAGTCCCTGGGTATGCACAGGATGGACCAAAGGCCCAGAGTTCACTTGTCCAGGGAACAGTGGAGGTCCTGAATCTCTTTAGTGCTGAGGCTCAAACAGAGTATCTTCCAAACCACCTGCATCTATCTGCTCTCCTCCTGTCAAAGCCACGATTCGCACACAGGGGATACGGAGGCGAGCTGCAGCTGCTGCACCGAGGGCATCCGCCACGATTCAGGTCCTCTCTTTGCGAGTTTGGGATCGCCCTTGGCCAAATCCTCCTTGTGCTACCAGCGCTGCTGCAGATGGCATTGCTTGGTTCAGAGTGGAGGAGGGCCATTTGTGTATCTGAGCATCGGGTGGAATGATCGGGCAAAATTGTTGGAGAGGGCGCAACTGTAGTCTTCCTCTGACATTGGTACTAGGCAGGCAAGCCCGATGAGGGACAGCAGGAGGAGCTGAAGAGGAAGAGCCGCTCGGAGGACTCTGAACAGGAAGGCTCGGCCAGACCGAGCTGGCCGAGGCTCAGAAAGGGAGGAATCGGAGCCACCTTTTATGGACCTGAGAGAAGAATCGACATCAATAACTCATATATCTCAAATGTTGGATGGATGCTGCTTTTTGCTTCCTCACCTTCCTGGAAGCTAAAGGGTCAGGCTGAACACAACCCAACCTGGCAATTTAGTTGCCAGCCTCCTGCAGTAAACCCAGGTAATCTCCCCACCACCAAATGAAGCGCTGTTTGGAAAATGCACTGATGGAAAACAGACATTTAGTCAACTAAAGGTAACTAATTGGGTTCAAATTCCACCCCTTAATTTGGTAAAACATTTTCCATCCACAAAGAAAACTGTTCCACACACATTCTACCAGCATAAATTAAGTAGATCCGGGATAATTAAAATGTGGATGTTTGATGCAGTACATTTTTGGTTTAAGAATATCAGGCAAAATTAGTTGCTGTCAGGACGATACAAGGTATCCCTCCCATCTAGCCGTCCTGGATGTGCCAAAGTCCAGGCAGCAAGGACAAGAACAGCTGCGGTCATTTTGCACAGACCCACAGAGTTGAATTATTCTTAGAGTATACCCTGGTTTCATCTTGCACTGAATCAGCAACTGACCCTGACATTAGTGGGTTCCAAAGCTGCAAGAACAAGGATGACAGTGGAGTCAGTCTACAGATCACTGGTGCTGAATGACACCCATTCCAGGCTGATCCTTCTATCCCTAGCTCTGTGAATTTGGGAAGTTCCAAGTTCCGAGTTTTCCTATCTACTTTAATTTCCGCATCTACATTGAAACAGTGCCTTAGAGATGAACCATGAATTTCAGAATTCATAAGAAAGACTGCCTGTGAAATGTTGAAAATGGAAGTAGGTTCTGAGTAGGGGCCACTGTTTTCTCCTTGTGAGCATTCATGAATGTTTTGCTACTAGTGGAAAAGATGAGGAAAGAAGTGTTATTTACAGGAGGAATTTTGTACACACACACACACACACACACACACACACACACACACACACAAAACACCGCAGAAGCAAAAAGAATACATGTACAAGTGAGACCCACTGCCCCACACCTAGTAGGAATTCTCTAATGGTTTAATGGTAAGAACATTGAATGTGAGGCCCTTGGAGAAATACGAAGGTGTGAAAACTGTACTGGTTACTCTGTACATTTATCTCATAAGAAAACACTATGACTCCAGCTACGTTATCAGCCATTAATTTCTGAAGACAGATTATACTGGTATCAGTGAGGGATAAGGAGTGACACCAAAGAAAATAAATGTTAAAATAAAAAAACAGACATAATCCCCTTAAAAGGGAACAGAGGGGCTACTCAAAACTCCTTCATTAAACTACCAAGAAATATGTGAGACAAACAGACTAGACTGGCCCCAAGGAGCCCTGAGCAGCCGCGTACCATACTATTTCTACTGCAGCTCGAAGTGTGATGAAAAAACAAACCCCTGGCCTGAACTGGGACTGTGTTTTTCTGGTCTGCAAACCTTGAACAACTCACTTCACCTCTAGGCTACAAGCTCTTCTTCAAATCCTTCCAATTAGACTAAACGGTCTTCCAACTTGCAAGTTCTGTTTATACATTTTACGTCTTCTACTGATTGGTCAGCGTAAAGAGTCTGCCAACTGGGAGGCCACAAGAGTTCAATCACCATCTAGTGGTCAAACTGATTAACTGCCCTAGGCTAAGACCAATGAGTTATTCCCAAAGGGCTGAACAGGACAAACTGTATATTTTGTGATGATATACTAAAGCGTAAAAGAAGTTATGACATGAAGAGATTAGTGGTAGGACAGGAATAAAACACAGACTTACTCGAGCATGGACTTGAGGATATGGGGAGGGGGAAGGGTGGGCTGAGACGAAGTGAGAGAGTGGCAGGGACATATACACACTATCAAATGTAAATTAGATAGCTAGTGGGAAGCTGCTGCATAGCACAGGGAGATCACCTCTGTACTTTGTGACCACCTAGAGGGGTGGGATAGGGAGGGTGGGAGAGAGGGTGATGCAAGAGGGAAGAGATATGGGAACATATGTATATGTATAACTGATTCACTTTGTTGTAAAGGAAAAACTAACACACTGTTGTAAAACAATTATACTCCAATAAAGATGTTAAAAAAAAAAATTAAAAAAAAAAAAAAAAAAAAGAAGTTATGACACATACCTGTTCAACAGAAACTTCTCCAGTGTACCTAATTGTAAAATATTTGTGTTGAGATAAGGCCTTAGAGAGTATCTAATCCATCTTTACTTCTGTAGGCAAATGGCTAAGGACAGTTCACATTTGCTGCGCTAACGGCTGGGCGACAAAAGCATTTGTCTTGGGTTCTCTCACTTAATTGCCACAACAGCCCTCAGCGTGCTTGTCATCTTCATTTTAGAGCCAATGTAAATGAGGTACAGAAAAGTAAGGGAACCAGCTCAAGGTTATACCGCTAGCAAGTGGCAGAATTAAGATTTCAACTCTGGTATTTTAACTCCCAGAACTTGAGCTGTATAAATAGAGTAAATCACCCGCCCCAAATCCACCACTAGAGGAAGAGCTCTAGCAGGAACTCGGGGTTCCAAAGTCCCTGCCTACTGTGCCCTCTGTTATGCTTTGTTGTTTGGCGACATAAATGAAGGGCGTCCGGGTCATATTTATGGCGCACGTATCTCACATACAGAAGCAAGGAAGACAATACTTGTATCCTAAAATACTTGGAGGTGGGTGGTTTCCTCATGTTTAAAATAAAGGCCTCTAATCGTAAAGCTTTGCAGCATGACACAGATCATCAAGTCAGAATATGGATACGAGGGCATTTTGTTTTGAGGCAGTTGTACAACCGTGGGAAAGTAATTCAGTCTCTCTGGCTTTCAGTTTTCTCCTTTGAAAAGATGAAGATGCATTAACATCATAAAATCTTTTTGGTTCTGACAATTTATGAATTCAGCAGTTGAAGTGTCTGGAGAAGGAAGGGATAGTTACCCATGAGCTCTGGATTGACTCTTCCTTCAATACACCTTCTCCTTGACCTGAATATATGCCCTGGAAAACAATCCTCTCCGCCTGTCACCTGTCTGAGTTATAACAGAAGCACAAAAGAGAGCTCCACGTTTCTTTATTATTTGGTGCTTAAATAAAATAAGGGAGATTTCTAACTGATGCTTTCTCTTTAGGAGACACCTAAGGACATCAGTGGTGGGCAAATTTATGCATATAATTGATAGTAACGATCTGACTACAGAGCTGAATAGCCCCTCTTTGTCAATTATTAGCTTCTTTGAACAATACAGCCAAAGATCAAGATCAAAACAAGGGCTACACACTGACTAGTCCACTCCTGAGAAAAGCGAGAAGGGTCACCATCTTTGGAATGCGGGCTCAGATGCTGCAGTCTGCTGAAGGATATGGCACATTTAACAGCATCAGAGCATATTCCGTATTAAAATTTAATTAGCGTGTGCTTTCTAATGTTGAAGAACGCCAACCTGGGGAGAAATAATGGGCTGAGATAGAGGCAAAGAGAACACACAGTTCTTAGTGAGCTTCCGTGCAGTTGACTGCTCTTGGAAATGTCCACCTGTTCTACTGAAAAAAACGCCACCCACTTGGGGCAATTGCCAAGGTTTCAATTAGCCCAAAGTTGCTTCCGCTTAGGGTAAACCCGTTCTAGAGTTTCTAGTACTAACAGGTTAATGATACCAAGTAAAAGGGTACTTTTAATATTTAATCTATTGACCTAAAATTACGTAAGTTTCAAGTCTTGGGAAATTTGACAAGGGGAAGAACAAAGACATCTCACTGAGCTGTCACTCATCACTTTCCAATGGCCTTATTCCACAAACAGAGGCAGTAGAGATGGTGTTGATAGAGAAAGACTAAATGTGTGAACTTACTTGAGGAACTTAATCAATGGAGATATTTCAGGTAATCCTGTCCAGCAAAAACATGCTTATTCTCTACAAGTGAATATTTATTCTATTATCTTTCTCACTCCCCTCACTCATTGAAATTTGGGGGTAAATAATTGCCCAGGTGTTGTTTCATCTCTTTCCTAAAATACGTACGGTTGTGGGAGAAGGAGGCTATCGGGGAGGGGGCCACACGTACGAACACACCACAGGGAAGAAAGTCTGGCCGAGGGTTGTGAGAAGCCTGAAGAGTGTGCACATGGAGCGAGCGTGTCTCGAAAATTTTACATCAAGGAAATAAAATGAGTTAATTCTGTGCATACATCATTTATACGAATGAAAAGACACTTTCCATTCATCCTGCTACTTGTTAGCGAACACTGGCGGTAGAGGAACAGAAATATTTTGTGAGGAAATATCAGGTTGTCTGCGATCGTGTTGCCTGTCCCTGTGTGAATGGTCTTTATTCCCTGGATATGTGGTTCAGAAGACAAATTCCCAGGATCAACTTAGGATTTGCCTCTCTTTATTCCAAGATGAACATTCTGGCTGGTCCTAAGCTATCTCAGGCAACCCACGGGAGCCCAAGCCCTGGAACTGTTGTTTAAAGTACCCCACCCATTAGGAGCCCTTCAGTCGGGAGGAGTGGTTAACAAGCTAGGATCCAGAGTCAGAGAGACCTGGCTTCCAATTCTACATCTTCACACAGATGTAGAGCACAAACGTATGGACACCAAGGGGGGAAAGAGGCGGCGGGTGGTGGTGGTGGTGGTGTGAACTGGGAGATTGGGATTGACATGTATACACTGATGTGGATAAAATGGATGACTAAGAAGAACCTGCTGTATAAAAAAATAAATAAAATTAAATTACAAAAAAATTCTACATCTTCGTGCCTCTAATCCCTGGTGTCCTTGTCTGTAAAATTGGGAAAGAACACATTGGGAGGGTTAAATGAGGTAACAGCTATACAGCTCTTAGCATGGTGCTTAGAACATACTAAGCGCTAAATAAATGTCAGCAACTTATCAGTCTTATTTATATGTATCATTAAAGCAAGGGTGTGATGACTCGTAACCTTAGGGCTTTTGCTGGATTCAGCCTTTCCTTCCAAGGAAATATTCCTGATGTATAGCAGTGCTTTCAAAGAGGCGATGCATTTTCTAAGGTGTCTGACTTGGTCCCGGGAAACACTGGGAATGCAGACCTCAAAATATAAGAGAAACATAGTGGAGCCTTACCCTATAACTGTCCGCAGCCCGGGTGTCCAGCCTGCCCCAGGGGCAAGGCTGTTTTAGGCTGAGGTGCTTTGAGAGCTTTGAATAAATAAATCCCCAGGGTGGAGTTTGACAGAAAAGACTTAGAAAAAAAAAATTCCACAAGAAACTGAATGGTGTTCAGAGTTAGGCCCTGGTGTACACGCAAACACCCCCACTGTGCCTGCTTATATGTATTTGGCTCCCTTGAACACGTTTTTCAATGAGGTCTTTTTTCCCTCCCTTTCAGTGTTTCAGCCAGTCATTTGCCACTTCTTCTGTCTCATTTCTTTGTGCAGAAGGTACCAAAGACTAGAGATGCCCAGAGAAGTTCTTAATTTTACAGTTCTCAGCTTTGGAATGAAGTTATCAATTCCCTCTCTTCAGACTACAGAGCAGTGATTCCTTTGCTTTGCTGGAAATCGGAGTAAAATCTTCCCATTTGTGAACTTCAACTAATCTACAGTAGAATTCTGAAGAGTTATTGGCTATCAGGTTAGCCAATTTTAAGTCAAAAGTAGAGAAGAAGTATCAGCTGGGCCGTCATAAACATTGCTTCAAAAAGCATACATCTTAAATAGGTTTAATCTCAAAAATTGTGGATAGTTATTATGAACATATACTTTCAGATGTTTTTCAAATGTTTAGAATTTTAAGGAGTCTTGGGAAGCTCCTTGTAATTGATTTAGGGGTTCTCTAGATTATGACATAGTGCAAGTTTTTTAGGACAGGAACCATATTGTATTAATTTTGTGGGCCCAGGGCCTAAACATAGTAGGTGTTCTGTATACACTGGCATCAATCCATATGCAGGCTTAGAATATTATGTAAAAGAACACAGAACAGCAGCTGTAGAATCAATATGAAATATACAGCAGGCAAGCAACTGATATTATTAATATTTGACTTTAGGGCTTCCCTGGTGGCGCAGTGGTTGAGAATCCGCCTGCCGATGCAGGAGACACGGGTTCGTGCCCTGGTCCGGGAAGATCCCACATGCCGCGGAGCGACTGGGCCCGTGAGCCATGGCCGCTGAGCCTGCGCGTCCGGAGCCTGTGCTCCGCAACGGGAGAGGCCACAACAGTGAGAGGCCCGCATACCGCAAAAACAAACAAACAAACAAACAAACAAACAAATATTTGACTTTAAACCACAAAAATAATATAAGAACCCTCCCTTCAAACTAATACCCTGTTTCTTTCAACTCAGCCTCTTTCCTCTCAGGAAGAATATGTGCCTATCACGTTCCCACTGCAGATCGCTGGGGTCAACACTCTAAACTGTTTGGGCTTTTGCAATAACCCTTCAAGTTTGCTGGACCAGTGCAAGATCAAACGCAAGGCAATCTCAAGTCTCAATGTAAAGGAACACCGTGACAGCCTGGATTGTGAGTGAAGTTAATTCTTTCCCAGCAGACTCTCCGTGTCATTGCCCACGTGGGCGCACCCCAAACAGAGGTGCCAAGGAGTTAAAAAGTCCAAGAATGTTCAACCACAACCCGTCTGCCAAGCTGTTTGCTGAAGTTGGCCATTCAGGTGAAGATCGTTTGTATTCCAGGTCCTGTAAGCAGCAAAGTGGACATCATGCTGTGTGCTCAGAAAGATGTTAATAACCAGTGCTGGACAGAGCAGAGCTGAAAGGCGCCTTGCGGATGTCACAGTGAGAACGTGGCTGTCCCAGCTGCAAAGCCCCATTAAGAGACAATATTGAAGCAGTTGCTGCCCTGTGAAACGAGGCCTTTGACATTTCAGAAGGCCGTGTGACTGTCTGAAAGAATCGGGGACATCCGGGAACCGAGCTGTGGTTGCTATTGACATCGCATAATAACGTAAGAGCTTTCTCCCTTCTCATCACCATCATTTATGTCAACTGCAGAATGGCTCTCTGGTGTCCTTAAAGGAATGCTATGGGGACATGCCCCATCTCTGTTCATGGCACATCAGCAATTTGTGGGGAGACATGGATTACATAAAACAGTGATCTGTCTATAGTACATGATGTCTTCTCTTGTAGGGGGCTACGAAAAAAATCAGAGCACCTGGAGAAGCCCATCATTCTCTTCAAAAATCCCTGTGAGTTTTTCTCCATTCATGTTTCATTATTGTTATTTTGTTATGGCCCAAAAAAGCCCCACAAAATTGTCATTAAACCAAACCAAAGGGAAAGAAAAAAAAAAAAAAGCAAAACATAGTGGAGGGAAGATTAAAACCAGAAAGCACATCAAAATCCGTTCTGCATTACTTCAGCTGAGTGGAAATGAGATGCAAAGGCCAGCCCCTTCCTCGCTCAGCTGGAAAGCTAAAACTATTACTCAGGGCTTGTTTACACTTCCTCATGCCCCACCCTCCTTCCAGGAACTGGGATTCCAGCTCAGTGGTGATAAGTTTCCAGAGGGGCAAACTATTTTAACAGTGAACTGCTCATGATTGGAGTGAGGAAGCTGCTTCCAGTGACAGTATTTCCATTTTTAGAAAGTTGTCTGGGGAAACATGAACTGATTAGTGGAAGGGCCAGGGAGCACAGACGTCACACCGACAACGAAGAAGGCAAAGCACTGCTGACTGCAGAGACAGGGAGGGTTGGAAGCCAGGCATAAAGCAAAGTGGCAGCCGTGAGGGGGCTCTCTGGAGGCTCCCGGGCGGGGGGCACTGACTGCTCTTGTTTCCAGAGTGAAAGAGCTCGCCAAGTGTCAGGAAGGTGAGTGACTGAGTGTGCTGGCTGAAGAGAAATTTTAGGATAAGCAGAAGAGAGAAGGGGCTTGTAAATTCTAAGTAATACCAAATTAGGACTTGCCATTTTGAGAATCCAAAACCCACAATCTGGATAAAACACAGAAATAAAATAAAAAGCTGGGGATGTTAGTATATTTTATTCAGATTTGTGGGTTCTGGGAATGGTAAAATAATTCACTGATCTATTACCTGACTTATTGTAAAATCTAGAAGTAAAGAGGATGATAAAATTCTGCCATGAATCAAACTGCGCTGTGACATCAGTGATATCGAATCTTTACGAGCACACAGAATAAAAAACCATCGGATGAAGAGTACCGGATGGCCTAGGTAGAGTTAAACAAAACTTTGATGGGGTCCAAATAGTTTATGCTCTGAGATTTTCTTGTACTTCCCACTTAGAAAAGTCTCTTCCAATTTATTAGGCAAGGGTGTGGACTGAAATGAGTAGTTTCTCAACTACCCTGAGGCAGACCAGATAGAGGCCTACCTAAATTCTGGACAATTTTCATCATCCTCTTGGAGTTCTAGAACAGTGTGGAAACCAGGAGAATAAGGTACCTGCTATGTGGACTGTTGACAGAGGGTCCAGGCTGTGAGAGACTACATTTGCCTCGTGGCTGTTTGCAATGAACAGGGGTAAAGAAAGAAGAATGTTCAGTCCAGGCAAATAAAGACAAGCTACTGATGAAAATTAAACTAAAAGTTCAGCAAAGGAAATACAAATCAAATGAAATGATCAGTACCCATGAATCAAGGAAACTGGCTTTTCTTTTGTTGAAGAAGTGAAATCAAGTTACATCTATATTATTCATCATTGAAGAAACATGGCGGTTTGGCCATTCACACCACAATGGGTATATTTCCCTCACTTTTCATGGTAGAAACACAAAGGACTCCACACTAGCCAAAGATTTCTGTATATTTACTTATAATAAATATAAAATTCAATACGCTGTGCCATGTATTTCAGATATACCTTACATATTTTTCATCTTCCAGAACAATATTAAAATTCTTGGTAGATTAAAAATAATGGCAGCGTGAGACTATTCTGTGTAGAGTGATGAAGACCCGACAAGTTAAGTCCTCAAGTTAAATAAAGCCTAAAATTTGACTTGAAAAGCCAGTATTCCTTCACATTCTTAAACTAGGATCTATAGGAAACTAGCGAATGTAGTAAAAAACAATCCTAAGAAGATAATAACATTTATCAGCATAGAACTTAAGTGTTTATAACAAAAAAGTACAAATGAAACCAATACTTCTAAAAACTAAGGAAAATGGAATGATAATAAAAATGAATATAATCATAAAGCCAGACCAAAAAAAGTAACAAAACGAAAAACAAGCTTCTAATTACACAGAGAAATCAAGGTAGAGAGGGTAGCAGGGGTCAAATTGGTCTTCTTCTCCTCATTGTGTGCCAGTGAGACAGCCCCCCAACAGGCCTTGTGGGTGAATCATCTTGAGTCGTTGCCACTCTGAGGGCAATACGATCGCCGAAAACCCTCAAGACCACCTCCAGGAGCTTCTTTGCTTGAGGGTCAACAGAACCTCCATTTGTCTTATAAACTCAATGGTCTCATGAGATGCTCACCGTTTGGGAGCTCACAGATGCTCTCTGGCTGAGGCACCCTTTTAAGTGGAGCCTACTTTTTTTGGGGTGGACCACGGCAGAGGTGGTTTGAAGGGAGGGGCCGCCAAAGGGACAAGGGAGCACTGCTTTAGAGATGGCCCTGTGAGCAAAAAAAATAATCTGCCTCCCTGCACACCAGCCAAATGTTGAACCTGATTCTTTTGAAAAACAGAACTGCTCTTCCCATTCCTCAGTGCATGTGGGAAGGGTTTGAGGCAGGGCTGAGGAAACAGAGCTTCTCTGCGTCACTGTGTGACAAGCCCACGTTGTATGGGGACTCCTGCTTTGCAGGGGGAGAGCCCGTGGACCCTGCGTAAGGTACCAAGACTGTCACGCCCCAGTGGTCCCTCCCGTGGGCCAACTGAAAATGACCAGTGGAAAGTTACCGTTTTCTGCCTGTTTGGGCTACTTCTTCCTGATGTAGGACTCACAGATCCTGAGGTGTCCAGTTCATCAGCAGAAGACCAGGAAGATAAATCCTACGTGGGAAATAGATTCTCTTAATGATTCCATGTCCCAGAGCCACAGTGGCTTTGTGATCTGCAAGTACTTCCCACCCCATCCCTATCTATCCCTCAGCCCGTCCCCTGGGCACGACAGAATCAGATGCAGGAAGAACAGAACCTAATACTTCCCGTGTGTTGGGCTTTCCTGGTTGTGAGTTTGGCCCTCCTGGAAAATACCGGTGGAGCTTCGTTATTACTCGGCCGCTCGGAGCTTTATTATTTCTTAGTGACATGGACGGGGATGGGTTGAAGTGAAGGGGGTAAAGGAATCTGCCTTACAGCTGCAGGGTGCTCAGGCCCGAGAGAAACCAAATCATTTGAGTTAGAAACAGAAGATGGTCAGTCACCCAGGAGCCTGCCTTTTAGCATCAGAGAAACTATATTGTTGCTGGCACCGCTGTTATTGTGAGTAGGTGGTTCTTTTGCCTGCAACATGTTTGTGTGTTCATAACAGGATTTCACAATTGAATGTTGGAAGTCTTACCTGCAAATGCATTTCTTAAAACCAACAATATTACCACGATGCAGTAAATTTAAAAATAAATAATAGATAAACAAATAAGTGAACATTGGACATTTTGTGTGATTTAACTGCCAGCTGAGAAGAGTTCATACCTTCTAAGGTTTGAATATGAAACTCATATGCAACAGCTGGTTGTGACCTCCTCTCGTAGTGTTACTGAAAGCGCGTGAATTCTTAAATAAACTGGGTAAAATCAAATGCCACAGTAGTGGTGGTAATAGGGTTAGCAGTAACAATTACAAGAGGTGTTTTGGATGTAACAGAATCAAAAGTAGTGCCTTATTATAAAAGTTTTTGAGTTACTTTTTTATTTTGAGCCAGACTTATAAGAGCAGTGATTGAGAGAGGACACTCTAGTCTCACAAGTACTACATTCAGAGTCTCTAAAATGGATAAAGATGATGCTTGTTTGGTCTCCTGTAGGACATGCTACATAATGATGTCTGTTGAGAGCTTACCTGCTGACTGCTTGACATGTCTAATAACTTCTCCAGCTCCTTGATATGACGACTGACCTCCTTCAAGAGAAGTTTGAGCCGATTTCCAATCACATGCACTTTTTCTTTGGCCTCTAAACAGTCCGTGCCTTCAGCATTCACCAATAGTTGGCAAGACATGTCTTGCAGTGAGGCCACTTTGAGTTGGGATTCCAACAGCTCATGCCTTATTTGCTACGAATATCATAAGAAATATTTTTCTAAGAGTTTTCAGTAATTCGAGAAAGTTCCAAAGGTGCACAATGATGTCACTTTAACTTAGTGGACAATCAGACCTAAGCATCAGAATGCTGTGCTCACACGAGGACGGATACAGCACTCCGCGACGTTTGGGAATCAGGGGCCTCTGTTCTAACCCTGCCTCTGCCAAAATGTATCCTATAAGACCCCTGAACCTTTCTGATCTCAGTTTCTCATTTGGTAAAATGATGACATTAATTCCTGCCGGGTCCACAGTAAGTATTACTGGAAGGTTCAAACTGGTGAATGTACGTTAAAGTATTTAAAATATAAAGTGTTATGCAAATGAGACATAAACCATTCTTTTAGAAAGAGAAGGAAAACATTAACATATACATATAGAAAAACTCAAGTATGTGGAGTTATACTCAGATATCTATTTAAGATTTTTAAAACGATATATGGGTGATTCATCACTCACAACTTAATGTCTGAGGTCAAAAGTCTAGTAAAAATGCAGCTGCATAGCTATTTCCTCCTGGTTTCTAAGACCTTTATGAGACTGAACTAAAAGCTGACAATTCTGTTAGGTATGTGCGAGTGTTAAATGTCAAGAAACAGCATTTTAAACATACAGAAAGTGACAAAATGCAAATCATTTTCTCCTAATGGAACTCAAATATGCTTTTTTATCTTCTATAAAATCACTTAAGTACACTGTACATTATATTGTCCAAAGTTCTTTTTATAAGAATCTACACAGAAATCCTGTAAATTTCCTTTTGAATTTAATACTAGAAAAAGTTTCTTGCTCCTTGAGAATTGGTTTGTCTCCTTTTTGTCAGGTAATAAAAATCATTTAACTTATCAGGTTTCCCTTGTTGTCTTAGCTTTCAGAAAACTTGGTGCTACGGTTCGTGTTGAATCCGTATACTTAATTCTTCTTAAGAAGTCTTAACGGTCTCTATTCTAATTCCTTTAATTATCAGCCATCCAATATATTCTTGGGATGTAGATTCAACACATACAGTTTAAATTAAAAACAAATGTAATTTGCCAAAGAGCTGCCTTGATAAAAACAAGCTAATTAAGATGAAGACCGTCTGAGGATTTTAGATGAGCAATGGCTTTAGAACCAGATTCTAAAGCTAATAGATATCATCTTCTATGTACATGTTTGCTTCACAGAGATGGGAAATCATGAGGGGTAAAGAAAGACTAAGAGATTATAATGTAAAAAGTAAATAAGTAGTACCAACTATAACATAACCAGACGCTGTCCAAGTGCACACATCTTACCGTAAGCTGTTTCAGATGGTCCTGAAGTATCTCTGCATCAAGGTTAGAATCAATAGGCACAATCTCATTTTTCCTTCTGTCAATGTTCTCAAGCATAAGAAGCAAACCATGACTCATTTCATGGAAATCCTAAAAAAAATATGGAGCATACAATCATTTTGAATGAGATATTTTTCTTTCTCTCATAGCTTAAATATTCATGCTTTACAATTCCTACCATTGGGTTTTTTTTTTTTTTAAGAAGATGCTGGGGGTAGGAGTTTATTAATTAATTTATTTATTTTTGGCTGTGTTGGGTCTTCGTTTCTGTGCGAGGGCTTTCTCCAGTTGTGGCAAGCGGGGGCCACTCTTCATCGCGGGGCGCGGACCTCTCACTATCGCGGCCTCTCCCGTTGCGGAGCACAGGCTCCAGACGCGCAGGCTCAGTAGTTGTGGCCCATGAGCCTAGTCGCTCTGCGGCATGTGGGATCCTCCCAGACCAGGGCTCGAACCCGTGTCCCCTGCATTAGCAGGCAGATTCTCAACCACTGTGCCACCAGGGAAGCCCCTACCATTGGTTTTAAGATCTTATACACAACTCCTTTCTAAGGAAGGCACTAGAGCTGTCGTAATTATCTGAGTTCATGTTCTTACCAAAAACATCTAATTTATTACTCGAGGGAAAAATTAGACATAAGGAAAACTGGCATCAAAATGCTTAATTTCGGGCTCCCTGCTTAGTGCAGTATCTGTCAGACTGTAAAACACCTGGCAAATAATTGTGGTCTGAATGGATGAGTAAATATTTGTAATGCTCACTTGGATGTCCAAGAAATGTCTTTCTATGTGCTCAGAAAATACCTGTTGAATGAATAACGAATGAGTTGAAGGAGGAATGGTGAGGCTGAGATAAACGTGTGGGACTAGTCTCTCGTTAGCTGCAAAGAAGTGGGGTCTTTGAACTCCTGGTCACATGTACAAATTCTCCAGTAAAATGAAAACTTGGGGCACAAAGTTTTCTCACTCAAATACTGACTTTGGAGAGTAACTGTGTCCGCCTAGTGATCTTGATAAATCAAGTCACAGACTCAGCTACACTGGAAATGTTTGACTTCAGAGCATGGCAGGCCCAAAGCCCCACAGACCTGACACTGCATCAGTGCATCCTGGAGAAGGCCCCGCCATTCCTCCAGCAGGGAGCACACGCGGTCCCAGCGGCCATTCATCTGGGACAAGCGACCCTGCAGATCCTGGCTCTCCTCACTGCCAGTCTGAGTGAACTCGGAGCTGCACAGATTGATGGAGAGGATGATGGCCTTGTGGTGGTCCACAGCTTTCTGGAGCTCCTGCAAAGAGAAAGGAGAACAATCCAACAAGGAAAATAACACTAAAAATACTAAAGAAAAATACTCTAAAACCTTTGGAAATGCTTCACCCAAGTGAAAAGATCCATTAATTAACACTGGCCTTAGCAGGATGGCTCGGTAAGATGCAGTGGGTACACACCATTGGGAACCACACCGTAGTTAAAAGAGATGGATCAGGTGTATACTTGACGATGCGAATGAATCTTCAGAAAATACGGTACAAAGTGAAAGAGAAACAGATAGATATGGGTGGCAAAACAGCATTTATGTAATTTAAAATACATGTGCACACACACAAATCCACATTTTTCATGAATATATACGAAAAAAGAATATGTGTTAAAATTTCAGAATGGTTGCCATGGGTTTGAGGAATTGGGATTAAGAAACAGTGGGGGAAAAAGGACAGATAAATAAAATTAAGGGGAGCTTTGCAGGAAGCAATGATGACCCTGGCGAGTGAACTAAGGGGTATGATTAACACCCACATTCCCAGCATGGGATTCAACAACAGACCAAACCCAACCCAACCCAACCCAAACTGGTCTCAACGCTGTGTGCAGAGGCATGAAATGGGAAGCTTGATAAGAAAGCAGATTCCCAGGCCCTGGCCTCCAGCTGTCCTGACTCCACAGGCCACCAAGGGTTAGTGGCCCACAGGCCACTAACATTGCCTCTGTCACAGGCCAGATTTTTGTGATGGTAAAGAGAATGAATTGCATTTCATCAGCTAAGCAATTTAGTTTAGTTTCACAAAAAAACAGGTGAATGATTTTTTTACTGTGTGCATTTCCCCAAAATCTAGAACTAAATTTCAAGAATTTAAGTACAAGTTTATGTATTAATAATTGAATATCTGGGTACTGTTTAGATATTCCCACATCAAGGTGGGGTCAGTGATCCTACAAATCACATCTACTCAGGCTACATTTTCTTATAATTTCTCACCATTTCTGTTATGTTTCCAACTTGTCTTAAATTTGCACTTTTCAATGGGTTCTTAACACCCCATAATGTAGATTCAACCACAGAGACAGTATTAAATCAAGAAATGTTGTAGAAAGGACTAGGTTATTCCACAGATTTATTCTCAGAAAACAGATAGGAAAGATGGGGAAGAGGTGCAGAGGAGGGTGGCTTTTTCTTATCACACAGGCTGACTTTCCAGGTCTCATTTTTCCACTCTAATCTCACTTAGGTCTCAGACTCTGGTCAGTGTTTGTTTCATCAATTTATTTGGAATTGGTTATAATGCAACACTGCCTTACATTTTCCTGGAAAGAAACTAAAGTAATTGAAGTACTCTAGATAAAAAAGCATTTTGTAATCCAGATCATGTAAATTGCATCCTTCATCCTGAAATTGATGGAGCTGGTGCAGAGGTTACTCTATATGAAGTCTGAGCATCTGTGGGGAAGACTCATTTCACTGTTTGAAAGTGTAAAACAAAACAACTAAAACAAGCCAGAAATACGGCACCCCAAAAGAAACAGCATACAGAGAAACTAGGGAGAAACAAAGGGAGTTAATCCTTGAGCCTGGAGGGCCCGATAGCCCTCCTATTCTGAGGAAGAGCACAGCTTGACGTTCTCCAAACAAAAAGGCAGGACCAAGAGAGCTATTAAGAAGAAACTGAGCTCTCCATCCACAGTATGCTTATTAAAGTCTCCACATATCAATGCATTTCAATAGCTGGGCTGAGAAGGATTTTTAAGATCTACAGAGGGAGTTAAAAGAGGTTATCTTGTGCACTACACCCATCCAGGTCAAAATCAAATGTAAACGTCAGGTAATTTACTGCGATTACTCGATGGGTTTTGTTTGCTTGGATTCATTTCACTGAAAATTGCTTCTGCCACTATTATTATCTATTTCAGAAGTTCTGCTGATTCCAGAATGTCAAGTGGCTTGCTTAGGTCTCCATAAACTCACACGTATATGACCTGGGAGAGGACTGACTCCTCTCCAGCTCTAGATATAGACTTGTAGGACCCTGGACATAGCTGTATTTCCTTTAAAAGAGGTTAATTAGGTCCCAGAGGTACCTGGATGTTTCACGAAACTTTAATTGGTCATTTCTTAGCTACCAACTCATTAAATCATGATAATTTTCATGGGGGCTGGTTCTGCAATGCAGTCCAGCTCTCAACCATTCCAAGCCTTCCTGCAAACACTCTGATCTGGGGTGGCTGGGGAAGTGTTCGTGTCCGTCTGTGCTGACCATTCCCCCGCTGCTGTGTGACTGCACAATGGCCAGGGCTAGTGGGCCAGGGCTGACCGGGCATGCCACGTGGCAGCTTTCTCTCTGGCGCTGCGGGAAAGGCCAAGGGTAGCTACCTTGAGCTTTTTGATCTGGAGTGCGATGGGCTGGATATCAGTGCTGCGCTGCAGGCGCTGAAGCTGTTCCAGGTCCTCCTCCATCTCCTGCAGCCAGGTCAGAACGCGGTTCAGGTCTGAGTGAAACTGCTGCCACCTCTGGGGATTCTGTTTCATCCTCATCTCCTTGCTCAGGGCCTGCGCCTGGAGGAGCTCCCAGCGGTCAATCACACCTGGCAAGACAGCACATGCACAGGATAGCGAGGGATCGTCCTCCACGGAGAACGGTTAGGAAATGTGTGACACCTACATGGGTGGCTAACTTTAAAGCAGCAACACAGGGCTTCCCTGGTGGCGCAGTGGTTGAGAATCCGCCTGCCAATGCGGGGGACACGGGTTCGTGCCCCGGTCCGGGAGGATCCCACATGCCGCGGAGCGGCTGGGCCCGTGAGCCATGGCCGCTGAGCCTGCCGTCCGGAGCCTGTGCTCCGCAATGGGAGAAGCCGCAAGGGTGAGAGGCCCGCCTACCGCAAAAAAAACCCAAAAACGAACAAACAAAAAACCAGCAACAGAAAGAAAGTAATGTCTCTGGGCATTTCTGTTGTTGTCAGCTGTAAAGAACAATATGGTGGCTGTGTTTTTCCCATCTGCATTTTTAATGATAATGGAGAAAAGATATTAACTACTTAAGATTTAACACTGTGAAGGGCTTTATGAAGTAGTAAGCATGAAAGTGGGTGAAGATAACATTCAACTCTTGGTTTCCTTCTGCAGGAAAGCTCTGAGAGTGTACAGAGCACACACAGAAGATTCCTGACTAGTGATTAGAGACGGTTGGTGCCTTAAAATACATGGGACATGGGAAAAAAACCACTGTGATTATTTTCACCTCCCCCTCTGTCCCCAGAGATCATTGTAACATGGAGGAAAGTTCTCAGGATGGACCGGTGTAGAATGAGGTCCGTGGCACAGTGGAACTCGGGGGCAACGAGGTGCTTCGAGATCTTCTGTTTCACTCTGTCTTTTTTTTTTTTTTTTTTTTTTTTGCGGTACGCGGGCCTCTCACTGTTGTGGCCTCTCCCGTTGCGGAGCGCAGGCTCCGGACGCACAGGCTCAACGGCCATGGGTCACGGGCCCAGTCGCTCGGCGACATGTGGGATCCTCCCGGACCGGGGCACGAACCCGCGTCCCTCTCATCGGCAGGCGGACTCTCAACCACTGTGCCGCCAGGGAAGCCCTTTCACTCTGTCTTGAGTTGAGCACAACCCACTCACCAGCTGTCTGGGTTTCGGTGCTATTCAGGTTAACAAAGCCAGGAAAATGCTCCTCTTCCTCCGTCAGTTTGTGTTCGAGTCTTTTCACTGAGTCTATACTGCCGCTGCATTCACCCAGCAGTTTCATCTGTTTAGATACAGAAAAGAGGCCTCCCGTCACAAAACACTCCAATTGTCATGAGTGCAAGAACTCCCAGAGAAAATATCTGTGGAGCTCCTCAAAAAGGGCAGTAGCTGCGTGCTGCTTCTCTATAAAGAGTAAGCCGCTCTGCTGAAAACAAAAAAGTCAAGTTCAAAAACATGCTTCTTAAACAGGTGACACATTCATATTTACATAAAGCAATGCCTTGAAGATATACTTGGCACACATGGTTTTGCTTAAGTCTTCAAAATTTCTTTTAAAATTTATGAATCAAAACAGACTAAACCGATCTGGGATTTAACACTCAGAGCCCCCAGCTGGCAATACATTGTATAGTTTTTGGCAAGCTGCTCCCTTTTTCTTAAACTGAAGGGTGGGAAGAGTAATATTATCACAAATCTCAAAGGAACATTTATTTGTATTAAATAATTAAAATACTTAAAAGAATAAAACAATATTAAAGCCAGCTGTTTCATGAGAAAATTTAAGCAATGGTTAATAGATACTAAGGGAATAAATTCTAACATCAAAAGAAAAGCTTTCCAACTTCGTGTTTAATATCATGCACAGTATTCAAAGATTAAAAGAACAAATCACTTCAAGACACTCCTGTTATACTGATCAGAACGTTTCCTTTCAAAGCCTTTAACAAATTACATTGCTATTAAGCTACTTTGATTGCTTTTGCTTTTGGTGTTAAGCATAACCTCAGTGATGTCAGCGTGCTCATTGTGAAATTATTTTTTTTAAAAAGAGGTTTTCACTATGATAGAAGTCAGTATAATAGGCCAAACTGGACAGGAAGTAAGCTCATGATTAATTAGTCTTCTGTGATTGTGAGGATATTAATGTTAGCATATATAACTAGAATGGTTCTCTCTCCTGGTTTCAAAAAGCAGTACGTGGGTGTTGTCATTAGGCTTAGGGAAATTAATTTTTCTTTCCTTTGAAAAAGCGGTCTTTGGGGTATTAAAAGAAATGATATGAAGCATAGAAGAGGTTTACTTTCAAATCCTCTTGCATAAGTATGTGTAGGAAAACAGGTAATTCTCTGAGAAAAGTTATTTGGTCAGTAACCTAAGCAGAGCAAATGAAGTTATTACTTTACAAAAAGCTTCGAAAATGGAACTGGTAACACACACAATCTCTTGCCATCTTTTCCCCAACTCTCTCTTGTTAGTCAGAACTGTTTTCTCCAGAATGAGCACACAAAAAACAGAGCATTAAAAAAGTCCCAAGATCATCAAGGGAATCAAGACACCTAGGAAAAGAACTAAAACAATTCCGTGTTAGTAATCTACCAGCTAAAATCTGCTGCTCCAAGGATATCCTTGGTCAGAAAATCATTAGCTGAATTTGGAAAAATGCCTAATCACTTTCCAGAGCCAAAGCATTTAGTTGCTTTCAATTAAATGGATTTCACTCAGTTCTCCCTGTAAAGGACCAGGCTGGTCATTAGGGTAGATCAGTGGGTCTGAGCACAGACCAGTTTTGCTCAAAAGGTAATCTACTAACAAGGCTTTGTTTTGCACACACATGAGTTCAAGGGCAGCTTGGTACATGGAGAGCTGACACAACCCTCGTGCCACAGATGGACTGTTCTTTGTCACACAATTGTGATTACCAGGTATGTGTCAGGATCAGGAGGGTCCGGATACTCACATAGCCTCTGTAGCTGGAGTCTAGCTCTGGTCCTGTGGGAGTTTTGCTGTGGATGATATTCTCCATTTGCTGCATCTGAAAGTGGCTGTCATCCAGGGCTTTGCCCAGTTGTTGGATCTGTGACTCCAAGGTGCTAGGATCCCCTGCAGTGTCGACCATAAGAATCTTTACAAGCTTGACATTCAAGGAGATGGTTAAGAAATTCTACAGCTAAGGCAGTAGAGAGAGACTATATGTGTGGGAAAAATCATAAAGCACTTTTAGTACCAACATGTTGGTGGGTTAGGAGTTCGAATTACCAGACCAATGAATGTGCTTGAGCAAGAGTCCACGAAGACTGGGTGTTGCAAAAGGGGCCTGCGGTTCTGCTCTCGCTTCCGGCTCATCCCCTGAAAACCGCGTGTTGTAAGCTTTCTAAAGACCTCAGGTGGTGGTGTCTGCTCCCTGGTGACGAGGAGGCAGTCACAGCTCAGGCTCCCTGGGCAGTCACTTATCCAACAGAAAAAGACACACCCTCTAATTTTCCTTTCTGCACCTCCGTAGAAGATAGTGCCTCTGAAGTCCCAGCTGGCTGCATCATTCACTTAAGGTGGGACTTCAAGTGAACCAAGAAAAGACTAGCTCAGGATGGGTATGTGTGGAGGTACCAAACTAGCAATGGCTTGTTTTTGTTTCAAACCTGAAACAAAGCCAGAACAAAGCTAAGATTTTACCATTTCCATCCAGGTATGTTCTCACTCACAGCTTAGAACTTCTAGCTCATCTCCTTTGAGAGATGTGACATCCTTTTGCAAAATTATTGTGTGTGTGTGTGTGTGTGTGTGTGTGTGTGTGTGTGTATGTGTGTGTATTACAGTCTTTGAATTCAACAAGAACATTGATCATCAGAGTGAAGCTAGCACAGGGTGAAAGCAGAATAAATATTAGTAAGCTTTATTAATTCTTTTTTGGAAAAATGACCTTCTAAATACAGCTAGAAGACGTTTCTCATTGGGAATCACTCAGGCAGTAACCATTTCAGTAATGCTACTTTACTTCCTGTCCTTTTGCTTTTCTGCAAAAACTAAAGTGTAAACTAATAAACTCACAATTCAATATCCTATCACTGTGGTCAAACCCTATTCTCTCCGATGTCCTCCAAATTACTGACCCTGAGCTACAGTTTGTCTAGAGCAACATGAAGCAAAACGAGTTCCATTTTCCTTTCTTTAAGCCTTCTTGTTTCAGGAATAGTTCTGTCCTTAAAGGAAAATCTAATTCTTTTTTTTTTTTTGAAAAGCTGAGTCTTAAGATACTGTGAAATACATTCTCATGTCAAATTGCTTTATGGGGTAGTAAGACTCATTAAACTAAAAGTATAATTTTTTTAGAGCTGAATATCTGATTTCAGCCCTTGTCTTATATGGGACCCCTGAGATCAGGAGGATGAGGGATGAGGTCACACGTATAGGCTGGTGGACTTGGGACCAGATCCTCGCGCCCTGATTCCTCAGCCAGAGGTGGGTCTGCAAGCCCTCCTCGAAGTCACGAAGCCAGACCTGCTACAACCAAGCGGGGCGCTAAAGCACCAATGCTAAGACTAGTGTTTCCATCTCCTATTTTCTGCCATTAATGGGCATCATAGGTTCCCACTTACTGAGAGTGAGCACCATTTAGCAAGTGGAGCAGTTGCTTTATTGCACTTGATTATTGGAATCTTATTCTTGGTGTTGATCAACAAATGTTTTGGTTTTTGTTTCTGAGACAGCAGTCAGAGAGGAAGTTCTGCCTTAACATGCTTTTGGCACAGAGCTGTGAGAGGTACAGTAGATGTGCTGGGAGAGGAGGAGGCTTGTTACAGGTGAGGGACAGAGGTGCACTTTGGCTTTTGGTGCCTCCCAGAGGTATTTCTGATTGCACTTGCTGTGAGTTTAACATAGGCCTCGGGACTTGCGGGGATCATTACATCTGCAAAAAGAGCACAGTCTAAGTTGACAGGTAAGGTCTGGAAACCTTGATTCCCTGATGGCAGGAAAATAACTTTCTTAGGGAAAAAAAGGAAGTTAGTCATCCTCGGCAGGTAACTCTTGAACATACAGAGAAGTCTGAGTATGATCACCAAAGGTCCCTGAAATAAATCATAATAGGGGCTCATGTTGATTGAGCGTTTTATGAACCAGGTGCTGTTCTAAGCACTCATTTCTCCTCACAGAAACCCTACAGGGTGCACGGAAGTGTCATTCTCATTTTAGTGATGAGAAAACTGACGTTCAGGGCAATCAAGTTACTCATCCAAGTTTCAACAGCTAGTAGTGGTATAACTGGGATTTCAACCAAGACAGTCAGGTTCTAGAGCAGCGCTGTCCAATAGAAATAACATGAGCCACGTATATTATTTTAAAGAGTCTAAGAGCCACAATGAAAAAGTAGCAAGAAAGGGATGAAAATAATTTTAATACTTAATTTTACTAAACCAATATATCCTAATTCTAACATGTAATCAACATAAATAGTATTATGCATATTTTACGTGCTTTCCTTTGTGCTAAGTGTTTGAATTTTGTGTATTCGTGTAGCTGCATTTGACACAGCAAATCTCAGTCTGCACGGTCACATTTCAGTGTTCAGCTGCCACATGTGGCTGAGGGCTACATATCGGACAGTTTCTGCTTTAGATGCAAAATGTCTAACTATTAGGTTGTACCATAAAAACAAAATAGAAACGAGAGAAATCATTTTCCTTTTAGACAGTGTCATACCCTTGGGAATCCCAATGTGAACCATCAGAAACAAGCAGAAATTCTCCTTTAGAGAACGTGTGAGATGCATTTACAAGCGCTACAAATTGGCCTCTGATTATTTATTCTATTTTTACTCACTTTCCTCACAATGCTCCTCTTCCTCTGTCCATCCCTTCACTATATGTGTTTCTTGAAGTTTCATACTTCTTGTATCCCTTCATACACTCTTCCTGTGTGATCTCCTTCCTTCCCTTCGTGACCACTATGTGGAAAAGTACCTAACTGGCATTTCCGGTTCCTGAAATTCAGATCCATGCATCCAGCTACTGCTGGCTTTTTCCCTCGGGATAGTCTACAGCATCTCAAGTTCAGGATGTGCACAGAGGAACTCATCACCTCCCCCTTTCTCACTGCCCTGCCCCCGTGGCTCCAGAGACATCCAGAACATTCTCTCCTGCTCATAGTCCTCAGACCCTAGGACCACCTGCATCTTTCACCCAGATGCCCAAGCCAGAAAATCACTTCAATCCCAATTCAATCAACCATCAGTTATGGAAGAGCTGTCTTAGGACTTCTCATAGCTCTTCCATTTCTTCTATTCCCAGTGCTGCTTCCTTAGTTCAGGCCACCATCATATCTGTGTCCTGGATTGTAAAACAATTCCTTCTGGACTCTCTTTCAATGTGCCCTTCTCTAGATGGTATTGAGACAGGTTCTTTGAAAATATGCATCGGGACTTCCCTGGTGGCGCAGTGGTTAAGAATCCACCTGCCAATGAAGGGGACATGGGTTCGAGCCCTGGCCGGGGAAGATCCCACATGCCGCGGAGCAACTAAGCCCGTGCGCCACAACTACCAAGGCAGCGTGCCACAACTACTGAAGCCCTCGCGCCTAGAGCCTGTGCTTCTGAACAAGAGAAGCCACCGCCATGAGAAGCCCGTGCACCACAACGAAGAGTAGCCCCCGCTCTCTGCAACTAGAGAAAAGCCCGCGTGCAGCAATGAAGACCCAATGCAGCCAAAAATAAATAAATAAAATAAATAAATTTATTGACAAAAAAAAAAGAAAATATGCATTTGATCACATTGCCTCCCTCCTTAGAGCCCTGCTGGGGCTCTCCATGGCCTTCATGATAAAAACCAAACTCCTTTCCATGATGAACAGGTTGCTTTATGACCAGGTCCTAATTTGCCTTTCCACCTCCTCTTTGTTCATTCCATGCCTCCCAGTCTACAGCCTTGTCATTCTGGACAAACTCCAGGGGACCAAAAGCGCTTAGGCTATAATCATAAATCCAAGATGGGCATGCTTTCCTTTCTTGCTCTGAACATTGTTGTGACCTCCTGACCAACTCCTAGTCATCCTTCAGGTCTCAGCTCAAGTCTCTTCCCTAAAGCCTCTCCTCAAAGCACCGGCTTCGTCATCCCTGGGCTGTGCTTCTACACCACCATGTGTACACTGCTGTCCTAGTGCCAAACATCGCACACGGCCGTTTCTTACTTGCCTGTGTCCCACACTAGAGTGTGAGCTCTTTGAGAAGAAAAGGAACTGTGTATTTCCAGTACTTATAAAGTGCTTGTCGTGTAGTAAGAACATAAGTATATGTGGGATAAATCAGTGGCCACTACGCCAATGTTATATTTGGGAATCATGTTAATATCCAATTATTCATTTGTGTGTAAGTTCCCCTAATGGGAGAAGGAAGATGATTCTGCTCAGCACACAGATTTCCAGTACAGCACCCACTCCTTTTTCTTTTCCTTCAAGCTAGCATACGGGAGGAGCTCTTCCTTACCTGACAGACCAACGGCTCCCCTGAGGTAGAAATCTTTATCTTCCTGACCCTCTTCGTCCTCGGAGGGCAGAGTTCGGGACACAGCAGACTCTAGGTCACGACTGAGGTCATAGTCATGGTCCCACTCCAGAGGGATGGAGTCCACACTGGCCGGGGTGTCTCGTCCGGACCTCTCGCTCTGCAGGGGCTGGGCGAGTGAGAGGGAGGGGTTGGAGGAGGGCTGGGGGGAGAGCACGCTGTCCGCGGAGGTGTCACGCCAGTGGAGGTCCGACAGAGCTGCAGTCTCCTCCAGCTCCAGCTCTCGGTCAGAGAGGTCGTGCTCGTCATCTGGGAGCTGGAAACGCAGTCAAGCCAGCCGTGTTACCGCGGTGGTCAGCTGACCCCCTCCCACGCTATGCTCTGCCTTTCGCCACATCTCAGCACTCAAGCTTATGGGGACCACATTCCTACCTCGCTGGGGGTAATTTTAGGCTTCCTATCATCAAATAAATAAGTATCTTCTGATAACTTTAAGAAATGTCTTATACATCAATCAACCTAGTAAATTCTCCGTTTCATCATGGAAAAATGGAAATAATATTAAGACCTACTTCAAAGAATTGATAGAAGATTAAATAAGATAATGTAAATAAAGGCAACCTAGTACCTAATCTGCAACACAGTAAGTCCAGAATGGCACATATCAGGAACAAAAGGAAATTACTAATAAAACCTTAGCTGGTCCTTTAATACCTTATATCCCAGATACAAAATACATTTTATCACAGAAGATTCCAAATATTCTAATGATAGCATCTTGACAATGAGATGTGATTATGGTAGCAATTAGGGAAATGGAAGAGAAACAAGAAATTCAACTAAACAACCTCATCAACTGAGCCACTGTTTACACTGCTCACTTTCAGTCCCTTGTTTCTTCTAGAAGCTTCTTTATCTTCCATGGAAGATGTGTACCAAGTACGCTTCTAAGCTCTTTATATGTATATATGTTAACTCATTTCATGCCCAAAGCAATCCTTTCTATGAGGTAGGTATTGTTATTAAACCAGCTTTACAACTGAGGAAACCAAGGCAAGTGACGTGAAGTAACTTGCCCAAGGTGACGTAGCCAGAGCTGGGGCTAGAACCCAGGCACTCTGGCTCCAGAGTCCGGGCTCTTGCCCACTCAACGATGTTACCTAAGTTCACATTATTAATTCTCTTTAGATTTCATGATAATGAAAAAACAATGTCACATACAGGCAGGCGAATCAGTTTCTTATGGTATCTTTCCACGCGCCCGAAGACCTCCTGACAGTAACGCCGGAGTTCATCCAGCTCTTCTTCAATGAACGTGGCATCCAGGGGTTCACTCTTTTCTATCAGCTGTTCTCCTTGGGCAATTATCTGCTCAATCTTATTGTGGTTCAATGAGATTTCCTGCTGGAAGGCCTAGGGAGCACATATTGCATGTAATTTTTTACTGTTCACTTGGACGTGAAGTAATTCTAAAATACGTATTTAGAAAAACCATGTAGGGGATATTAAATTTACCACAGACAATGACAAGCCAAGAGGCTATGACTTTCTAAAGTAAAACATAAAAATTTAAAATCAGAACAGGAGGCAGAAGTGGCATTGTTAGAATTCCATGACCAGAGAGGTGCCTTTCGCTAATAAAATTTACCACCACAGACAGTACGGGTAAGAGAATCATAGGAACATTCACACCCATCATAAAGTTGAGAGCACTGGTGGCCCCTGATGAAAAGCAATGGTAAGCAATACAGTGCCACTGAAATAAATTTAGCATTTTAAAGAATTATATTGGATATTTTAATTTTAGATTTCCTGACATGTCAAACATGACGAAGGAAAGCCATCCAAATGACAATGTCACAAATTCTTCTCAGATGATTTTTTTAAATTGTTTCAGGACACAGCAGGAAAGATAATTATTTGAAAAACAGGTAATTCTGGAGGATTATTTAGACTCATTCTATATGATTCAAAACAGTTCAGCTACAGGGGACAAGTTTCAGGGGATAAATTTTAATTCAACATAAGAATAAACTCTGGAGAAACTTCCCTGGTGGCGCAGTGGTTAAGACTCCATGCTCCCAATGCAGGGGGCCCGGGTTTGATTCCTGGTCAGGGAACTAGATCCCACATGCATGCTGCAACTAAGGGTTCGCATGCCAAAACTAAGGAGCTGGTGAGCCGCAACCAAGGAGCCCACCTGTCGCAACTAAGACCCTACACACACACCCGCCCCCCCAGAAAAGAATAAACTCTGGAGCAGTTGAAATTGCACAATAATAAAAAGACTGCTAAGGGAGAGAGAGGGTGTTAATAAATGCCATGACCCTGCCAGAGTCCAAAAAGAAAAGATTCAACTACCACTTGGTAGAAAATGAGGCTTTTAAATATTGATTGACCTGTGAAATGACTTGCAAGAATTGAGGTGAAGGGAGGGATGGAGAGAGAGAGAGGGTGGGCAGAATACCAGGGCGATTTTATGATTTTTCTATCCTGAGAATCACTGATTAAAAGTCACTATAACAACCTTAAAGTTATGTGCATCACGACTATTCTTAAAAAAAAAAAAAACTATCTTATCTTGGGAGGAAGATTTCACAAGCTGCGTTGCATATTATTCAAGATGTTAAACACTCTTCCTTTCAGGGGATCGTTATATCTAATATATATCCCTCCCCATTTAAAATGTTTAACTAGCCACCGTGTTTGAGTTATATACTGAAACATACCAAACATGCTTAAAAACTAACTTGGCACCTAAGAATGTAGACTATGTGGAATGAAATCCCAACACGAGAAAGTTGAACTGCTCTGGATCATGTGAGTCAAACAATCTGAAGGTGCTAGAAACAAATCAGAAACAACAACAGGGACTAAAAACAACAATCCTGACGATCAAGTTAATAATTAAAGTGTATATGTGAATGGGAGTTGTATCTCTGGGTGATGCTCTTTATTTCACTTTTAATATCTTTCTTATTTTCTGAATTTGTTTTCAATCAAGAAGAGCTAATCAAGACTAATCAAGACTTCCCTGGTGGCGCAGTGGTTGGGAGTTCACCTGCCAATGCAGGAGACATGGGTTCAAGCCCTGGTCTGGGAAGATCACGAAGTGGCTAAGCCCATGCACCACAACTACTGAGCCCACGTGCCACAACTACTGAAGCCCGCGCGCCTAGAGCCCGTGCACGGCAATGAAGAGTAGCCCCTCTCGCCGCAACTAGAGAAAACCCGCTCACAGCAACAAAGATCTGATGCAGCCCAAAATAAAAAAATATAAATAAATAAATAAATTTATAAAACAAAAAAGAAGAGTTCTTCAGTATGTTCTTCACAAAAGTATCTAAAAAATCCTTTCCTCTTCAGACTCTCTTAGCACTGATAATTTGAAAAAAAAAAAAAAAAAAAGCCCCTAATTTATTACCTTGAGTTGCTTTATTTTAGCTTGAACATCACACTCGGAAAAATGCTCAATGTTAGTGAGCTGCAGATCCATCTCTGTCAGCCACACCAGGATGCTGTCCCGTGCAGTCTCAAACTCCTCCCGCTGGCCAATGAAATGCTGGATGTGAAAAGAAAAGAATAAAAGTGAAAAAGCCCACAAACACGTGCTGAGATGGAACCGCCCATTCCAACGTTCTCCTGGAAAGTCATTTTCTCAACGAGCGACCAGAACCCTGCAATATTTTACCATATAAATTCATGCTGGATACCTCAATCTCTTGCCATCCCAGTCTTACAAAGTCACTGAGACTATGTCCTAATACTGTGTACAAACGGCCCGATCCTGTCCTCCGGGCCTCTAGGCTACAGAGCAGGCGCAGTATAGACCTTGAGTCTGCGCAAGATGGAGGTGACACGCTTCTGCAGATTGTCCCATCTCTGGTTGCCTTCGTGGATCATATGTTTCAGGCTGCAGGCCGAGTCGGTGCGGTTCTCTCTGGCCAGGCGGCGGTACTGCTTGTTGATCAGTTCCAGCTGGGTCAGGGTCTCGTGGACCTGTCGCTGGAAACCCTAAGACCACAGAGAGGCACATCAGACAGGGAGATCAGCGGAGGGCTCTCAGCAAGGGTGTCTGGGCTTCACATTGTGAGGTCAGGCAGAGCAGGAAGTCAACTCTTCCCCCCAAAACGGGAAAAGACAATTTCTGACCAGCATATACTTCCACTTGTTAGAGTAAAGTAATATAATCTGTGTGGCTTAAGGAAACGGAGTTGATCAAACAAAAATATGAAAGAAAATGGTAAACAGTAATAGATATATGTATATACACAAATACATATACAATATAAATATATAATATAGGCACATGCACAGAGAACACACACACATACATATGATATATACACATATATAGAATACACACATATACATATAACATGTACACATATACGTATATAATATATACATTAGAACATACACATACACATATATAATATAGCTTTTAAAATAATTAACAGCCTGAAAACAACTTTCCTATAAAGCAAACTTGATTACATAAATATGTATGTATGCTGAAATGTGAGTTTAAAATGTTCAAAATTTCTGACGTCCATACTGAGAAAAGATATCACAGAACTGTCTCTTTAATTTGTAAAATATGTTATTTCCTAAGAAATCCAGAAATTGCCTCAATTCTGGTGTCCATTAAAAAAAATAAAACTCCCTTTTGCAGAAGGTCTTCTAAATGCAAGCTATTATTAACTTTTAAGAAAAACAGCTAAGTAAAAAAAAGTGTGGAACATGCTCTATTTCTTTTTTGTTGCCCCCCTGAATGACTCAGTTTTCATAAAACGTTTTAGAGCTGATGTGACACCTTACATAGTAGCAGCTATTTACTTCGGAGGTTACCCCATGCACAGCTTAGAGTTTCTGCAGGTAAAATACACTCTCTTCTTTTTCTCTGTAATGTGGCATAACCCTAGCATAAGAGTCATTTGGCCAAAATAAAATGAAGCTTTTTTATTTTAAACTTGCGTGTATGATTTGTGACTGATTTTCATCCTGGCATTGGACAGAAAATTGTATAACTGATTGGACTGGATTCATATAATTCCCCAAGTTTTGCTTCCTTTGGCTTGTCACACTATTTACATGTCACCACACTTCTGCCTCTGAAATGGTTTTCCTTCTGAGAGCTGCTTTAAGAGCCTTTATCCGAGTAAATCCAACCTTGTATTCTACAAACTTTAAATTATTTCCCCAGAAGAGGAAGTGGTCAGGTAAGTTCAGCTTTTGCTGTTACTGGAAGTCACAGAATATGTGTTCTCACTGGCTTGAACGTGGGTACCGTGGCTGGGTACCCCAGCACACCCAGATCTGTCCCCAATACTTGTGCAATTGAACAGCCAAAGACCACCCTCAAACAAAATTTTGTTTTTGTAATTTATTTCTGTCTCTTAAGAAAATTAACTACAAAGATAAGTAATAAAATCATTCATTATAACTAGCTATATAACTATATAGCATTATAAGCTTAACTACATGGCTAAACTTTGCCATAAAATCTGAGGGTCTAAAATAGCATCAACAAGGATCTTACTTAATCTGCTTTGTACTGTAAGCCAATTATAGAAGGTTTAACCTTTATGAAGCTGAGTGTAATAAGATGCAGTACAAGCATATTTCCACTAGCATTGGTTCACACCAGGATGATCTGAAATCTACTGCAGAATTTATTGTGGCTTTTTACTAGAATTTTTCTAAGGGAAAACCTTTTAGATAGGGTTCTTTTTTCCTGGAATTTCGTGGTATAGTTACATATAAGTGCATATTCAGACATCAGAATAACTCTTATTTATTTCACATACTATTTGAACACTTTTATAGATTCATGACTTGCCCATCTATGACTTGCAGATTTTAAACTCCGCAAGAACAAAAACTAAGCTTCCTGTTTAGTTCATAAACTTCATACCAGGCCTCAAAAAATGCCTGGTTTAATTGGCGTCACAAGGTAAAAATGAATCCAGCTGAATTTGGTTGGATTTTTTTAGTCTTAGTTTAAAATATCTCAGGGAGCTTGGGACAGACTTAGCAACCAAGAATGATTTTTGTTAAGACTCAAGCATCAGAACTGCTCTCTGTCAGTGTATCTGAGAACACAACTGCCGATCAGTGGGCATTGATGGGAAAAGAAACTTCAAATTAAAAAATGGTCAGCTTAAGGCTACGTCAGGTCCTCTGAGAAAATGAGGGGCTGAGACGTCAGGATTTCATCCTATCACAGTGACAGAGCAAGCCTCGAGAGTGCCCCAAATGGCAAGGAACTAAAATCTGTTACTGAATGATTCCTTTGTTTATGAATACGATTATACTGCTGCTATTTTTGTCTCTATAAAATTGAAAAATCTTGGTGACTCAAGAATGGCATTGCTCTTCATTTATAATTAGAGATGGTTTATGATTTAAAATATTTGATCAATTCTGGAGCCAATTCTATTTTATCAATGATTAAAAAATACATATATATCTATGCTCCAGTTAGGTAAAAACAAAATCAAGAAAATACATTGAAAGACAGATAGATGTTTTTGTTTTTTGTTTTTTAAACATCTTTATTGGAGTATAATTGCTTTACAATGCTGTGTTAGTTTCTGCTTTAGAACAAAGTGAATCAGCTATACGTATACATGTATTCCCATATCTCCTCCCTCTTGCATCTCCCTCCCTCCCACCCCTCTAGGTGGTCACAAAGCACCAAGCTGATCTCCCTGTGCTATGCGGCTGCTTCCCACTAGCTGTCTATTTTACGTTTGGTAGTGTATTTTACGTTTGGTAGTGTATATGTGTCCATGCCACTCTCTCACTTCGTCCCAGCTTACCCTTCCCCCTCCCCATATCCTCAAGTCCATTCTCTAGTAAGTCTGCGTCTTTATTCCTGTCCTGCCCCTAGGTTCTTCATGACCTTTTTTTTTTTTTTTGGTATGGAAAACCATCATATCTGAATCTTAGAAGGTTGACTGTAAAAAATTATGAAATCAAAAGAATGCTAAGATCTTTTGGAGGGAATCATGATTCGTGTTTACTAATAGAGCTGAATAATTCTATAATGTAATGAAGAGCATTACTACTTTATTTGTAATTCTTGACAATCTTAAAGTAAAAACTTCCTTTCTCTTCTTTTTTGCCTACTTATGAGGTAATAATAAAGATGGTCAGAAAGTCATCACCTAGCTGTTTGAACAAATAATATGTGGGTAAACGGATTGTTTAGGTCTTGGGACACCAGCTACCAGCTGGTTACTCTTGTAGCAAAATAAAGATGAAATATTTGAAACTGAAAATCACCTCAAATTTCTTTAGTTCATCCTTGGCAACTGTATAGAGCACTCCAGAAGAGCTGGGGAAGGCAGCTACCCTTTCCGAGCATTTCAGCCAATCTTCAAAACGAGAAAAGTCATCCAGAAACTTCTGCCACAATCGCCACGTCTCTTCAATTCTGAGACAGAAATGAAAGAACAGAATCTGACTGCTTGAGACTGTGCTCCAGAACCCTGTCTGATACCTACCTGCAACAGGACTAAGAGTGCCCCAAACAAGCAACCGGGTGCCAAAAAATAACAACTGTTTGAGCTAAGAAACAACTGTTTGAGCTAAGATGAAACAGCTGTGCATGCGTGTGTGCGTGTGTGTGTGTGTTTAAACACACGTCCTGCAGCTCTGGATTTGGAATTCGTCAAACTGAGTAAGACAAAAAGCACATGGTGTGAAGTGTTCTGGGTATGATGCGCAAGGAAGTTTAAAAGTACAACACCGCGCCCGCAATGCATGCTCACACCAGCTTCCGCTCACACCAGCTTCCGCTCACACCAGCTTCCGCTGAACTAATACTAAGGTTTGAAAATCCATTTAAGTGCAATGTCAAACTTACCCTTATCAAAATCTACCGATGATGGCAACATAAACATTATCCTTTCAAGAGTTCCCCAGAGAGCACAAAGATTATGTGCCTTAAGTCACTGAGATAATTTTCTAACACATCACTCTTTTTTTTAACCACCTTGAATTTCAAAGGGCTTAAACATAAGTTCTCTGTTTTATTATTTCCTTTTTCATGAAAGAATGTTAGGTTTCCAGAGCAGCAATTCTGTAACATTATATTTGTTCAGCAAGGGCGTATTTTAATTTCTCTGAATTATATTTAAACTGTTAGGTCAGGTGTAACTTGGCTTGTTATATTTATATATGACCTTTATACGTACTTATTTTCCCAAGTAAATGTAGATGACGGCAACTTTGGGAAACCAAGGCTATTTTTGGACATTGCAACCAAAAGCAAATAGTGAACCATAGACACTCTGGGTACATTTTTTTGTTTTTTCGGTCCTTCCTCTTTCACAACTGTTTGCACAGCCCGGCTTACTTTAGCCTTCTTTCCATGGACACGGCACAGATATTTCTCCATCGCCGGTCCAGGTTGCGCGTAGCCTGCTGGATGGAACCGCACTCGGCATCTGTGGCACAGGCATCACAGTCGTGCAGGAGAACCTCGCACAGGTTGAGGACAGAGGCCACACCCGTGCTGTGTTTCTCTATGTCTCTCTGAAGCTCCTGCAGGGAAGGAGACATGCTTCATTCAAACGCTTGCGTACACATGGGAGAAACTGCAGCAGTGTTCACTGACTCAGAAATGGTTAGGCAAAACCTTGACAAATATTTCATCTCCTTGAACGCATGAAGTTTCTTCAAGTTCCTTTATAAAACACGGCAACCTCAAAAGTATGAGAAAATGAATCTAGAAATATTTTAGCTATGTGAGCAAAGCCAAAATATCAACTGAACAAGTAAAAGAGACATCAACTGTATTGAGTAAAATGAGCTTCTTTAGTGATTGAAAAATGAATCTTGCCCCAGTCTCTACTTCACAGATATATCTCTTCCATTCCAATCCATAGATCAATCAGTCAAAGGAATACAAGTGCTCCTGTTAAGAGCTGGCACTTAAAAACTGGGATTTGATCTCCAAAGATCTACAAACTGTTTTAAACAGTTCATGCCCCCATCATTAAAAGGTACCATGGTTTAAGGGACCTAGGTTTTCTGTCATGTATGGCATCGTTACCATCAGCAGCTTCCTCAGTGAGCAAATTTAAATGTGGGACAGAAATAGGAAGATATGAAATATGATAATAAAGTTCAATTTTTGTAATATTTTTATTTTATATTTTTAGACCAGCAATTCCTGTGATAACGTCCATACAACTGAGAGGTTATGCAAGAGATTTGAAATGACAGTTTAGTCAAATAGAAATATTGTAGAGAATTTATTTTCTTGTGTCTATGGAGTTTATGAAATCTCCAAAATTAATCAAAGGCACTGTTAATTGCATTCAACAATAAGCTAGAGTTTGTATAGAAGACATTAGAACATGGTGTTAAGGAGAAAAACAGGAAGAAGAATATACATACAAGAATATAAACCCCAGCTACCTGAGTAAGTTGAGGAATTATCAAGAGAAAAGCTAGGCAAATTCGAGAACTGTATAAAAGAAAAGGAAAATACATTAAGGACCTTGATGAATAGGGCAAGCAAAACATGGCACCAACAGGCCTCCTTTTTAATAATGGAATACTTTGAGTAAATTGAGTTAAAAGCTCAAAAGAAAAAATAATGCACATTTTGCATTTACATTCTATGCAGTTAATATGAAGATTTCACATGGTAGAACTCTGGGCAAATTCAACGCCTTGTTTATCATTCATCTGTTGATGAATACTTAGGTTGTTTACATGTATTCACTTGTAAATAATGCTGCAGTGAACATGTGGGTGGAGATGTCTTCTTCAAGATAGTGATTTCATTTCCCTCAGATACATACAAAAGTGGGATTGCTGGAACATATGGTAGTTCTATTTTTAGTTTTTTGAAGAACGTCCATACTCTTTTCCATAGTGGCTGCACCAACTTACATTCCCACCAACAGTGTACAAGGGTTCCATTTTCTCCAAATCCCTGTCAGTACTTTTTATCTCTTGGCTTTTGATAATAGCCATTTTAACAGGTGTGAGGTGATATATCATTGTAGTTTTTATTTGCATTTCCATGATGATTAGTGATGCTGAGCATCTTTTCACATACCTGTTGGCAATTTGACTATCTTCTTTGTAAAAATGTCTATTCAGGTCGTTTGCCCATTTTTTAATTGGATAATTTATTTTTTGCTATTCATTTGTAGGAATTCTTTGTGTATTTTAGATATTAACCCCTTATCAGATATGTGGTTTGCAAACATTTTCTCTTATTCCTAGGTTGCCTTTGCATTTGGTTGATCATTACTTTTGCTGTGCAGAAGCTTTATAGTTTGATTTAGTCCAACCTATTCATTTTTGTTTTTGTTGGTTGTGCTTTCAAAAATCACTGCCAAGACCAATGTCAAGAAGCCTTTTCCCTATGTTTTGCTCTAGGTTTCAGGTCTTAAATTTAAGTCTTTAATCCATTTCAAGTTAATTTTTCTAAGCTGTGTAAAACAGAGGTCTAGTTTAACTCTTTTGAATGTGAATATCCAGCTTTTCCAAAACAATTTTTTGAAAAAACTACCTTTTCCCCATTGAGTATTCTTATTAGTCAAATATTAGTTGCCTGTGTATGTGTGGGTTTATTTCTGGGCTCTCTATTCTGTTCCACTGGTCTATGTGTCTGTTTTTATGCCAGTACCATATTGTTTTGATTACTATAGTTTTGAAATATAATTTGAAAGCATAAAGTATGATACCTCCAGCTTTGTTCTTCTTTCTCAGGACTGCTTTGGCTATTAGGGGTCTTTTTTGGTTCCATATGACTTTTAGGATTTTTTTCTATTTCTGTAAAAAGTGCCATTGGAATCTTGACAGGGATTGCATTGAATCTATACATTGCTTTGGTTGTATGTACATTTTAACAATATTAATTCTTCCAATACATGGAATATCTTTCCATTTATTTGTGTTTTATTCAATGTCTTTCATCAATGTCTTATAGTGTCAGAGTACAGATTTTTCACCTCCTTGGTTGAATTTATTCCTAAGTATTTTACTATTTTTAATGTTATTGTAAATAGGATTGTTTTCTTTGTTTATTTTCCAGAGACTTCATTGTTAGTGTATGGAAACACAGTGATGTTTGTATGTTGAATTTGTATGCTACAACTTTCCTGAATTTATTAGTTATAAAAGTCTTCTGGTGGAGTCTTTAGGATTTTTCTATATATAAGACCATGTCACCTGCAAACAGAGACAATTTTTACATCTTCCTTTCTGAGCTGGATGTCTTTTATTTCTCTTTCTTGTCTGAGTTCTCTGGCTAGGCCTTCTAGTGCTATGTTGAATAGAATTGGTGAGAGTGGGTACCTTTGTCTTGTTTCTGATCTTAGAGGAAAAGCCTTCAGTCTTTCACCACTGAGTATGATGTTAGCTGCAGGTGTGTCATATATGTCCTTTATTATGTTGGGATCCATTCCTTCTGCACCCAATTTGTTGAGAGTTATTATCATTTGAATTTTGTCAAATGCTTTCTCTGCATCTATTGTGATGATCATATGATTTTTATCTTTCATTTTAGTAATGTAATGTATTACATTTACTGATTTGCATATGTTGAATCATTCTTGCATTCCAGAATGAATCCAACTTAATCACAGTGTATAATCCTTTTGCCAGTACTTTGTTGAGAATTTTTGCATCGATATTCATCAGGAATATTGGTTGATAGTTTTCTTTTCCTACGGTGTCCTTATCTGGCTTCAGTATCAGGGTAATGCTGGCCTCATAAAACGAGTTTGAGAATGTTCTTTTCCCTTCAATTTGTTGGAAGAGTGAGATGAATTGGCTGTAAATGTTTGGTAGAGTTCACCTATGAAACCATCTGGTCTTGGACTTTTCTCTGTTGGGAGGTTTTTAATTATTGATTCCACCTCTTTTCATTATTGATCTGCTCAGATTTTCTATTTCTTCATGATTCAATATTGGTAGGTTGTATGCTTCTAGGAATTATCCACTTCTCCTAGGTTGTCCAAATTGTTGGCTTATAATTGTTCAGAGTAATCTCTTATGATCCTTGGTATTTCTTGTAATGTGCCCATTTTCATTTATAATTTTTAGTTATTTTGGTCCTGTCTTTTAATTGATTACTCTAGCTAAAAGTTTGTCAATTTTGTTTATAATTTCAAAGAACCAACTCAGTTTCTTTCATCTTTTCTGTTGTTTTCCTATTCTGTATTTCATTATTTCTGCTCTACTCATTATGATTTCCTTCCTTGTGCCAACTTTGGGCTTAGTTTTTTCATTTTTTTTCTAGTTCCTTGAGGTATAAAGTTAGGTTGTTTATTTGAAATCCTTATTTATTCTTAATGGAAGCATTTGTCACTATAAATTTTTCTCCTAGAACTGCTTTTGCTGCATGCCTTAAGTTTTGGTATGTTGGGTTCCTTTTTTTGTTTATCTCCAGATTTTTTTTAATTTCTCTTTTGATTTCTTCTTGGATCCACTGGTTGTTCAGGAGTGTGTTGTTTAATTTCCATGTATGTGTTAATTTTCCAGCTTTCTTCCTGTTATTGATTTCTAGTCTCACATCATTGTGGCTGGAAAAGATACTTGATGTAATGTCCATTTTCTTGAATTTATTACAACTAGTTTTGTGATCTAACATATAATCTCCCCTGGAAAACATTTCATGCTCTGAGGTTGGGGTGGGCCTGGGGGTGCTGCTGGCTGGGCCCTACAGTCACCTCTGACTGGGTGAGGTCACAGGCTACGTCCCCTGGCAGGGCGGTGCCACTGGTTGGACCCTGTGATTGGGCAGGGCTACAAGCTGGTCTCTGCAACTGGCCTTTTTTAAAAAGATTTATTTATTTATTATTTATTTAATTTCTTTTTGGCTGAGTCGGGTCTTAGCTGTGGCACGCGGGATCTTTCGTTGTGGTGTGTGGGCTTCTCTCTAGTTGTGACACACAGGATCCAGGGCACGTGGGCTCTGTAGTTTGTGGCACGTGGGCTCTCTAGCTGAGGTGCACAAGCTCAGTAGTTGTGGAGCGCTGGCTTAGTTGCCCCGTGGCATGTGGGATCTTAGTTCCCTGACCAGGGATCGAACCTGTGTCCCCTGCATTGTAAGGCAGATGCTTTACCACTGGACCACCAGGGAAGTCTCACTGCAATTGCTCTTGATGGGGTCTCAGGCTGTGCTCCCAGACCAGAGGGTGCTGCTGGCTGGACTCTGTGTTCAGGTGAGGCCTCAGGCCGTGCTCTGTGATCATGCAGGGCTGCTGGCTGTGCCCCGGAGTTGGGCAGCGCCACAGTCTAGGCTTTGCCGTCAGGTAGACCGCTGGCTGTGCTCCCCTGCTGGGCAAGATTACTGGTCAGGCTCTCTGGTTAGGAGAGCCTGCCAGCTGAATCCCACAGTGAGTGGGCCTAGAGACTGTGCTCCATGGTCTATCTGGGCTGTTGTCTAAGCTTTCTTCTTGGGTGGGGTCACAGGCTATGCTTGGTAATTGGATGGGGTCACTGGTTGGGCTTCCTGAACAGGAAAGGTTGCAGGCTGTGTTCAGCAATCAGACAAGGCCCTTGGTTGGACTCTACCACTGAGTAGAGTTGTAGTCTGGGCTCCATGGCTGGTTGTGGTTGTAGGTTGGGCTCTGAGGATGCCTACGGTCACTGTTCAGGCTCCTTGGTTATGCAAGGCCAGAGGCTGTGCTCAACAGTTGGTAGGGCTTCTGGCTTGGCTCCCTGCCCAAGCAGGGCTGTTGGATGGGCTCCATGGCGGCCTGGATTCTCTGGCCAGGCTTCCTGGTCGGGGCGTACGGAGACTGTGTTCAGCTGTTGGGTGGGGCCGGGAATCTGCCTCCCTGCCCAGGCCGGAGAGTAGAAAGAGCTCCAAGGCCTGTAATGCCAGTTGTCTGGGGACCCAAATCAAGCAGAGCTGCTAACTGAGTTTGCAGGCTAGACGGGGTCACTGGCTGGTCTCTGCTGATGAGCAGAGACGCTGGCTGGCATCTCTGCTTGGGTGCAGCTGCAAGCAGGAATGCAGTCCACCAAGATCTGAGTGCAGGTGCTGTAAGCCCCACCCCCCTTCTCCATCTCTTTCTGATCCCCTGTGACTGAGCCTCATAGATTTCCTTCTTTAGTGATCCCCACAAGGAGAGACCCAAGCGGGCCTCCTGGGAAGCACCAGACAATACTGGGGGAGCTGGGTGTCCACTTTGGCCTCTCTTTTTTTTTTTTTTTTAATTTTCGGCCGTGCCCCACGGCTTGCAGGATCTTAGTTCCCTGGCTAGGGATTGAACCCAGGTCCCTGGCAGTGAGAGCATGGAGTCCTAACCACTGGATGGCCAGGGAATTCCCCACCTTGGCCTCTCTTTTTCAGCTGGAGAAACCACAGGCTGGGGTGCTCTTGGTGCGGTGCTGTGCCAGCCTGGGGCAGGCGATGTGGGCAGAGAGCAGCCAGTCCTCTCACCTTCTAACGTGGTCCTTCCAGTCTCTGTTGTCCAAGGGCTGCTGCAGCCTCACCCTGGGTTCTGGGATTTTCACAATGGTGTCCTGTCTACGGATCGTTGCTTGTTGGTCTTCTTGTGATGGGGACTTAAGTCAGGAAAGGCTTATGCCACTGTCTTGGTGACATCACTCCTCCATATACTTTTTTTTTTTTTTTTTGCGGTACGCGGGCCTCTCACTGTTGTGGCCTCTCGCGTTGCGGAGCACAGGTTCCGGACGCGCGGGCTCAGCTGCCATGGCTCACGGGCCCAGCCGTGGCACGTGGGATCCTCCCGGACCGGGGCTCAAACCCGCGTCCCTTGCATCGGCAGGCGGACTCTCAACCACTGCGCCACCAGGGAAGCCCCTCCATATACTTTTGAATCTCTCTCAGAGGGGAGACTCACAAGGGGAACCACTGTGGGAACCAGCGCTGGCGTGTGAAACCCAGAACTCAGATTGACGGACTGCTGGAGGCTCAGTGTGGACGCCTCTGACGGACCCAGTCGTGGGGGCCCCCCAGTTTGGTGAGATTTACCTCCAGGAGCTTGACCAGCTTAGCACAGTAAACACGGGAGAAAGGTCCCCTTGTGCTGCTCAGAAGTTTTTGTTCAGATCAATGTATAAAATAAGGCTTGAGGGGTCTTATAATTATATAAGTACCCAAATACAGATCACAACTTTAGTCCCAGCTTTAACTTCCATTGGTGATGGCCTC